>NW_027553327.1:7926250-8234375 GCF_045843805.1 Urocitellus parryii | reverse complement strand
AAAAAATGTTTTCTAATATGTTCCCATGAAGCAAGTATCATACTGGTAACAGCATCAAGTAAAGATTCTACAAGGAAAAACAAAACAAAACAAAAACCCAGGTCAATATCCCCATGAACATAGACACAAAATTTCTCACAAAAATCTGGTATTAGTAAACCAAAATCAGCGGCAGGTTTGCTCATTGATTGCGGTCCTAGGGAGGGAACCCAGGGATGCTCTACCATTGTACTGTATCCCTCACTCTTTTGGTGTTTTTATTTTGAGTCACTGTCTTACTAAGTGTGAAGGCTGGCCTCCAACTTGCTTGCCATCCTCCTCCCTCAGCCTTCTGAGCCAACTGGATGACAGATGAGCACCACTGTGCTCTGCTTGAATGAGATTCTGCCACTGCATCAGACTTCCTCCACCTCTGATTCAGTGTGGCATTAGCTGATCTGTTCAGTTCTGGGGGTGACAGGGAGCTCATCTGGAGGCCTGAGAGTCTGCTCTGAGGTTGGTGTATGACCCACTAATGAACACACAGCATTAATGGCAATTGCTGGCAAGGTAGAAAAGAGAAAAGAGAAATTTCTATTATACTCCTGAAAGCATCTTTAAAACATAAATTACAATCAAAGGGGAAAGTCTAATAACTTCCTCTGGGCAAATTTATAATGAATCCAGGATTAATTGGCCTTAATGAAGTTGAATTCATGACTGGCTGTTTGTAAAGAACTCTGAACCACCTCGGTTTCAAAATGGCATTGAAGACACAGAAATAAGCCAGCATCCTATGACCATGAAGAACATATTCCAAATCATCCAGTTCTGTGGGCATTTTTCCACCAGTCATGTCCCCAGGGACTGTGACCAGTAGGTGGGACTGAAGGGGACCTCGGGAGTGTGCTGTAGAGGAAAATGCCTATATAGGCTAGTGTTCTGGGGGTGAGTCCTACTAAAGTTGGGGTCATGCTATATTTACAGGTATCCATGCAGACTCAGAGCTGGGTAGCACATTTTGTCATCTCAACGGTTCAGGAGGCTAAGGCAGGAGGTTCAAAAGTTGGAGGCCAGCCTCAGCAACTTAATGAGGCCCTGAGCAACTCAGCGAGACCCTGTCTCTAAATAAAATACAAAATTGGGCTGAAGATGGGGCTTAGGGGTGAAGCATCCCTGGGTTTAGTACCCAGTACACAGAAAAAAAGAAAAAAAATACAGGAAAGAAGACCAGCAGCCCTCAGGACATGGGTGGCCTCAGGAGGGCTGACCTGTGTTCTAGCCTCCATACTCAGTCCCGAGGCTGGCTTTGAACTCAGGCATGTGGCCGCTGTGGAGGTACATGGGGCCAAGGAGGGTCTTGGGCACATCTATACTACAGATGGCTGTAGAGATATCCTTACTAGCCTGCTATCTCCAAATGACAAGAAGATGGAGAAGTGTCTCCAACTCCATGTCAACACTTCAACAAGCTGGGAACCATAAATGGTGGGCCTTAGTTTCTAAATCTGTGAACTACAGCCAAGGACAGGAGCAGCCCTGCCTACAGACAGGTCTGTTGGGTGAATTACAGACTAGAAAGTATGGAAATACTCATGAAGCTTTAAAGGACCGTTCAAAGTTGATGACAGGGAGAGATTCAAAAATGTCTGCCGGGTTTTGCTACAGGTGAGACTTTAGATGTGTGGGTGCTGTGAGTGAAAGAGGATAATATATTTTTCCATCTGAGTCAGAGAAGTCTATTCAGTTTTGCTGCCCACCATATTCTGTTGAGATAGGTGCAGAGTCTCACACTCATTACTCATGAAAATAAAACAAGTTTTCTGAGCATGGGAGGAACCTATCCAAATTCCCACAGCTCCTCTGTAATGAAAATGATGGCACATTGCACTCTGCCATTTGGGCTCTTGTAGGATTTGGTACAAAATCCTCTCTAAAGAGTAAGATTGACAAAGCTGGGTTAGGAGCAGTCTGGGTGTGATGTCACATGCCAGGAGCTTTGGCTTTAAGTGGATTATTGCCAGTTTCTGAGACTTGAGTGTCTCCTTTTCCCTTTCCTGTTTACCTGAGATGTATTTGTGTCTTCAGAGCAACATTCTGTGCTCTGCCTTCTCTGCTATTTGGCAAAGCTGTCCTTGAATCAGGAATTTCCTCCAGGAAGAAGCCAGGTGGTTACATGGTGCAAAAAATAAAATCTGACTTTAGGGCCAAATAGATGCTGTTGGATTCCCAGCTGGATTCCCAGGTTCACCTTTTCTTAATCTGGGAAATTGCACAATCCATGGTTTCTGAGCCTCAGTTTCCTCATCTGAACTGACTCCTCTGAGGCTCTGAGATGCTTTGAAAAATTAATGAATTAACAAACCCAAATGAAAGAGCCCAGCCTGGGGCCCAGGACTGAGCCAATGCTCAAATAGAGGGGGCACCTTTGTCTTTCCCCCTCCACGGAAGAAGTTACATGAAAATATAAGATCAGTGTGTCCCAGGGAGAAGGCAGGCAAGGCTAGCTCTGGCCACCAGGAACCTGAAAAAAAGCAAAGATTCTGTGAGACGAGTCCAGTGAAGGTGGTGTGCAAAAGTTCAGAAACATGTTGCTAAGATTTCCCTGGGAGAAGAAGGGAAAGTTGCTTATTGAAAAAAATCTATGGCAAGAAAAAAATCCAGGGAATCTTAGGAACAAACACTATTATGTGCAGAGTTGATAGGGCCTTGAAGATCATCTTATCCAGCTTCTTTGACCCATGTGGAAACTGAGGCACAAAAAGAAGAGGTTAGTATTGGGGTCATAGAAGGCATTCATGGAAGACTTCCAACTCCCTGTAGTGTTTATGACACCTGCAATGCAGCCTGGGTGGAACTGGAAGAGGGCCTACCTGTGTCATGGAAAGGGACTTTGAACCTGCTTCTATCTTTTGGTCGTCAGAAGAGGAACAGGAAAGAAGGTGGGTCCATTGGCAGCATCCAAAGCCTGGACCCCAACTTTTCTGTCCATGCCTGGTGGCCTTGCAACAACTCTGATCTGCCAGTGGAAGCTGGCTGGCCAGCCCTAACTGTCTAGAATTCTTCCTGGTCCATCCTGCCAAGAAGTAATTCTGCACTCAAAGTGGGTGCTGGGGCAGGCAGGATGTCCTTGGAGGTCCTCAACACCTCTGGAAGTCTTCACACAGGGTCTCTGGAAAAAATAAGAGGTCATGTCCCTAAAGAAGAACCATTAGAAACTTCTGTGTGATGGTGACACAAACCATTTCTTTTTCCATAATCATCCTTGCTATAGCCCTGGCTCAGGTCAGACAGCCTGCAATGCATGCACTCTATTTTAAAATACCTCTTGCTTTATCTCTCTCTCTCTCTCTCTCTCTCTCTCTCTCTCTCTCTCTCTCTCTCTCTCTCTCTCTCTCATATATATATATCATCTATCCATCCCTGTGAATTCCTGAACTCCCAGTCAGAAGAAAGCACTCAATTCTGTCTTTGAGTGTGCTGATGGTGATGTGATTTTTCAGACAGAACCCTCTGAGCTCTTCAGCAAAAACAAGCCCCCTCCTGATGTAATTTAAAAGAATAGCCTCCCAATTTTCTCATTTCTTTGCTGGATACACCTTATACAAGGAGAGGATAAGCCAATGTTTGGTTAAATAGTTCAGAAGTTAATTCTCAACACATGTGAGAATATTTTTCTTACATTCCTCCACTCTTAGAGGGAATCTGGTCAACTCTTCTTGCTGGATTCACAAGGCTACTGTAAGGGTCAGGTGGAGCATCGGAGAAAGAGACCACACAAGAGACTGGCTCCATGCAACTGGCAAAAGGGGACTTATTGGGGATCCATTCCAGCGCGCTGGGGCTCCGTGCTCACTCAAGAAGGGAGAGCAGCCCAGAGCCCAGAGCAGAGGTCAAGCAGAGCTTAAGTACACTTTCTGGAGAGGGCGGTGCGCTTTGCATACATTGGAACAAATCATCATGAGGCGCAGGAAAATTGAACAACAACTCTGAGACGTGGTTAGCGCATTCCTTGGCCAGAACAGGTCGCATTCCTTGGCCAGAACAGGTCGGGCGGGGGTGATTGGTCATTCCTAAGCAGGTTACACATTCAAACTGATTGGTTCGGGCCCTGTGAAAAACTGCCCAGGGCCCTAGGCTAAATTGCCAGTAGGGCGTTGTCTTAACTATCTCAGGAATCTGGGAGTAGCAGAGGAACTTTGCGATGCCTGGGTCTTTTACATTTTAATTTTGCAGTTTAGAATCAGCTTAGAAATTTTACCCTTACACTATTGGATTCCTTCCACAGTAGGCAAGTTCTTGGTCAGATGTGTCCAGATGTTGAATTGAAGGATATCAGCTCCTAGAAGCCCTCATCCTTGCTGCAGTGTTTCCTCCCCTCAATGCAAAGCAAGAAAGTGCAGTTGGCCCTGCACCCATTCTTCTGCATCCATGATCCCCACCAGCTGGAAATCCAAACTATTAGGAAAGGAGTTGTGTCTCTTTGGACAGATACTTCTCTCCTCATTGTTTCCTGGATCTTACAGTGTTACAGAGAATGACACTGCCCTTTCATTGTATTAGGTTTCAGAAGTCATCTAGAGATAATGGAAGTGGTACAGGAAGAAGATATGGAGCATTTAGATGCAAATACTTGGGCACTTTTGTAAGAGACTTGAGCCTGTGTGGACTGGTGTTTTGGGCAGACTATGAACAAATCTCCCTTGGATTTCTTGTAACATTTCTGGTTTCTGGTCTTGGAAGTGTTCAGGACTTGTGTGTGAGTCA
Source organism: Urocitellus parryii (assembly GCF_045843805.1). NCBI lineage: Eukaryota > Metazoa > Chordata > Mammalia > Rodentia > Sciuridae > Urocitellus > Urocitellus parryii. The sequence goes on along the minus strand of NW_027553327.1, from coordinate 8,229,629 downwards.
GCCTCATGGGGATGTGATGGGGGGCAGCCGGAGCTGTTGTGCAGAACCTCAGTGATGCCTTGTAAGGCCACCTGCAACACTGTAAGCAGCAGACGAGAAGGGAGCCCTCTCCCCATGTGTTTAGCTTAACTCTTGTCTTATCCAAAATCATGAGTTGTGAAATGTTGCAGAAATGGACTCATGCCAAAAGTTGGGATGTTCTGGGAAGCATGGGCTGTCATTCTATTCTGTCTCTGCATTATGATGTGTTAGAGTGGGTGGGAACTTGAAGACTTGCTTAGGCTATGGATTCTCCTTCCCTGGGAAAGGGCTTCTCAAATCAGCCCTTGTCCCTGTTTCACCTGCTTCCCCAGGAGGACACAACAAGAACGTTCTTACAAGTTGGCCCCCGGTCTTGGTCTTCCAGTCTCCCAAGTTTGAGAAATAAAATCTGTGCTATAAATTACCCAGTGTCTTATATTCTGCCATCACAACACAAACTATGCTAAGATAAGTCAATCAGCAGTCTCCCAAGTGTTTACATTGTGGTAATTGACACCAAACATCCGTTTTGTAATTAAAACATTTTGGAGTACACAGTTGAGTGGCATTAAGCATGTTCATGTTGGTGTATAGGCGTCACCACCATGCATCTCCAGAACTAACGTGGACATACTCTTGCCATCAAGGCTGAATTCTAGTGCCCTTGAGGCCCAGGAAAAGAACATTGTACTTTATCTTTTTATGAACCTTATAATTAAGAATCTGAGAAAAGTGAAATCCTACAAAATTTGCCTTTCTCTGGATATGATCATTTTCAAGGGATGCAGTTCACCCCCACTCATGGGCATACCAGGTCCACTGCCAACTCTGCGGGTATTTCAATTGCACTCTCAGTGACAGTGGTGACTGTGTGCACATGAGCTGTGTGTCCAGCTCAGATCCCAGGATCTAGGGTCTTTGGTTCCACGCAGCCTATAGGTTGCCTGCTCCTCCAGGTCTCTGCAGGCCAGTGGCACGAAGGCTCTGGGCCTGGTGGTTTCTTTAGGTGAGTGCAATACATGTCCACAGTGTCGTGGGTCATGATGGACTATAAACAGAAGCAATGCCTGGATACTCCTGGGATCTCAGTGGGCTCAGCCTGTGTGCTGAGAATTGTTGTGACCTCCTAATTAATGGGCCCCCAGAATCCCAGAGAAAAGGGCAAGTCCAGAGCCAGTGGAACCTCAGTGTCTCTGAGAGAACTTTTGGGGTGGGGGGCCGGGATATATTGATGTGATGACTCTGATGCAGAGTCACGTTTTTCAAATCCAGGTAGAGGTGCTCTGGAGCAGCCTGGCTGGCACGTGGGTTCCCCACCTCCACACCTGTGGAACATCTTGGGGCTCTGAGAAGTACAGCAGCCTGACGACATGAGGGCATCTGCTGTCTCTGCGTACAGTGAGCTGGGTTTTCTTCGCATCTCTCAACAATTCCACATAACACCAGCTCTGAACCCAGAGTCCTGGGCACTTAGTTGAGGCTCCATGAGCTCCCACCTCTCTCTACCTGACAGAGCCCTCCTGGCTCCCTCTGCACTCATTACATTGAAGATGAAAACCTGGAGGGTGGAACTTCCCGTCATCCAGAAGTTCCCAAACACATTCCACTGTTCCTGGAACTCAAATGGTTGGGGGTCCACAAGCACCCTGGCATCCATGTGTGGGAACCATGGTAGTATAATCAACAAACAGGAAGGAGAGGGGTTGGACTGATCAGTACAGATGGCAGGGCATAGTACAGAGTGGAATGAAGAGTTCTCACTCGGGGTGATTGTTGTGATGTGCACAAATGCTCTGCTGGTGCTGGGGTGCCCGCATGGTTTCTGGGATCTTGAAAGGCTACAGATGCCCACAGAGTGTTCTAGGATGCACATAGTGGGAGGCCCATTGCCCACTACGTACCTGTGGAAGAAGTAGGAGGCCCCCTTAGTGTGGAGGTGCCATCTAGAAGGCAGCCTCACTTCTCTGAAAAACTTGATTGGAAAAAATGGGTACGGACCTGTGCCCAAAGGGCCATATATGCTCTTGGAAGTTGGTGGTGGAAATAGTTCTCCATCCATTAATCACTCCCTCACTCACTAATGTCCTTGTGTCCTTGAGAAAGGCTCTCCCTTTCCTGGTTTTCTGAATAGAAATCCTCTTGCATCTTGGATGAATAGGGTTATGCATTGTGCAGAGGGTGTTGGTCCACTGAGCATCTTAGAGACTGTCCTTTATGGAGCCTAATGATCCTCATTGGGGAATGAGGCCAGGGTCCTAACTGTGGTTAGTGTGAGGACACCATGGGTTCAGAGAGGGAAAGAAGGACAAGGGAAACTCAGATGTCCGTTCATGGCCCCTGGAGTTAGAGGACTTACCCCTTTGCACCTGGGATCATGAGACCTCATTTCCTCGAGGACATGCACACTCAGGTGTAGGTCTTGAGTGTGGGTTCCTTTCTGGGATCCAGGGCTGTTGTTATCCACCAGGAATGACAGTGCTTTCCATGCTTAGTGGAGCCATTTTTGCCAGGAAAGAGCCCATGGTCACGCCTTGTCCAAAGCATCCCACGCCAGGGGCTCCCATCCCTACATTCCTGTCCTGAAAGGAAGCCACTCAGAGACAAGGTGGGTCCAACCACCTCCCATGTGTTCATTCATCACTGTGTTCCAGCATCGCCCCAGTGAACAGTCCTTATGGGATTGGATGTGGCTCAGAATGTCACCTTCATGAGCTCTACCCTGCTACAGCTGCAGTTCTGCAATGGGAGAAACTCAAAACCTCAAAACACATGCACATGAAAGAAAAGAGCAAGAGCCAGAGCCCAAACAGGCCAGGTGTGGCAAAGACAGCTGGAGTGCCTAGGTTGGGACTCAGAATTATGTCAGTGGGGTGGCATTGCTGCTGGCATCAGCATGATAACCGAGAGCCAGCCCTGCTCATTTTGAGGAGCAGTGTGTTGGGGAAGGCAGCAGAAATTGAGAGGCAGGATTGAGTTTGGCCCTAGGAGGAGGTTGGGTAAAAGGCCAGTGTGAGTTGGAGGGCCTGGGCAGATAGAGAGAGGCCAGGGCACACCCCAAAGCCTGGAGACTGCACTTGGTGTCCAGGGTTGTGAAACACCACTTCCCCTCTTATTCACAACTGAGAGCAAGAGGCATTGATAAGTTCAGTTTGTGTGCGGCTGCATCCAAGGTGGCTCGACTAGGCACCTCTGTTTCCTTGACTCAGGAGGCTGGGAGTCCAGGCTCCACTGAGGCTCGGCTGGGAGGATCGGAGTCTGAGTTCATGCCTGTGTTCCTGGTAGGATCCATGTTGGCTGAGCGTCAGTGTTTTTGTAAGAGAGGATGGGTGACTGTATGTCTTTATCACAGGACACACTTGCTAAATGGATTTGTTTGCTCTCAGGAGGAAAGAGAGAGGGGGGAGTGGTGCTGGAGACAGGGATGCAGACAGGGGTCATGGACTTGGCATAACTCAGTCTTGGAGGTGATATCCCATCACCTGTACCCACTTCAATTCCCATGAATCCAGAGGCTGAGCCCCCTTGAGGTGAGGGGTGAACTGGTTATGGGCAGCAGGATGCTGTGGTACCTCTGAGTCTCTGTGAGACCCCAACACTAGACACACTTGGCCCTTTTGAAATCTTAGGAGAAGCCTTGGGAAGTTGTATGGCAGAGGGGAGCAGCCTCTGCATCTCAGTCACCTCCAACTTGCCATGGTATAGAGTGGGAACTGCAGCCATGATGGGACGGACATTGGCCACGTCCCTGTGTGGGACACAGGCCTGATTGAGTTAGGGTGCATTCTTTGTCTCTCCCCTTCTTGTGATTGTCCCATCTCTACATTTGTGCTTTAGCCACCTGTGAGTCCCATCCCTGGTTTCAGAGAGAATAGAGGGTGTTATGGGCCAATAGACACAATAAACCCTAGAGATTAGATGCTACCCTACTTTCCAGAAAAGACTGGGCACACCATGAGTTGCACAATGATGGGACCAGGGTCCAAAAGCTGCTGAGAGGGAAGGACTGGTTGTGAATGCATTTTTGAAGGCTCCAAGCTGGAACTCTAGTGGCACCAAGCAGGGCAGATGCTGGTGGGTGTATTTGGGTAGTTGTTGGTGAACACCTGCGCACCTGAGATGGGTAGGCATGGAGGAGAAATCAGCAGCCCATAGGGCTTTTGAAAGTGGTCTTATGTGAAAAGAGGCTCAGGTATGGGCACAGGAAATGACATCATTGCCTTGACAATGGATCAAACAGAACATGGAACCCTGGTATCCAGGCACCCACTTCACTGACCAAGCCATCTGAGCTCATTTGGTTGGAGACACTGGAGTGAGAAGGATGTTCTCCTGTCCTTGCAAACAATGCCGAGCCTCAGGCTCCCAGGAATCTCAGAGGGGCCAACTAGCCCTTTTGTGGTTACACTGGGTGAGGCTTCAACTTAGACGCCAGAGCCTCTGGCGATTGTCGCAGAGGAGCTCAAGAGTAACAGTGAGTAGCACAGGGCAGGTGAGCCCAGCAGGCCCTCTAGTCTGATCCCTGATGAATGGCAAAGGCCTCCTATTCTTACTGTGTGTGTGTGTGTGTGTGTGTGCTCCTGCCTGTCATTGGTGGGAGGAACCTACATTTCAGCAGCAACATGGGGTTAATCTCCTGGGATTCCATCCCCACCCAGCAGGTGCTGGATCTCTTGTTCCCAAGGTAAGCACCAGACCACCAAGCCCAAGTGTGTAGCCCCCTCATGCCTGGGTCTTGGGGCTGCCATGTACCTCTCAGGGACCCAAAGTTTTGTGATACCTAATGAGATAGAGGACCACACTCATAGTGGAATGTCAGCCCCGAATGGGATGAGTCCTGGAGGTGCCTGCCACAGCCTTGCAAGGGGAGTGAACTTTCCCTCTCAGGCAGAGAAACCATCCTGACTCCAGCTGATCCACAGAGGTCCGTGGAGCAGTCCCCACACACTGGGCACCACAGCTCAATGGTGTACACTGAGCTCATTCCCAGGTGGACTCAGCGAGGCCAGGTGGTCTTTCTGGTTGATGTTGGCTTTGTGAAGAACGTAGATCTGTGCCAGAGGCGTCTCAAAACTCGGGCCTTGGGAAAAGCACTTTTGGGTTAATAAAGACATGTTAGTATACATAGTGGGACAGAGCGTCCTAGCTGGGACATAGCTGGACAGGGGCTTTGGACATGGCAGCTCCCACCCCCAGAGATATGTGGGAATCAGCAGTTTGGGCTCATTCACTGATGAACATGGAGAAAGCACCCACTGTGTGAAGACACGTTTCCAGTCACGTTTCATAATTCAGTGAAAAATGGGGTGCAAATGACTGCATTGTGTCCCTTTTCGTGGAGGTCAGCCTAGCCTAAAACCGCAGGTGCCATGAGTACATATCCTACATGTGACTGCATCCCTGACTCCATGAGGCATAACTGCACGTTGTCCTCTTCAGTAACTATGGTGGACCCCTGGACCAACTTCAACATGGAATGGGCTTGGAGTCAAGAGGGTGGGCTCCTGTTTCCAGAATAGGGACCTGCAAGGTGATTTGACTTGGGAAGGCTGAGGAAAGGCTGCTCTCCCCAATTCTGTGTTCTGCCTGCAGTGTATGGTATGGGGCTTCAACAGTAGGAGGGGTAAGGCGGGGAGTTGTAGGTAGTCATGGTCCTCTGGGAAAGCCCCTGGGACAATGGATCCCCCCACACTACACCTCCCTGTCCTCCCCCAGGGCCACAGAGATGTGGTCTGCACTCATGGGAAAAGAGAGGTCCACCGCTACTCAGGGGGACTCAGTGAGAGCTCACAGAGAATGAGGTAGCATTGCAGCCCACGCCAGGGGAGGAGGTGTCTCTTGAGCCCCGAGAAGAGTGGGCAGGAGGATAGACACTCCCGGAAGGTGCATTCCAGGTTGAAGAGCATGTAGCCAAGAGGAATAAGAGTGTCAGGCCTGCCCAGAGGAGGGGAGAGCTGGTCATACCATGGATCTAACACTCCTTGGTTGAAGGTTCTTTGCCTGTAGCGACCTGTCCTGTCCCTGCCTGTACAGCTACTGTGTCTTGTCTGAGGTGGACTGGTGTGTTCAGAACCAGGGATGGTTCAGAAGTGTAGGGTCAGAGGTTTTCTCTGGAGGCCGTGGCGAAGGCAAGGCCAGGGTTTTGCTGACTCCACACCTGCCTCCCCACAGTGCCTCACCTTCCTTCCTGGGGACCTGGGTGAACTTCTACTCCGAGGCTTCCCATCAGCCTCCAGGCTCTCTGAGTCTGCAGCAACTGCTGCCATACATGGGGCTCTTGCTGGTTGGCTTGTACCTGGAACATCAAGCACACCACCTCCTGGCCCCAACTGAAGATGGCATATCAAGTCAGGCAGAGCCTGAGAGCCAGGCAGACCGGGGTGAGTACCTAAGGGTATGTGAGGAAAGGTCTGACTCTTGTCCCACTGCGGGGAGTCTGTATGCCTGGTGTTGGGCTGGAAATTAGGATAAGCCTTTGTCCATTCAGGAAGTGACCCCAGTCTGCAAAGAGGTCCTGTGTGGGCTAAGGGCCTGAGTTCTTCCTGGCAGCAGGGGTATTGTCTGTCTGTGTGAAGGTCAGGGCAAGGCAGTCATGTTGGCATCTTTTCTCCTCTAGCTACAAGCTCAGTTCCTGTCACGGCTCCTCAGCCAACCCCAGAGCCAGAGCCTTCTCCCTGGGAAGGGGCAGAGCCGGAGTCCAGGACATCAGGGTTCTCCACTCGGGACTCCCCACAGCCCCAGTACAACAGGCGGGTGAGAGGCAGGTGCCTCATTCACGTCTACCTGGAAAATGAAAGGACGACACAGTATAAGAGCATCCTGGTGAGTCTTCTAGCAGGGGAGTCTCCTGGGAGCCCACACTGGGGAAGACCGAGTCCACAGCAAACACCTTGGACTAGGCCTGTCTTCTTGAACTGGAGCTTATGGAAGGTCAGGAAGGAGAGCATAAAATGAGGAAGAGAGGGGTGGGAGAGCAGCAGCATGTTAGGTCTGGGTGCGAGTGGGCCTGCGTGGTTTGGGGTGTGCAGGTCAGAAGTGCAGGAGTGAGTGCTGGGTTCAGAGGAGGTCAGAGAAATATCGAGGGTACAGGCCATCCTCTACTGATTTTGGTATTGAGGAGGAGTATATTGAACCGTGGAGGTTGAAGCAGAGGAGTTGGCAGTCATTTTCTTGTGTGTGGGAGGGGATATGTTGCTGGTTGAAGGGAAGGGAGCCATTGTAGAATGATTAGGGTGGGTAGGTGTGGGTCACAGATAACTGGGGGCCTTGGAGAGGCCCATTAGTGTCCTAGTTTGCATGTATGTGAATAGAGATTTAGTGGCTCTCTCTGCAGAATTTTCCTGGGTGTGGAGTATCCATATTGAGACTCTGGTGACCACCTCCAGGGGAGCCATGTTGAACCACTGCACCTGCTGGGTCCGAAACTCCTGACACCCCAGCAAGCACTGACACTTTCGAACCCAGCAACTTCCATGCCTATCATTAAAGAGTCCTAGTGTGTGTTGTGCCCTGGCTGTCAGGACCAAAGCACCTAGGGTTTGTGCCTGGTCCACACAAAAATGCAGCTGCATCCCAGACCAGAGCAGGGATATGGAAGTCCACTGGACCATTCCTCCCATCTTGATGGGACTAGAGTGTGTCTGTACAAAGCCTTTTGGTCCTTATTCCCTTGTCCCTGTAGGGCATAGCAGGTTGAAGCAAACTCTTGTACCAAGATTGGACTAGAGGCTCATAGGAAGACCCCACATGATCACATGAAGGACTCAGGTAGCAGGGTAACAAGATGGTGCCCTTGTGTTGAGAGCTCTCTTGTCTGATTGTCCTTGAGCACTGTCCTCTGGGTAGCTACTCCTAAATTCCCTCTCTGATGAGCTTTCTCCAACCCTGCTCAGGTGACCTCCCAGGACAGCACTCCAGTCATCATCCGCAGGGCCTTAGATGCACACTTGCTCCAGCAGGAGGATCCAGAAAACTACGAACTTCTGCCAATTGTCTCAAACCATCAGAGTAAGTGGAACCATCAGAGGGTAGGGAGCAGTGAGTCACAGTGGGCTCACGATAACTGGGAGCCAAAACACAGTGTGCATTGACCCAATGCCAAGGAAGAGTATGGTGGGAATTGTGCACAAAGCAAAGTGTAATGATGGGGCATAAATCTGCAGGTTCTTCATGTTCCCCAGGGGCTGTGGAACTGCCTATCATGTGTTCTTTCCTTGGCCTGAGGAGGCATTGCAAAGCTATTATACACAAGGGGCCAAGAAGACAGGCTTCTTTGTCTTGTGTCAAAGAAGACAGACAACCACAGGGTGCCTACTTTGGCAGCCTTTCCTGACCTAGACGAGTACATGAGAAAAGCAGTTCAATGAAGAATCATTTCTGGCTTCCAATCTTTCTATTCATTGCAAACTGAGTCCACTTAGGACCAGAGGCCATTTCTAGAGAGAAGTATGTGGTAGAATAGAACCCTTCACAGCTTGTAAACCCTTCTTAGAGAGAGAGAGAGAGAGAGAGAGAGAGAGAGAGAGAGAGAGAGAAGAAGAAGAAGAAGAAGAAGAAGAAGAAGAAGAAGAAGAAGAAGAAGAAGAAGGAGGAGGAGGAGGAGGAGGAGGAGGAGGAAGAGGAGGAGGACGAGGAGGAGGAGGAGGACTACGAGGAAGAAGAGAAGGAGGAGTAGAAAAATGAAAATAAGTTGAAGGAGGAGGCCATGAATAAGAAGGTCAAGATGACTATAAGAAGAAGCATGAGGAGAAGATGAAGAAGAACAAGAACAAGAAGGAGAAACACAAGCCGAACAAGAAGTATAACAATAAATTGATTAAAAATGTGAATGAGAATTATACTCATGAGGAGGAAATGCAGAAGTGGGGAACTCAAGAGAAATATATTGCTCTGGATGGCACAGCCCTGCTGTGGACATCCTTCACCCATGCTCAACACACCTTGAAACCACACCCCTCAAATTAGTGTAGCCCGTATGAGTGGTTGAATCCACTGGCAAGGTGGAGGCACCCACCATCAAGTGCTTTTCCCCAAACCCACCTGTGATCATTGCTGCATTGGGGAGAAAACCTTGAACACATGAGTCTTTGGGGACCAATCCAGATACAAAGTCTTGCTGTTTCTCTTTGGTGGGTCCAACGTGAACTAAGAGGTTCTGGGGTACAAGGGGCTATTTCCTTGAAAGGTGTTCCTGTAGTGGACCTCCTGTGCATAGAGGGTCCTCAGGGAGGAATCAGTGGGGAGTCTTTGGTGGAACAGTAGCTGGATTCGGGGGCTCTCAGGTGTGAGACCTGAGCTGGCAGAGGCTCTCAGTTGGGGGGGATGTTGGGTAGTGTATTCCTTGAGTGTCACCTACCACGCCTCTGCCCCTGCCTCTCCAGAGCTGAGGATCCCTGCTGATGGGAAAGTATATTACGCCCTGGATGGAGGAGTGGATTATAACTTTCTTCTTCGGGAAACAGCTGCCAGCAAGGCGTTGAAGGTCAAGCCAAATGAGGTAAACAGCCACCTTCTTCACTCTTTACTCCTGGTGCCACTCCACATCCTCCAAGGGGACAAGAACCTCAGGTTCTGGATGGATGTTGTAGATGCCCACAGAACCAACTGCCAGGCTGGGTGGGGTGCAGGTGCTGGGCTTTGCTGATGTTGTCATCCCCCACAGTTCTTGGAGCCTTCTCTGGCAGTGACATCCAGGACCCCAGCAGCTGTGAGCAGCAGCTCTGCAGTGGCTGCAGGATCATTGCCCCAGGCCACCCAAAGCAATGAGTGCTGCATAAGAAAAGTCACCAGTAGCAGCTCCTCGCTGCTTCACTCCAGCGAGCAGGTGGAAGACAGCCACTTTGTTCACATCCTCCTAGAGGGACAGAGCCTGAGGGAGACAAAGTGCATCCTGGTAAGCCCGACAGCAGGGCTGCCTCCTGGGTGTCCACACAGTGGAAGGCAGGAGACACAGCCAACCCTGGGGCTATGGTGGGAAATAAAGAAGAGAGAGGTCTGTCTTAAGGGCTTGACCTGAGGAGGGAGAGCATCAGCATGCCCAGCTGCAGTGGTGAATGGGCCTGTGTATTGTGGGTTTTGCAGGCCAGAAGTGCAGACAAAAGTGCTGTGGACAGATGAAGGCAGAGATATGTCCAGGGTGCAGGCTGCAGTGCCTAGAACTTGGTATTCTCAATGAGTGAGGTTGGAGCAGAGGAGGTGGTAGTGACTTGTCACATGTGTAGGAGGGGATGTGTTCCTGGTGGCAGGGAAGAGAACCTCCTTAGCATGACTAGGTGTAGAAATTTGGGGTCAGGATCACCTGGGGGGTCATGCCAAAGCTTCGGAATGTTAGCCTTTGCATGTATGTAAATACGGAGCTAAAGGGGTTCTTGGCAGAATTTCTATGGATGTGCAGTAGACACGCTAATGCTGCAGGTGTCCAGCTGCAGAGGAGACATGTTCAGTGACTGCCAGTGCTGAGTCAACTACATCATTACAACCAGACCCGCACCGAGCTTCCAGAGGCCAGGGCCTCTCAAAGCTCTCATGAAGCACTCAAGTGCACACTCTTGTATCTGAGTCTGTTTTGTGTCGTGGCAGTCAGGACCAAAATTTTCAGTGCATCTGCCTCTGCCACCCACAAAGGCAGCCTGCATCCCAGAGCACACTTGGTGCGCAGATCCCTGGCCCATTGCTCTCATCTCAGTGAGATGAGAGTGTGTCTGTGCATAGGCAGTTTGGTCCTTTGACCTGAGTGGAATGTGGCTCCCCAGGTGGAGGGGAGATGGCAGGTACAGGCAGATATTTGTACCAGGATTGTTCTAGTAGCACATTGCAAGAACCCAGGGGGTATATGGAGGACACACTCGGGTATCAGGATAACAAGATTGTGCCCTTGTATATGTAGCTGAGATTTTTCCTGAATGTTTGACCACAGTCTTCTGGGTAGCTCCTCTAAAAGCCATTCTCTGATGACATTTGTCCCACCCTGATCCAGGTGACCTGTCAGGAGACGGTGATGAGCCTCATCCGCAGGGCCTTGGACCAAAATTTGTTGCAGCATGAGGATGCGGACAACTTTGAGCTGCTGAGTATGATGTCTGAGGATGAGAGTAAGTAGGACAATCAGACAGTGGGGAGACATGATCCACAGTGGGCTCAGGATAACTCACAGCCAAGAGAAAGTGGGCCTTGGCCCCCAAATACCAAAGTGTGGTGGGCCTGGCAGAGAATCTCAGGGGGTGTGGGTGTTTTGTGGTATAATCCTTGAGTGCCACCTAACAATTCTCTCCACTTTGCTCTGCAGAAATCAAGGTCTCTGACCACTCACTCGTGTGTCTGTCCATGAATCCAGGAATAAAATATTTCATCGTGAGGAAACGCCCCCAGGTCAAGGGAAAGGAGGTAATCACCTACCTTATTCAAGCTGTACTTGTGCTGCCATTCCACTCCCACCTGAGGAAATAAGAAGCCTCAGCACCTGGACATATGTGCTAGAAGCCCATAGAGCCAACTGACAGGCTGGGGTGGCTTTCTGTTTCTGGGTTTGCTGATGTTCCATCCCCCACAGTTCTCAGAATCAACCTGCAAGTCCTCCAGGCCACTTTCCCACAAGCAGGTGGGAGACACCTGCTTAATTCGTGTCCACTTAGAAACACAAAGTCCAAAGATGGCCAAGAATGTTCTGGTAAGCCTGGGATGAGGGGTGTCTCCTGGTGCTTACACCTGGGTGGGGAGCAGACACTGGTCCAATACCATGGACTACTCATGCCCTCTTGAATTTGGAGCTTCTGGATGATCAGGAGGATAGATGGGAATCAAGAAGGGAGAGGGCAGTGTGAAGGGCTGGAGCTGAGATGAGGGAGAGCAGCAGCTTGTCCACCGCCATGTCTGAGGGAGTCTGTGTGTCAGGTGGCAGCATGCAGTCCAGAAGGGCAGGGACAGGTATGGGTGACCGATGAGAATAGGACAGGACCTAGGTTGCAGGTTCCCCTGTATGGGATGCTGACGTCTATGGAGGAGGACAGCAGTGTGAGGTTCTGCATGTTCCTTGAACAAGGAGATGAGAGAGTCTCTCTGCAGAGTTGATATGGATGTGGAGCAAGCACACTAAATGTCCAGGTAACCCAATGACCAAACTTACTGGATGAGGTGACCTCCTACATCCCAGCCAGCACTGAGCCTCTGGAGGCCAGGAGCTCTCGTGGCTATCTTTCAGCACTCCTGTGTGTGGTCATGTTCCTGGGTCTGTTTTTGGCCCTGGAAATCCAGACCAAAGCCTCTAGGTTTTGTGCCTAGGCCATTCCCAATGCCGCCTGCATCCTCGGGCAGACCTGGGATCTTGGAGGCTATTGTCCCATTCCTCCCAACTTGTGGGATGAGATTGCATCTGTATGCAGGTAGTGGAGTCCTTTCACTTCGAGAGGAGTGTGGCTCCACAAAGAGCAATGGCAAGCCCAGTAAGTCCTATGTACAAGGCTTGGGCTAGAGGGCTATGGGAAGAGCCCACACATTGAGCAGGACGTCAGCCTCAGGTAGTAGGGTCATGGATGTTGCCCTTGTATTTAGAGTGGAGATGCCTCCAGAATGACCCTGCCCACTGTCCTTGAGTAGTCACTTCAAGGCCCATTTCCTGAAGGCCTGTCTCCCATGCTGCTCCAGGTGACCTGCCACGATAGGGCTCCTGTCGTCATCCGCAGCGCCCTCGACCTACACTTGCTTACTCAGGAGAAACCGGAGGATTATGAGCTGGGCCAAATCATCTCTCACCGTCAGAGTAAGTGGGACAATCAGATGGCAGAGAGCAAGGGTCAGGATGTGGACTCAGGTCAACTCTTAGCACCAAAGATTAGTCTCTGACCCCCAAGAACACTCCAACAGGTGTGTTGGGTTCGTGCACAAAGACAACTGCACTTCTGCTGGTGGAAGGTCTCGAAGTCCAATAGTATACCTCAGTGGATATTGCGGCTCCCCACAAGGTGCCCTCCCCTGGACATGAACAGGCATACAAAGCTGACATCATTGAGGAGTGAGGAGGAAAGCCTCTTTCCAGGAGCAGTATGCTTTCATGGTCTGGGATAGGAGTGGTTTCAAAGGAACATGGGAATGCATGGGCTAAAGATGGAACTGGCATTTTGTGGACTGAAGCAGTCCTATTGAAAGCCTTCTGTGTGACCAGAAAACCACTGCCTGGGCAGAGCATTGCCAGGATTCTAGCAAGCAGTAACAGGATGAAATTGGGAAGAAAACACAGCCTGGGAGACAGCCTGAATCATCTGTTTTTGCATAAATTCCATGGTCTTCCGCACCTGAGTCCACTTGCCAAGGAGTGATCACAATAGCCAGGTTGTGATCCCTAACTAAAGTCAGATGAGGGCTTCCTGAGCACGTAGCCACAGAGCTCATCTGATAATAATGCCAGTGCTTTTTCATTGGTTGGTGGGTTGGTTTTGTGAGCCAAACACCTCAGCAGCCATTATCCCAGCCTATGTACACTGAAGACCACCATCCCTATGAGTTCTAGGATCACTTGTCTCCTATCTTAACCTACTGTTAGGTTCGTAGAGTCTATGGAAGAGGAAGTCTGTCTGGGGCCTTGGTAGCCTAAGAAATTCATAGCAGAGATCCCCACATCCAACCCAGAAGTGATGGAGAACAGGCTCTAGTTTAGAGGAGGGTGACAGGAAACAGGTGTTCAGAGGAAGGAGAAGCAGGCTGTTGTATTCCCCCACTCGAGGTCATGGCACCACTGGGCCATACACCATGTTGGAGGGAAGCAGTCCCTTTGCTGGTCTTTGGAACCATTGTTCTCAGAAGGGCAGCATTTGAAATGTGGCCTCCATTCTCAGAAGCCTGGTTCACATGGAGGCAGGCTCCACCAATGCAGAATCATGGCTCTAATGTGGTATCCATGCTGGTCAGCCTGTCCTCACTGTGGCCATACTTGAGGAAAATAACTCAGCGGAGGAATCCTAGGCCTTTTCTCTGGGTTTCATAGCATTCTCTTTGGTTGTGCACTGAGGCTGTCCATAAAGCTCTAGTGTGTGGCAGTGGAGAGCTCCTCAGCCCTTGCCACAGAGGCATAGACTGGGAGAGAGAGAACGAGGCTGGCAGAGAGGGAGAGAGAGAAAGATGGAGAGGAGGAGGAGGACCTCTACTTGGAGAATGAGGATTCAGTGGAGCCAACAGGAACAAGGTACTGTTGCCCAGGGCGCAACCCTGTTTAGGTCTTCCTCCAACCATGCTCAACGTTTCTTCCAGTCCCTCCCACCTCCCAGTAGTGTATTCATCTTGAATGAGAATTTCAGGTTGACATTAGAGCACTCACCATCCAAAGCTTCCCTCCAAACCCACCTATGAAGATGGCTCATGCGGGGACTGAAACTTCGGCACAGGAGCCTTTTGTGGGAGATTTCAGATGTAAATCTAGTGGTGTGCTTTGGCAGATGCAAGAGTACCTGAGATGTTCTGGAGTCCAAAGCCTTTGGTAGGAACAGACATTAGGTCTGTTGAAGTGCTCTGCCTAGTTCTTCCTCAGGGAGGACTGTGGAGGCTGTCTTTGTTGGTATTGGTGCCGAATTGGAGAGCTCTCAGGTGTGTGGCTCTGGCCTTTTCTGGCACAGGCTCTCAGATGTTGGGGTGTCCTAGGGAGCACCTCCTGAGTGCCACCTTCTTTTTGTACACCCCTCTCTCCCCAGAGCTGAGGATTCCAGCACAGGCCAATGTATTTTATGCCAAGAATCCTCACAAAAAATCCAACTTTGTGCTGAGGAAAAGGAGCCTCTCCCAAAAGAATGATGAGTGGATCCAGCCTCAACCTCCCTCTCGTCCTGCAAAGAAGGCTCCAGCCCTCCTGAGGATGCTTGCAAAACCATTCTGCTGCTGTGTGCCTGGGCGGGGCTGAGGCAGCCCAGGAATATTTACATTGATTACTATTGGCTTCAAAGTTTGAATCTATAGTTTGCCATTGTCTTTGACCTTGTTTAGTAACACAATTGTTACTCTATACTGTATTTGTTGTTTCCATTAATATATGATTATTTTAAAATATATATGTTTTTGTTACCTGATCTACTCTGATGATTTGAGTATACTAAATGTAGCAGTGATTCCTAAAGGACACATCCAAACCAACAGGAAGGAATGTTTCATTCTATCAGCAAGAACTTTGGTTTTTAGGAGTTTGGCAGATGGCATTATCTGAGTCAGTTTTCCAATGGGGGCAATGAAGTATCAGCTATCATGGTACAAACACAAACAAAGACACACAAACACACACAAGAGCACACACACTCACTGAGAGATAGACAGATGGAGTTGGTCTCTGCTGAAATACTTTGGAGACGTGGTTCTGATTTCTCCCATTTTGGAGTATTTTCAAGTGCACAAGGTGTCTTGCAAATGAACCCATGTCTGAGGAAGACATGCACGTGTACTTCACATGCCACTTTTCACATAGCAGGAAGGTCATCTCATGTAATATTTTTCATGCAGCTTTGTTTTGACTGTGAACCATCCCATGAGGTCAGCTGTGGAATTTTCCACTGGTAGCATCACAATGGGGATCCACTCTTTGGATTTGGGGATATTTCCGATTTTCTTGATTCAGATTGGAATGATATATATATATATATATATATATATATATATATATATATATATAGTTGGAATGATATATATATATATATATATATATATATATATATATATATATAGTTTTTGATGAAAATTCTGCATTTGATGGTAATTAATGCCATGCATCTAGGAATCTGTAGACTGCAGACAATGAATGGATGCCTACTGTTGCCTGGACTGGTCTGAAAAGTCCTGTAGCATCTGAGCATGTGTGAGGGCTGTACAGGTCTTGCAAAAAGTCTGGGTCAGATGATCCTGCACAAAGCTGAACTCCTAGTGGTCTCCACAACAGTGTAAGGGCCAAGGAGAAACACACTTCCACACAGAAGTTGGGAAGCTACCCTATGAAGGTGATCATAGATACGGGATCCTCGTGGTAGGACCCATTTTCTATTGGGCCAGAACTGTGCTCTGAATGTGGTGCTGAGAAGAACTTGGAATTTTCTAACTGAAGCAGTTCGTGCAAGCTGCTTCCACTTGCAGGAACAAAGTGTGTTCTCGTTGAGCACTTTAGGCTGTCCCTGGTTGAACTAGAGTGTCAGAAGCACTTGTAATGATTGGCGTTCACGGTTTCACATTGAAGCCTCTGTGCCATCTGTCAACCACTGATGGCTACAAGTGGGGAATGGAAGCCATTTGCTGCAAGCAGTTTCAACTTGCAGGACTAACTTTGTTGTAAGTGGGCACATGGTGTTTGTCCTGTGTGAGCTAGAATAAAGCAAAACTGCTTCTTACAGGTGACAGGCATGCTTTCACATTGAAGCTTTTGTGCCGTTGATCCAAAACAGTTCACTCATGTGGGCACCTGCACTTCAACTGTATGTTGTAAACAAGTGTGACAAATGGATGTCAGTGAGACTTTGGAGAACGGACCTTCTCAGCTGGTCCTCTTTCCTCCTGCAAGTTGGTGATCTCTTTCTGTCACACTTTGTGTTTCATGCCTGAACTGTGCTCTGAATGTGCTTGATGAGAACAGTTTAGAAGTGCAGAAGTGAAGCTGTTTGCAGAAGCAGCTTCAAGTAGCACAAGCTAACTTGTTCTCAGTGAGCGCATGGAGATTTTTCCCTGGTTGAAGCAGTGTGAATGAGAATGGCTTCTCAGAGCTGGTAGGCATGTTTGCATTTGGCAAACATTGCCATCTATCATCAAGAGTTCCTTGCATGCAGAAACCTTCTTTTTAAGTGTTCTCAGAAAGGACTGATGAGTGGATTTCCATGGAATTTCGTGGAATTGATCTTTTCATCAGTCCTCATTGGCTTCTCAAAATTGGTGATCCTGGATGCAAGGACTCTCTTGCCAGCCAACATTGTATTTTGGGCCTGACCTTGGCTCTGAATGTGCTTGCTGAGAGTAGTTTGGGAGTGCAAAAGTAAAGCAGTCTCTCAGCAGCTTCAACATTCAGGAGCTCATTTTGTTCTTAGTGAGCACATTGGGGTTTGTCACTACTTAAACTAGCATGAATAACCACCGCTTCTCAGAGGTGGCAGTTTCCCTCTGAAGCATCTGTACAATTGGTCAATGTGAGTTCAATGCAGGCAGGCACTTGGATTCCAAGTGAATTCTGTGACAAACAATTGAGCAATGGATTTCAATCCACCTTGGGGAATTGTTCTTCCCAGTGGGCCCACAGTTCTCCTCCAGTTGCTGAACCTAGGTCCAAGGGCTCTCTTGCTAGCACTCTTTGCATATGGGCTGAAACTGTGCTCTGGGTGTGCTTCCTGAAAATATTTTGGAAGTGCAAAACAGAAGAATTTTGGCAAGCAGCTTTCATGTTAGGAAATGACTTTTTTCTCATCGTGCCCATTGAGCTTTGTACATGGCTGAAGTAGCCTTAATTCAATGGCTTCTGAGAGCTGGCAGGCCCAGTTTCCATTGGAAGCAACTGTGCTCTTGGTCAATGGCAAGTTGGTTACTGTCAGGTACCTGCAGTTTCAATGAGTTTTTAGAAGAAGGAGACCAAGGGGATAAGAAGAAACTTGTGCAATTCATTTTCTAATCAATGTTGGTGATGCCAGACCAGAGTGGACTTTTGCAATGATACTTTCTCATGTTTTTTGCAGGAAATGTGCTCTGAATGTGCATCCTGAGATGCATTTGTAGGGGGCAAACAGAAAAAGTTTGTGCACAAAGTAGATTTGTTCTCAGTGAACACGTGGTGGGTTTTCCTTGGTTGAACATGCAGGAAGCAGAACCTCTTGTCAGAGCTGATGGCACCATTTCACTTGGAACCATCTATGCACTCAATAAAGCGGAGGTCATTGGAGACAGGGTCATGCAACTTCAAAATAGTTTTTAGAATCCGTTTGAGGAATGGATTCCAAAGAATCTTTGAGGTGTTGACCCACCCATCAGTCCTATCACTTCCTATCTGAGCATGTGCTCCGAGGTACAAGGGCTCTCCTGCTAGCACACTTTGGGTATTGAGCCTGAACTGTTCTCTGAATGTGCTCAATGAGAAGAGTGTGAAGTGCAGAAGAGAAGCAGGGTGTACAAACAGCTTCAATTGCAGGATGTAAAAGTGTTTCTAGAGAGCATATTGGGATTTGGGCTTGGTTGAACTAGTAGAAATTGGAATCCTTCATAGAGCCAGCAGTTACGGGCTTTACTTAGAAGTTTCTGTGTCTTGTATAAAGCAGAGTTTGTTGCTCATGGGTACCTTCGTTTCCAGTGAGTTTTCAAATATTTGAGAAAAATATTTCAATGAAACTCTGGGCCATTAATCTTGTCAACCGTCCAATGTTCCACGTGAATATTGGTGATGTCCCAAGGGATCTCTGGGTAGCACAGTTTGCACATTGGGTGTAAACATCGTCTGAACGTGCTGGCTGAGAAAAGCTCGGAAGTGCAGAACAGAAGCATTTTGTGCAGGCAGCTTCCAATTGAAGGAACGGTCTTGTTCCCTGTAAGCACATTGAGGTTTGTTTCTGGTTGAAGCTGCATGAAGTGGAACCGCTTCTCAGAGCTGGCACTCTCAGTTTCTCTCTGAAGCATCTGTTATATTGGAAATGTAGATTCCCTTCAATAGGGCCTCATCTAGGGAGCCTGCCTTTGTGCCTCCAACTTCATACAAACTTCTCCAGTGCACTTGTTGTCAAAGCAGGGACTCCGAGGAGAGAGGGGCTCTCCATTCTCCACACTGAGATATCTCAGCAGGGAGGACTCCTCCATGCTATGATGCCAGGGCTGTGATCACCTGGGAAGGCAGAAATAGGAGGATGGTGGTGTTCCTAGCCAGGGTGCTGGTGACTGCAGTGCATTTAATCTATGGATCTCAAGGAGCCTTATGCTGCAGATTTGTGTACTTCTGCATCTGTATGCACACAGTTCTTCATGTGGGGAAAAAGCAGTGTTCTCAAAGTTTGCTTTATATTATACTTAACTGGTAATTTACAAACCCCAGTGTCCCATCTTAGCCCAGAGTCATTCCATCAGCCCAGGGCCAGTGGGTGGTCCAGCGGTCAGTACTATGCACAGCTCCCAGGTGGCTCCAGTGTGTAGCTGAATTTGACAGCCAGTGTACTGTAGGATTTGCCCTTGAGGTTAGAATTCATTGACTTCCTCTTATGTCATTTGACTAGTCAGGATGTCTCATTAACTATCTGTGAAATCTTCAAGTTAGCAATCTCTGGTCATTTCTACCCTCTGAGGCACCTGGTTCAACAGTTGGTCATGGTCATGGGTAGTCCTGGGTCACAATGAGGGAGAAGAAGACAATAATGTGGAATGGTGGTGTAGAGAGTAAGGGTGGGGCCAGAGCCCACACTGTGGTTAGGGTAGGGAAGGGATCTGAAGAGACTACCTTGAAAGCGAGCTCTGGCTGCATTAACCAGGAATCGGGGCCTGGAAATGGAAGCCATGACAGGGCTTCTGACTATAAAGGACACATCCTTCTGGGCTGAGTTGGATGTCCATCCAGGCAGAGGCAAACAGAGAGGATGCTGGAGAGCGGGGGATGGTCTAGATCACAGAGCAGCTCCGTCATCATATCTTAGAGAATGGATTTTTTTCTTCCAGTTGTTGGTAAATGCTAATTCATTCACGTGTTACATTCACATGCACCTCGTCCATTGGAAAGGCCGTTCAACCACCACAGGCAGTGATATCTTGGTGGATGTATGCATTCTAAAAGGAGGTGACGTTGGCGCCAATAGAGTGTGTGGGCACTCAGGCATTGGCAAGCTTGCTTTGGAGAGTGAATCCTCTAAATGTTATTGGGTTGGCTTTTGAGAGCTCCTGTGGTTTGGCTAGACGTAGAATTCTTCCACACAATTTAGCATGGTGTATATTTTAGAGAGCATGATCACTGAGGGGCAGCTTGCCGGTGTGAAGCCGTGAGCATTAACATCTTTCAAGTTTCTCACCTGGAGTTGGCTACCTACAACTGGTGACACTGTTTTGCTACTGCTGAGCAATACTGAACAAGTCTCTGGGCCAGTAATCCATTGCTGAACTACATCACCAACAAAAAGACACTGAGTGAAGGTGAGGACCAGAAGAGCCCGGGAACCACCTGACAGCAGCCCTGAAGTCCTGAGCTCTGGCACATCATATGCCAACTCAACTGGGTATCAACCTTGTCTTCCTGGGCTCATTAGAACTGTGTGCTTCAACTTTCAGAAGCAAATGCAGAATGACAGAATCTTCTCTGAGGACACTTTTCTAAGTCTTATTTGCAGCATGTCTTCACTGCAATGAGTAGGCATTCGGCATTCTGTTGTACTTAAAGTTTCATGAGATTCTACCCCTACTTGGTAGGTTGTGTGAAAGTGACTAGGCCTGAATGCATTTTACATGCCAAAATATGGCTTGTCTTTTCTCCTAAACCTATCAGGGCAGTCAGAGCAGCCAAGGAGTACTATAAATTCAGGCATAAAATGGCCAGATAGAGGGCTGGGGGTGTGGCTCAAGCAGTAGCGCACTCACCTGGCATGCGTGCAGCCCGGGTTCGATCCTCAGCAGCACCACATACCAACAAAAAGATGTTGTGTCCGCCGAGAACTAAGAAAATAAATAAATGTTAAAATTCTCTTCTCTCTCTCTCTGTCCCCCTCTCTCTCTCACTCTCTCTTAAAAAAAATGGCCAGATAGACTGGGATCACTGTACATCTTTCTAGAACCTTCTTTCATGCTCTGGCTTCCCTGAGGTAAACTGTGGGGACTCTGGGATCCAGATTTGTTAGAAAGCAGTTTTCTTGGAAGGCGATGCTAGAAAACTCCAGGTGTGAACAGGAAGTGATTAGGAACTGGAAGACAGGGTGTACCAGCCAGTTGTTGTCACTGAGTGACTAAGCACAGTTCTGATAAGGAGTGCTGGGGGTCCATGTAGATCATGCTACTAATAGAAGCCTTCCTACAGGGTGAGAGAGCTGGGGGTTCTCCACCCACTCCTGTCACCCATGGCAGAAAGCTGCTGCTGGCCTTCTCTGTAGGCAAATGGGCCATGGTGCTGGGGGCTCTAGGTCAGCTGGGGTGTGAAGAAATGGCAAAGTGCTGGACAATGTCATCCAGCTTTAAATCCCCAGATTGGGATCTTTAGCAGGGCAAGGTCAGAGACTGTACTCAATGCAGTGTCTACTTCTCAGCATAGTGCCAGGCACACAGCAGAACTTCATCAATACCCGTGGAATGCGCTGGCTCGCCCCAGCCCTGCTCCAGGCCTCTCTCAGCTGGGCTGTCTCTGCTGGTCCTGTCTGTTCTAGTATATTCAGCTCTTGCTTCTTTGTATTTCACTTTCCTGAATTATGTCCTCTTTCTCCACACTCCTGTGGTCACTCTTTCTCTACACTCCTGTGGTCCCAAATTGATGTCTGGTGGGGCTGTGGCAGAGAGATCTCATTACTAGGAGAGATGGAGTTTTTAAACCAAATAAGACACGTGTTCTGCTGCTTAGGATTGTCTTCAGCATAACTTGAGGTGGAAGGTTTGAAATTAGGATTGTCCTCCCAATCTTAAGGCATGTAATCCCTGTGTGCAGACCAGAAAGTGCCCTGGGAAGAAAGGCAGGTGTGGGTTTGGAATCAGAGACCAGCATGAGAAGAACACTTTCACTGCTTACTAGACAATGAGCTTGGGCATGTTCTGTAACCTCTTGGGACCCCAGTGTTTGCATATCTGAAATGGAGATAGTTGTATGACTGACTTCAGGAGGTGGGTAGACAGAATCCTAGAAGTAGAGGAAGAAAACACCTGGCATCTGTGAAGCACCCCGCCCCCATCTTTAGTCTTTCCATGATTTTCTAATCATGTGTTGATTGACTGTTGGTTAGAGCATGCCTGCAGATCTACCTGACATCCCGTCTAATCCACATGGATGGAGAAGCTCACTTTTGCCCAGTTGCCACATTTGCAAAGACACCTTCTAATAGAATCGGATCTAGGAAGATGGGGGCCCTTTGCAGAACATACAGGATCCACAGCAAAGTTCCAGCCCCTGAGACAGAGGGCTTCTGCTGGTGTCCTCATGTCCTCATGGGCACTGCAATGCCTTTCTCCACCGATGCTCATTGAGAGCCTGGTCCAGGCCAGGCCAGGGCTCCCTGCTGAGGATGTGGCAGAGAATGAAGCACATGCCTGGCTGGCTTGTAGGGGACTCAACAATCGGGGGCAAGACAGGCCAGTGATGAAGACAAGACCAGTTAGTTGACTTGTTTGAAGGTCTAGGAGCCAAGCACTCTTCTAAGCACCTTATCATAAAAGCTTCCTCATCCCTCAATAGTTGCAGGAGGAACAGTGCTTTGGTTGCCCCCATTTTCCATAGGTGACAACTGAGGCACTGAAAGATCAGGTCACTTTGCCAAGGTCATGGAGATAGCACAGGGGGAAGTGTTGGCTACAAACCCTCCCAGGTGGCTACTGCTTAGGGCTCTTTATCACCCACTGCCTGCAACCTCTTGGTCATGCTTTGGCCCCTGTGACTTGTCTGTCACCAAATAGTGATTCACTGCAGGGCCTTTCCCGAGTCCTCTTCCACCTCAGAGTGCCTGTGTCTCACAGAGAGTTAACCAGTTTCCTGGGCCCCACTGGAGTTCCTGGTTTTGCCAATCTGGGGCGGGGTCTGAGAATGTGTGTTTGTAACAAGGTCCCAGGTGACCCTGAAGGTAATGGGTCTCAACACAGGTGACTTTCCCCCTCCCCTCAGGTCATTTGACAATGCCTGGAGACCTTTTGTGTTATCACAAGTCAGGGGTGCTGGTGCAAAACTCAGGTAGAGGCCATGGGTGCTGCTGAATGTCTACACTGCACAGGGAAGACCTCTACAGACTAAGAAGGATATGGCATGATGGGCCAAGGGCGCCAAGGTGAGGAACCCAGTGTGGAGTACAAACACATGAACTTGGGTGTGTGCGGGTGTAGCCTCAGGGTGTCTTTCAAAGTGTCTTCTGTCACTGCAAAACTCCAGCACCTCTGAGAGGCAGCGTTTCTGACAAGCTCTGAGCTGGGATGCTGGTGCTGCTGACCAAGGGACCCCACTTTGAGTAGCAAAACTGACATGGAGTTCTTAGGACACCATGAACTTCTCAGAAACGCAAAGTGGACATCTACTGCGTTAATTTAGAAGAAAACAAACTCTGAGTTGGAATAATTCTCTTTGGACTCACCTAGTTGCAAGTTTGCCCTTAAAGCAGCGCTGAGACAGCGGGGCCAGGTGGGGGACAGAGCTCCACTCCTCTCCTAGCCGCCGGCAGAGGCCTGCTGAAAATGAGGAGGGAGAAGAGGTGGATGAGAACTACCTTGCTTCAGTCCCCAAGCATCCAGTCAAGTCTGTTGTCACCTGGAGTGGTGGCTTCTTTTCCAGGGCCCCCGGTAGCATTGGGGTTTGCATCTGCCTGAATTTCAGTTCTGCGAATGGAAGGTGGGAACTGGCTGCTTGAGACATGGTTGCTCTCTTGGGAGAGGGTATGGGAGAAATGACAGGACGCCCAGCCCTCCAGAGCCCGCACCCCTGCCCCTGTGATAAATGGCAGCATTAACAAGGTTTGGTTGAGAGGGTCCCCCAGATTTGTGACTTCCCATGTCCACCAGCAGATGTCACTATGGCTGGCAGAACAGAAGGCCTTTCAAGAGTGAGCTGGGGGGGGGAGAAGAGAGGGGAAAATATCATCAAATAGAAGGCAGAAGCCAAAAGTACCCTTGGTCTAGCGGGATGTGGTCCATAATATCATTTTAGGAATGGGGGACATTCTCCAATAAACCCACTATCTGGTCATGTCATTGAGGTCCAGCTTCTGAAATTTAGGCAGAAACTCTCCAATGAAACACAAAGTTCCTGGCTTCTCCCAACTGAGAAAGTCTCCAGGTTTTGGCTCCTGGCCTATATGTATCAGGAAACATTTTCTTGAAGGAAACAAACATGTTGCACTGAATAAACATATATTTGTTGTAGCTTACCCTGAGACATCATATTCACGGGTTTTAAAAATTGATTCATTTTACAAATTCAGCAGCTTATTCTGAAGTTCCATTGCCCTCAAAATCCCTTATGATTGGCACATTAGCCAACAAGCAGAATTCTCTGAAGCCCCAGCAAGAAAAAAAATAAAGTCAAATACCTATTTGTTGACATTTGAGGAAAACAAGGGAGAAGCAAGGGGCCCCACTCACTGGTGACAAGGTCTGGTTGAACATCTTTTATCTAATGCTTACCAAGAACGGTAGCAGAAATAGCACCGGTTCCTCAAACAGGGCAAGAGAGAGGTTGACACAGATGAAGTACGTGGCCATCCGCATGGCCCAGTGATTATAAAAATAGTAAAGTCTGGAGAGGAAACACAGTAAAGGTGGTTATAACCACTGAGCAGGAGTTATATAACACTCAAACTTCTGTGCTAAGACAAACAGGGGCCGGGGTGGGACGGCAGCTCAGTGGTAGAGCAGTACCCAGCACGCACCAGGTCCTGGGTTCCATCCCCAGCACTGCCAAATATACTGGTAAATAAACAAATAAACAAATAAGACTCGTGATGGGTCACATGCCCTTTAGGTTCTCAGGAGCAGGGGTGATATTACTTGAGCTCAAACTATAAAATACTAACAGAAAACATCAAGACGATGATCATATCTCAAAGCACACTTGGTGGACAGTCTTGAGCCAGCTTTTGCACCTTCTTCACGGAGTTGTTGTGACAGTAATAAGAGAACACTCTGAACCAGAGACTGACAAGGTGAACCCTCAGTTACAGTGACCTAATGCCATGTGGGCGTAGCTGAGTCCAATGTGAAAATGCGTACAGCCCGTCTCAACACGGTATACTCAGGACAGATGTGGCTGCCACATGCCAGATCCCTGTAGGGTGGGACAGTCCCCCACTCCTGCTTGGCAACCTGGGCACATGAGGTGTTTGTTGCTTTTGGAGACACTAACACCGAGCACTGATGTAAGAGAGGGGTTTTCCTTACTCTAGCCAAGGGCTTGGTCTTAGTTGAAACTTTAGGGGAAGATAGAAAAGGCTGGATTCCCAGGAAAGGAGTGAATGTGTGGGTAGCATTAGGAGGTGACAGAAGGAAAAAGAGAAGCCCTCTTTTGCACTCCAGGTAACGCTGGCTAGAAAGAAAGGTGGCCATGTGCATCCAGCTTGGGCACTCCATCTCCTGGGCTTGGTGGTGTCCATTACCCCCGATCTGCTCTTAACTGACTGGATGCTCCCTGCACGTGGGACACTGTGCTCTTAGAACTTAACCCAAACCACCAGGCTCAGGGGCTGGGCTGCAGCTCCGTGGTGGAGCGCTTGCCTAGCACAGGCCTGTCTCTGGGTCGGCTCCCAGCACCGCAGAACAAAACACTCTTGGGTTTTACCCAAATTATGTGCCGTACCTAGAACCCTCTGAAAAGTTTCTGTAGAACGAATGCCTCCAGGTTTGTCTCAACCTCTAGAACTTATGGTGGACAAGTGGGACAGCTAGATGATTAAATTACCTGATAGCCTGAGGGGAAGTTTCGAATGGAACGTTCCTGTTGTACTGGGCATCAGAAACATAGGCAGCACCAAGAGAAGATTCTGGAAGGGAGAAATCATCAGCACAGGAACTAAACTGCTTTTTCCTTGTGGGAATGCATCAGGCACGGAGGGGAGCCCCTGGCCCTCCACCTCCAGCCCGGCTCCCTAGAGGTTGCCACCATCAGCAGAGCTATAGGTGCCTTTCCTGGTGGGTCCCCTGGGACCAAGGATCCTGCAGCAGAGCTGGCCACGTGCACACTGCATTTTCTAGAACTCAAATACAGGTTCTCATTTGAGGAAGGAAAATAAGAAAGCACTGAACAGAATATGTACATGGCTTACATGGTATATTTGAACTTGCAATCCTCCTACCCCAGCCTCCCAGTGCTAGGATTACAGGATTACACATTGTGCCAATGTGCTCAGCTCAACATTCTTTTGTATATTATACACACACACACACACCCACACACACACACACACACACAAGAATATCACACGTGCACACATAAATATCTTGGGGCTTTATGAGTGTTTTTGTAGGATTAAAAAAGTGCATTACTTCTTGATGAAAGAAGACATAGATATCCCACAGGCTTCCAAATGGTATGGGAAAGAAGACATGTTCAGGTAAGCATGCGCTTGTGCGCGTGCCCAAACACATACACACGTGCGTGCAAGTTCTCCTGCGTGTCACTAAGGGTGATGTGATTTTAAACAGTGTCTAATACCGACCAGCCAAAGGGGCTTCTAGAGACTTTGTTTGCCTTTCCTTAGGACCAGGACTGCTGCCTCCCTGTGTGATGATTCACATTCTGATTCTGCATCTATGAGATAAGAACATACAGACACTGACCAGCTATTTTGCCCTTTCCATAGACTTCAGAAAGAAAAATAGTCTGATAAGCTAATTGACTGCCTGAGCTATCCACTGTAAACAGAAGCCATCTTCCTGCCTGTTTTGAATGGGTGTCTCTTACTGGTCAGGCAAGTTAATCTTAAAAATGCATCATGTATTCATAGGGTCAAAAGATTCCCAACTGTATGAAGATGGTGAATCATAGTTCTATAAAGCTGTTAAAAATTATCCAAACAGAAAAGAAATGCTTGAATTAAAAGTTGATGCAGAACGATATCCATAGAGATGGATTCACTGCTTTAAGAATGGATCGCTTTTGGAGTCTCACACATTCCAGGGCAGGAGGACACTTCACCAGGGCACATTACCAAAACCTAAGATGCACTATCTATGTTTTTGACACATTATACATTTTTCTTTAACATATCTAATAAAATATTAATAGAAAAACTATTAATATCAATTATTTTTCCATCAAGCATCTTTAATATTGAGCAATAAAGAGTTTCCCAGTATACTCTTAGAATTCTGTTTTAGGTAAAAACATCTTGTATCAATAAGAGTTGATTTGTTTCTAGCTTTTTTCAGTGCATGCACATCAACTTTAAGAAAATTCTTTACCTTATATAAATGTTAAAATAGATTCTACTGTCTTTTATGTCTAAATAAGAAAAAGAAAAAAATAAATATATGTTTAAAAAAAAGTTAAGACCTATTAAACCTCAGAAAGATCATACTGGGGCAGCAAAGAATTCTGACTTTTTAAAAAAGTATTTACAGCAATATCTTTTTAAAGTTGTTGCTGTTCCTGGTTTGAGAAGATGACGCAGGGTTTGGTGTAGAGTGTGTGCTCAGCGTGTACAAAGCCTGGATTTCATTGACACCCAGGAAAAGAAATTTAAAAAATGAAGCTGTTAACATCCTTATGACTGGACCCTGAGACAGGAGCCCTTTGACACTCACAAGCTTGAGGTAGACCATTTGCAGGCCCTCCAGAGGGAGGATGGGGAATACCACTCCCACCAACCCTGGGAGCCAGGCCAGGGGGTTATCTCCATGAGACATCACCCAGACACAGACCTTAATGAGACCAGCACAGGATTCCCTCCAGTGCCCCTGGCCATCCGGACACCCCTGGTTGTCAAGATCTACTCAGGCTCTGTAACACCAAGCCTGCTCCAGGAACAGCCCACAGAAGTGCTCTCCAGGCTTTCCCTGCCTTAAGAGGAGGCACATTTCTGACATCTGTCTCCACTTGCAATCTCCTCTACTCTGCCTTCTGGGCCTACTTCCCTCCTTCTCGTTACTGTGCAACTTCTTTCTCCTGCCCATTTCACTTGGGAAATGTTGTTCTCAGCAGATGAACTATAGTAAGCATGCTTACTTGTACTAAAGCCATTTGTGTCTTCCCAGAAAACAAATTCTTTTCACCCAACTCAAGAATGTGACCTATCTTAGACATCCCATTCCAACAATTTATACTTTTCAAGTTCATATGGTGTATTAGTTGGCTTTCTGCCACTGTAAGACCAGAGGTTGCTCATTTATAAAGAGAAAAAAAGTTTATTTGGCTCACAGTTTCCATATCCAGTTCACATTTGATTGACCCTGTTGCTTTAGACCTGTAGTGAGGCAGCACAATATGGCAGGCAAAGCATGGCAGAGCTACCCACTCACCTCACAGCAGCTGGGAAGTAGAAAGAGAAAGCCAGGAAGGGACCAGGGTCCCAATATGCCCTTCAGAGGCACACCCTTAATGACCTAAGATCCCCCACTGGACCCCACCTCTTAAACATTCCACTACCTCCCAAGAGAGTCACAGGCTGAGGATGGAGCCTTTAATATATGGGACTTTGGGGAACATTCTTGATCCAAATGATAGCCTTGGGAACCACTGTCAGTATCTACCATGAAAATGGCAACCACCAAATACAGATGCTGCCCTGGAGGCACCTCATACATGCTGCACCAGCCCACAGAGGGCCCTGGTGGACACAGGGGTTCTCAGTCCCCACAGTAGGGGTCCACTCCCTGGGGAGATTTCAAAGACCCTGGTGTCAAGAACACCCCACACCAGCCATGTCAGAACCCACAGGAGGCGGGACCTGGTTTCTGCTTTTTAAAGTTCAAATGTGACTTGAGGGTCCAGTGACAGTGGGAAGCAGGGTCTACACTGGCCTTTCCCTGCAGCTTCCCTCCTGAGATCGGTTCTCACTGCACAGTGAGGGATGCACCTCCCCGACTCCCTTGTCTCCGCTTCTCATAGCTGTGACGTTTCCTCTTGTCCTCGAGATTGAAAACTGGATTTTAAACAGTTGTGTTTCCTCCCTCCCCTCCTGACCCAACTTTGTAAGCCTTAGAAGGGAGGGGAGAGCACAGAAAGGAGGCACAGATGATTCCAGAGGACCTCAGGGGAGAGCAAGGACGTTCCTTCAAAACGCCCAGCAGACGCCCTCTTCAGTCTCCCCTGCCCTAGGAGTGACCACCGCGAGCCCCAGATTCCGTCAGGCAGGCAGGCGACAGGAGCCGGGAATCTGAAGCTGCTGATGGAAGTGCTTTGAAAACACACTAACATGTCTTGATGATATAGATAAGAAAATCAGCAAAACTAGCCCTATCTCAAGGTCAAGAGAAGTCCCCACACGTCTTAACTTACATTCTTCCACTCGGGTTTTTCCTCCCAATGCCAACACTCTGTCACTACAAACAGTCTTGTCCCCGTCTTGCCTGACTCCACTCCTGCCATAAACTCATCCTGCACGTGGATAAACATAGCATGCCCTCGTTTCCCAGGGCCCCTTGTGCAAAAGCTGCCAGTGACTTCTCTTCCCTTAGAGCTACTCTCCTTTGCCCAGATAACCAAGTGGGAAATACTTGGCTTGGCCTTTAGAGGCCCCACAATCCCCTCTCTCCAACTTTCTCTCCCTGGCTTTCCCTCTAGGAACAACATTCTCTGGAAAAAACAGATGGGATTTCTTGTCCACTGCCCTACACGGGGCCCCCCCTCATGCCTGATCTCATGCTCAGGCACTACCTTCGCACTGTCCTTCCTTGGACTCCATCTCACACTGCAGTCTCTCCAGGAGGATGAGCGATCCCACATTTCCACATGGAAAGAACACCTGGAGAAGCTGGGGCAGTGCCTGTACAGTGCCCATCCCGTACAGACAGCAGCCACAGTTGGAGGGCACCGGCCACTCTGGCAAGAAGGGTGAGTGAGTGAGTGACTGCAAACAGGCATTAGGACAAACACCTCGTGTCCCTCAGCATAGCCACTTGCAAACCAACAACCCAAAGGCCAAGTGCAGTCTAAAGGTATGTTTTGTTTGGCCTGTAGAATGTGTTTAGGATGTTGGCTACTAATTCAATTTTTTTTAAAACTGGAACTTACACAAAATTTGAAATTATGATTTATATTTAAAAGATTGATAACATCTGGCAAGGTGGGACTGTTATGCTTAGTTTTTGCTGCTTGCCCCAATACTTCATCACCTGAACTTCATATTTTCCCGTGCTCTGTGGGTCAGCTGGGCAGTCCTTTTGGAGTCAACTTAGCTGATCCTGAAGGTCATGAGCACTGGGTGTTCTTGGAGGATCTTGCTCACATCTCTTTGCCATGTGCATCCAGATCATCAAGAGAGCAAGCACCAACACTCATGGGCTTCGCACACCTCTGCTTATGGACATCTGCTAATGTCCCATTGGCCAAAGCAAGTCCCATGGCCCACTTCAGGTTCAAGGGCTGGAGGAATGGACCCTAACTGTATGGAAGGGAATTGCAAAGTCACCTTGCAAAGGGGCCTGCATTCAAGGATCAGAAGACTTGGTGAGCATTTTTGCAATCTATGATCGACTCCATGACACAGCTGGAGGTGGGTGACTGTGGATTTCCTTGGGCAAGGGACATGCCCTCCATGTCATCACAAGCTCACATCCTCACCAGTAAAGTCAGAATCTCAGGGGCAAAGCTGAACAAAGTACCTTCCTAAAAACTTCCCAATGAGTCTCACCAACAGTGAGGTTGGGAATCCCTAGCATTCAGATATTTCTATTTGAACTCTGAAAGTGAGGGATGCTGATGCATTTTTCAGGGACTATGCAGTTTCCTGTTCTGTGACCCAAAGCTAACTTACAAAAGATTAACCCAGTGAACTGCCACCCACCTCCCCAGATCTAGATGTTCTGCCCCCTCAGAAAATATGGGGCTCTGCTGAGGACTGTCTGTTGGTACCAGGTGCATTACCCTTAGTGCCTGCTGCCTGGAGGAGGTCTCTTAAAGACCTGGAGTCACAAAATCTCTGGCTTCTGTAGACATGCATTAAACAAAACGGCTCACACTGGAGTCAGCCAGGATTCTGACTTATTTTCTGTTCTTCTTCTATTTGCTAAGTTGCTGAGGCTGGCTTTGAACTTGAGATCCTCCTGCCTCAGCCTCCCCAGCCACTGCGATTTCAGGCCAGTGCCACCATGCCCAGCTGTATTTCTTGATCTCTCAAAGTATTAGTCATTTGCATGTGTCTCTTATTTAGACAAAGAAATATGAAACACACAGAGGGAGGGCATCGAGCATCTCTGGCTAAAATGATTTTCTCTCCACTGAAGGCTCTGATGATCACAAGGAAGCCTGTCATTTTGTAGATGCTGGGACCAAGGGCAAGACTGGGAACCAAGAAACCATCTCCTCCTCCTGTCCTTTGCCTGCTCACTCATTCATTCACCCACTCACTCACAGAGAGAACTTAGTAGAATCCACCTGTTGGAAGGGGCCTGACTTCTGTGGGAGAACAGCAGGCCACATGGGAAACCCAATGTTCCGCCCCACACATAAGGGCCCTGTGGACTCTCTCCAGCAGGCTACTAGCCCACTGGCAAGCAAGGGAGCAGGGGACACCATTCATCACAGAGTTGAATGACAGGGCCAGCCCAGGAAAGATGGGAAGCAGGACTAAAACACTCTGACCTCCTACACACTTGCATGGCCTGAAGGAAATGACCAGTGTCACTGTGTGCCAGACACTGGGCTGGACCCAACCTGCGTGGTCATCCCATATGGTGACTGTGATTTACCAATCCCACCTTACAGAGGCTCAAGGAGGAGAACAGCCCATGATCTGGAAACTGCTCCATCAGAACAGGGCTTCTTGCCTCTCTCTCCACCCTGTGTTTCTTATCCCGCCAAAGGACACAGCCCAGGAGCAGCTGCTTGGAAGCTCCAAGTCATCCAGAGGAGCCTGTCTGTCACAGCAAACACACAGAGCCCACTGTGGAGCTGGGTCCCACAGGCCCAGGAAGAGCCAGGGCTGCAAACCCCATCCTGCGCTGGGACCCTTGGTTGTTTTCCTTCTGGTACAGAGCGCAGTGCAGGGCTCTGGAGCCAGGCCAGCAAGACCTGGAATCAGGTCTCCACGCAATCCGGCTCAGTCCCCGCAGATGGGAGGCCTCTCCTGTGGCACAGGCTTGACAGCTCCAAGTGACCACCAACTCGCAGGGCTGCCCTCCAGCCCACTGTGCGCTTCTTGGCTTCACAGCTCTCCAGAGCAGCCTGGGCTCTCAGGGCGCAGAGGACAGAGAAAGCGCCCAGAGCAGAGAGGCTCCAGGTCCCATGCAGCGGGTGCTGGCTTTTAGCCGGTTCGTTTTCTCCCGGGGGCTTTTCTCTGGGGAGGGCGACCAGACATGCTGCGATCTGGGCGAACTCAGGCACCGGGGACGGCGTCCCTTACCTTTTGGGCGAGAGGTTCATCGCGGGGCTCCAGACTTAAGCAACTCACCCCCGCCGCTGGGCCGGTTCGGGCATTGCGGCTGCAGCGCACCAGAAAGGGATGCTCCAGTGTCAGGGCTGCAGGCTCTATCTTTGAATTCCCAGCACCTGACCTAGAATAGTAAAGAAAATTCACACTGGCTGCTGGCCACAGAGCCGTCTACAGGATGTATCCAAGACTCACCTTCGCAACTGTTGATTGAATGGATTATATAAAACTGCCTGCCTGCTCTTGAGAAAGGCCAAATATTCCATTTCTATCTTAAGTGACAACTTACAGAATGGTTGTTTTATGGTAGTGTCTTTTTAAATGGCTTTTTTTTTTGTAAATGTGTTCAGTGTGAAGAGTTAAAACAACTAATCAAAGATCGAGGCCACTGTGAGCACATTTTGATGGACAGCCTTCCCTACAGCTCCTTATCTGCACGTACACAAGCAGGCACACGTGCTTCTGTAAAACAAATATCCTACCTACACCCACTGTGGATGGCCTTCTACCCTGCATCCCAGGCTCAGGTCAGACTTTCACCCCTCCGTGTGGGAGGCCAACCTTATGGGTGACTGAGTTACACTCCCCAGCTGGGTGCTGAGGCACTTAGTCACAGAAATGGGTGTGTCTTGCTACAGCCCCATGGGTGAAGCTATGCTCACCTGTTCCTTTGTAATATAAATCCTTGCCCTGTTTAGGATGGAATCTTCCATGGAAGTGCCTTGTGTGTGTCCCCTCCTCTTACTATGCCCTTGGGTATGGCCTACCCAGGTGTCAGTCAACCTGCTGACAGTGGACATCATGAAGATACTCAGCCCCCTGAAACCTGACCCCTTGCCTCACTTGAATAGCTTCTCCTCAATATAGGGGTCAGCACGTGCTTTCTCTCTCTCTCTCTCTCTCTCTCTCTCTCTCTCTCTTTCTGCAGACCCTTAAGGTCAGAGGAGCCGTCACAGCAACCCCAAAGAAATAGGTATTTGTGTCTCTTGTGTGGTTATTTCATGCAGCCCAGTTAGCCCAGTTTAACTAGAGTGACTCCTGAGCCTTTTAGTCACGAGAACAGAAACCAGGTGAAAGAATCCCCAAGCAAAGACACTTCGCCGGGAGAATTCCAATTTTATTGCAAAAAGCTGTGTGCTTATATAGAACTAAAGGGGAGATGGTAGGGCTTAGATAAATGGCAGGACACCCATTTATTGGCAAGTTCTTCCAGATATCAGTTCCCGCGCCCAGGAATTAGTTCTCATTGGGGCTAAGGTTCCCGCTAGCGAGGTTTAAAATTGGCGCCAGGGTTTAAAATTGGCGCAGGCGGGAGAATTCACAAGGGCGGGAACTTTTCGCGCCACTGCAGAGAAGAAGAAGGTAGGAAGAAGAAGTCCTTAGACGCCATGTTGGGGTTTCTCTCTGGGGTATGGCTGCTGTTTACACTTTTCCCAACACCCGGCACCTCTGTCCACAGGAGGTTCCTCCTTGATCTTGGTTAGTCTTCACAGGGAACTTTCCATAAGGCAAGTACAGGACTGAAGTTTGCTCAAACTGACTAAAAAGAAGCAGCGGATTTAAGGGGAGAGATGTCCTCCTCTCTTCCTCTCTTGCGCCTATGAAAGTAGACTTTAAAAGCATGGGTGCAGTGGTGCACGCCTGTACTGCCTGATAGAAAACATTGTTAATCTGTCTTGGCCATTATACTCATTGGCATATTTCTGTGCTGTGGCATTTCTTGCTGCATCAATCTGGTTCCAGTACTAATGAATTCTTGTTTCTCTTATAGACCACCTGTCACTCGGATGGCCTTCCAGCCTATTACTTCTCAATTGGACTGTTAGCATGGACCACTCGATAGACCCGTTATTTTTAAGGGGGACTCCAAACTGCTTGCCCCACACCATCCCTTTTCAGCCTGAAGAAGCCAGAGAGATCCTCTTCGTCCCCCTTCCTCACAGCAGTAAGGAGTTCCCAAATTAGAGGGGGGAATGAAGCCAGATTTAAAGTTAGGTAGTCAGTGTAGTTAGATAAATTGGGGTCTAATACTGAGTGAAATCTAAAATGGAGGCCATGCTAAAAATGATTCTAGGAAACACAGGACAACCCCTGGTAATCAGAAGGCAATATGCTCCACTGACAGAGATGAAAAATGAGACTCCCCAATAATTATGATTCATTACTTTTAAGATTAAAAGTAGTCAGAAAAAAGGAGTGGGGAATGAAAGGGTAAAGTTTCTAAGCTGGAAAGCTTGAATTAAAATTAGGTATTATTAAGTTCCTCTGTTACACCCAGATTCCTGAGATAGTTAAGACTATGCCCTACTGGCCACTTAGCCTAGGGCCCTGTGCAGTTTGTCACAGGGCCCGAACCAATCAGTTTGAATGTGTACCCCACTTAGGAATGACCAATCACACCCACCCGACCTGTTCCTGCTAATGAATGTGCCAATCACGTCTCAGAGTTGTTGTTCAATTTTCCTGCGCCTCCTGATGATTTGTTCTGATGTATGCAAAGCCCACCGCCCTCTCCAAAAAGTGTACTTAAGCTCTGCTTGACCTTTGCTCGGGGCTCTGGGGCTACTCTCCCTTCTTGAGTGGGCACAGAATCCCAGCGCGCTGGAATGGATCCCCAATAAATCCCCTTTTGCCAATTGCATGGAGTAAGTCTCTTGTGTGGTCTCTCCCTCCAACGATCCGCTGGACCCCTCTTACAAGAACAACAATATAAATTACCTCTTCCTAGGTCTGAGAATAAACTTCTAGTTTTCTAGCTCTCTGTTCACATATTCAAATCTAGGGTTATTTTTTTATAGTGAATAAGTATAAGATAGAAGGGATAGTAAAATGGCAATGTAATCATGATAATGAACCTCATTCTACCACAGCTACAGGTTAACTGGAAGCTATGTTAATGAGCACCATTAAGGCCTATTTCAAATGTAAAAATCCCTAATGACCACTTTTGGGAACACCTTCAACAAAGTCCTTTGTCCAGTGGTGAAGTTGCAAGAGGAAAGATGGGTCACGGAAAAGAAGAAAATGAACCCATATGGTAGTCAGAATGCCTTTTCTAAAACTTATTTTAAATAAGTTTTTTCCATGTTTGCTGAAAAATATCTGTAAACTTTTAAAATAACACACAAAAAATGAATTTATCTGGTATCATTACCCATCCCACAGGGTGAGAGTTGTATTTTGACTTGATTAAATAAATAGATTTCGTTCTTCAAAATTTGTGAGACAAGCACCCAGATGCAATTGGCAAAATGAGAAATTTTGTTTCATCTCAAAACTCCACTTTCAACATTATCAACAACTATTTTCCCATATTTCATTTCATTTTTCTTCAAGAACTAGAGAGAATTTTTAAAAGTTTTAATTTATCATCTGTGTAGGAATGGTGGAAAAACTTCATAAACTCAACAAGCAGGACTGTAGAGGCCTGTCACAGAAGAGAAGGGGGAAGGGGGAAGGGGAGAGAGGGAGGGGGGAAGAGACGGGGAGAGGGATTGGGGAGAGGGAAAGGGAGAGGGTGTTGATATTTATGAGCTCAACGGGGGATGAGGAGGAGCAGGGGAGAGTGGGCTCTTCTTTATTGGCTGAGAGTTCACTCCACTTTGGGGATTTGGAGGTGTGCCATTGTGCCATTAAAAGTTCCCACGCCATTCAGTGTGTCATGGACCGACCAGAGCTCCTGGGAGAGAAATGCTCCAGGCACCATCTTTTTTTTGAGAGAGAGACAGAGACAGAGAGAGAGAGAGAGAGAGAGAGAGAGAGAATTTTTTAAACTTTATTTTTAGTTTTCAGTGGACACAACATCTTTGTTTCTAGGTGGTGCTGAGGATCCAACCTGGGCCGCACACATGCCAGGTGAGTGCTCTATCACTTGAGTCACATTCCCAGCCCCTTCAGGCACCGTCTTTACCAACAATCCAAGCTTTTTACATATGAAAAAACAGAATAAAATTAGGTGACATTAAAAAGAATTAATCTCTTCTAAATGGCATAGTGTAGTTTATGTGTCCCAATAAAGGTCCTCAATTCATTTTGTTTTCATATGTAAGACCATTTTATTAAAATGGCCCTGACCCATAGAAACATTCCAAACATTTCAGTAAACACCTTTCTCTAGTGTGGCAGGAAAATCAAAGTGGGACTAACTTAAATTTAAACTACTTGAAAGATCAATCTCTCTCTTTCTTTCTTTTGTTTTTTGTGGTGCTGGGAATTAAACCCAGGGCCTCATGCTCCGAAGGCAAGCACTCAATCAGCTGAGCTATATCCCCAGTCCCATATTTTGGGAGGCAAAACCAGGGATTGAAGTCATGGGCACTCTACCACTGAGCCACATCCCTACCCTTATTTTTTACTTTTACTTAGAAAAAGGTTTTCACTGAGTTGCTTAGCTTCTCACCACTGCTGAGACTGACTTAAAATTCAGGATCCTCCTACCTCATCTTCTGAAGCAGCTGAGATTACAGGCATGAACCACCATGCATGGCCAACTTCAATCTCAAAAACTAAAGTACACAGCAAATTAGGTCACAGGCTGTCAACAAATAGGTACACTATGTAAAAAAAAAACCCTATTTTTTAGTTGTTGATAGACTTTTATTTTATTTACTTGTATGGAGTGCTGAGAATTAAGCCAAGTGCCATACAAGTCAGTTACCACTGAGCCCCAGCCCCAGCCCTCTGGTACATATTATTTTTTATGGTGGATACTAGAGATTGAATTTAGGAACACTTGACTACTGAGGCTCAGTCTCAGGGTTATATTTTACTTCACTTAGAGAGGAGGTTTCACTGAGTCATTTAGCACCTCACTTTTGCTAAGGCTGGCTTTGAACTTTTGTTCCTTCTGCCTCAGCCTCTCCAGCAACTGAGGCAAGAAGTCTGAAGGCCTGCCATGTTAAATTAGGGCAAAGAGGAGCAGGGTGAATTTTAGTGAATTAGTAAGAGTCCTGATAGATTTATTTATTGTCAAGTCTATAGAGTTTTTTTTACAAAATGAGAAAATCTGTGATCAGCTTTCTTGGACTCACAATTAATGCCATTTTTTTTCTTGAAGAGAGAGAGCATTGAGTCTCTCTCTCTCTCTCTCTCTCTCTCTCTCTCTCTCTCTCTCTATTCACAAATCTTTCTATATATAAATTTTTTTGTCTTCTGTAATAATAGCCAACATTTATTGACTTTTTACTATATGGAAAAGATCTGGCCAGTTGTTTTATGTGCACCATTTTATTTAATAATCAATACAACTCTGTGGGAAGTTACTATCATTACCCATGGTTTACAGATGAAAAAAGAGATTCAGAGACTTGAAGTAACTTTCCCAAAGTTACATAATAATGGAGAATAACAGAACTGGATTTGGATCCCAAAAACTAATCTCAAAAGTCTCTTTTTTAACATTTTATTTTCTTGCCTCTCTTCTGTGTTTAAAATGTAATATATCATTATAACTCACTGAGCAACTTATCAAAGTGAATCTCTAATGAGAATGTTTAAAATAAAAAAAATCTAACATTACACATGCTAAATTCTGCTATTGTAAGCAGTATCTAATCCAAGCAGGATATATTTACTACAAACTTATAAAACATCTACAATTTTATACTATTTTTATCTTTTAATGAGCCTAAACTAAAAGGTTGACCCTTTTCTTGACATGAAATGTTCTTTATTCTTGAGGTAAACATAAAATAAAATATCTGTACAAATAGTCCTCCTTTGCAAGCACTTTGCATTCTTTTATTAGATCTCTCAGTGAAATCATAATCCTATGTTTTATACAAAGAGCTTTCTGGGGACCACCACACACTTTAACATCAGAATTTCACTGCTATTTTTGGTAAAGACTGAATATTTTCATGGGTATTTAAGAAAAGATAACTTAATTTGGAGGGAGTGGTGTAGAGTAAGCAAAGAAATTTGAAGAGGGGAGAAGCATAAACATAGGAAGAATGCAAAAATGAATCTTCTTTGCAGCTTTTTTTCTTTTTTTTTAATGAATGGACTATTCTGAAAAAATTGGAAGTAATTTTGTTAATCACAATCATAAGACTTCCAAACTAAAATATTAACTGTATGAGCTATCAAAATGTTACCCAAAAATACTATCCCCAAACTCCACCAATGTTCATTAGCTGAATGGATAAATAAATTAGGTATATTCAACCACACAAATAAAAAAGAACTGTTGCTATTTTTATTAATTCGGACATATTACATGGTATTATATTGAGTTAAAGAAGACACCATAATGACATCTTATGTTTGATTGAATTTACATTCATTCCAACAACAGATTAACCTATGACATTAGCAGTCAGAATGGTAGTTAACCTTGGGACAAGGACTATGACAATACAGTGAGGTTTTTTTTGTTCCTTGAGTTGGATGCTAATTGCCCAAATGTAATCACTTTGTGCTGAATGCTTCTGATTTGTGGATTTTCCTGGCTATATGTAATAATTCAAGAATAAATTTGAAGAAATAACATAAGGAGTCTCCACCCTCACTAAGAAGGAGGAGGAGGAGGAGGAGGAGGAGGAGGAGGATGACGATGACGATGACGATGACGATGACGACGACATCTACTGAAATGATATACCACAAATGCTGCTACCTGTGGGGAGAAAATTCATTATGTATCATTTAATGTGACCACAAAGAAAACCACTTAGAAAGCTAACTGTGCAACTTCAATTCATTTCTTAAAATCTTCCAGAATTCATTCTTACAATGAATTTTTCTCTCACATAAAACTATGGCTATCAATTAATATAAGGTGTTGTTTTATATAAAATTAAAAAAAACAAGAAGACATCTTAAAATATCTGGAATACTAAGGGTCTAAAAATCATCCCAACTATCACCACATTAATGCAAGGACCTCAGTAATGACCCAATCTCTACCAAGTTTCCTGCTGTAGTGATTGAACTCTACTGGTAAGGCCACAGGTGGGGAAAGACATTCAAGAAAATGATATAAAACTCAAAGAAATGTCCAGAAAAGCACTCCCTTCCCCTTAAGTCTATAGTGGGTTCATCTAGGAATTTGTTTAGAAGATTTTTATCTTGGTAAGGTAATATGACCAATTGTCAGATCAATTAATTCATTGCCTTCCTCAGTATTCTGTAGTCCCTTTATGATCAATATGGTGTACTGCATGATTGCTCAATATGATTCATATAAAAATTGATAGTATACAAACTTTCATCAGAAATAACTATACCCTAAATTACATAAGATAATGAAAAGTACAGATTGCTCATTTTTACTCAAAACTTTATAATAACTTAATCTGTTACTGCTGTAGAGTCCTTTTGGTCCCACAGCCTAGGAGGGAGGCATTGGCAGCTTCCCCAAATGCTGGGGGACTAAATAAATATTTGTATTTATTTCATCATTAGCTCTTAGACAAAATATGTTCCCAATCTTTTAAACATAAACTGACTTTTGGTAGATGTAGGGGACAGAAATAAACACCCAGTCTCTGTACATTATATAACATCAAAGTAGTGATTCAACACAACACTGAGGCAGAAAATGTTTCCAAGGCAATTATCAACCGGAACACATATCCCATGCTTAAAGGCAGCTCAATTCCAATCATTTAGTCATTTTTCCTCAACTAAAAAAGATCTCAATCTTTAATTCCCATATCTAAATTAAAAGTTCTCCCTACGTCAGCCTTGTTTTAAATACTTATCCTTCTAAGTTTAAATTTTCCTTGCAACCCAATGCCCAGTATTCTACTTCCTCCTTCATCTCAAATTATCTCTTTAACTTGTTTTTACTTATTATTATAGCCCCCTCCCAAGTCTCTACCCCAGGATAAGGTACAATTTAAAGAGACTACCCCCTACGTTGAAGTTTAACCACAGAGGCCCACAATACCCTTTTCCTTGCTTAGTTTAGGAAGGATATATTTTAACTAAAATTTCATTATAAATTTCTTCCCTATATTTCTCTTATTCCTCCTTCTGTTTTACACACAATCACAATGTAGTAAACTCTCAAAATGTGTGTGTGTGTGTGTGTGTGTGTGTGTGTGGTGTGTTTGTATATATATATTTTTTTTCATACAAAAACTTCCTAAAAATATATAACTGTAAGTATGCCACAAATACCATTTGAAATTCCAATGTTAGGGACACAGATTAAAAAATACAGTGAAGTTTTCTTATAAGTTATGTTTGTTGTTTGTTTTTAGGGGTAAGAAGGCCATAGAGGATTGAGGGCCTTCATACAAGAACTAATTGATTCA
Source organism: Urocitellus parryii (assembly GCF_045843805.1). NCBI lineage: Eukaryota > Metazoa > Chordata > Mammalia > Rodentia > Sciuridae > Urocitellus > Urocitellus parryii. Next base: position 8,189,197 of record NW_027553327.1, on the reverse strand, counting down.
CCTGAAACTACAAACTGTATTGCAGCACAATTCCTTTGAAGACTAAAACTTTTTTTTTCCTGTAAAAGAAAAAAGTTGAAATTGCATGAATAAAAAAGAAAGTCTCTATACTTTGCCCATAAGGATACAAAATGTTAAGTAACTAATTTTTCCACTTGAGAAACAGGCTTCATGTACCAAACTAGAGCAATATGAAGTATGTATTAATAAATATTAGAAAAAAAAACATCTCCACTTTCTACATTTTAAAGACTTAAAATAATGGTAAAATGGATTTAGAGAATGCCCATAAATTTGGTTATCAGTTCAGAATACAACCTAAGTGATAATTTGTGAGTGTCATCTGGGATCCAGGCAAACTCATTATCAAAAACAAAAATTGTTGAGATTATCCACATTTAAAATTCACATATATTTTTACATATGGATTGAATTAATCTTTTCTTGGTACTCGTTTCCATGTAATAAAGAATTGTTTGCAGGTTTTATTAAAAAAACCCATATCTTTAGAAATTAAAATGTGCAATATTTCAGTTGAAAACCACAAAAAGAATTCCTTTATCAAAAAAGTTAGTTGTGAGACAGGATTCATTTGCATTAAACTTTAAAACTGACAGCTCAGTCAAAAACAATTCTGTTTGAAACTCTCATTCCAAGTATCTGCCACAAAAGGCTATACAGTCTATTATGTCATAAGTTCTGAAATCAAAAAGCTTTATAAACATAGTTAAAAGTGGAATCAGGATCCAGAATCTAGAAAAAGCTCTAATTCACTTCTAATTCAGCTAGCCCAGTCTAATGATAGTTTTAAAGAAACTTGTAGCTAGAAACTGTTACCTGGCACACTGGAATTTGCTTTCAAAAGCAGTGTCTGTATCATAGCCCATGTTGTTTTCAGGCATTTTTCTTAAGAACCACTGGCATCTTAAATTTGCAAGTTCAAATCGTGTACTTTTCAATGATACCTACCTAAAGGAGGGACTGGATATAGAGAAAGATTTCCTGTCTCCTAAAATGTTTTGAGCATTATAAGAACTGCTGCTTACTGTGTCCTATCAATGTCAAATCTCAGGGACTGTTACAAAGAATTCAAAGGGGGATATGGCAGGGTGGGTTAGTTCATATTATAGCCAGTCTGCTTTCTGAAGAAGATATCCTGCAGATAACCTGATATGATATATTCCCCTCAGAGACCCTTTACATCTAATAATCCTACCAAAAGTCCATTTTAACATGTAATATGAATCCAATATGTTTACAAACATATTCAAAAGGCATTCAAATGTCAGTTGTCTCATATTGTGAAGTATTCTCTTTTAAACATAAAACTTTTATTTCCCAAAACTAAACCCAAAGAAAATGACAAGTGCTACAAGTTTTATAGTGCAAAGGACAAGAGCAAAGGCATCTGTTTTCCTGCCCTGTTCTGGTCTTCTCTCCTCCAGCACTCTACATCCTGCAGGCCATTTGTAGGTCTTGGTTGTTAAAATGTATTTCTACAGTAGTCTTATAATACTCTAGATGCTGAAAAACTTCTTATCCTTTAACTTTGCTTGGCTTAAATTTATGCACTGCTCTTAGGAAGGAAACCCAAAAGCCTTTTTAATGACCTACTATAGAAAATTGTCCCCACAAAGTTCAGATGCTGTGTAATATCAACTCGCTGGAATCAAAGAAAGGAAATGACTTACATTCTTGGAAAATGAAGCCACTAGCAACTTTCTCTGACAAACTACATCCTGTGGCAACTGGGAATATTTCATACAAAAACTACATTGAAATAGATACTTATGAAACCAATAAACAAATAGCACTGGGTTTTTGAGGATAAGGGAAGGAATCACACATAGAAAATACAGCAAGAAATTATTTTTCTCTACATTTAGAAGTGCTGGAGCCCAGACTTGAAGTCAAAAGCAACCTGAGAATTGTAAGTTTGTATTCCCTGGTGTGGGTAATGCTCAGCTCCTGAGGAAAATGCTGGCAAAACCAATTCTTTGCTAAGATAAAATAAAAACAGAAACTAGAAAAAGTAGAAGGGAGTCAATGACCTAATATTTCTTTAGGCACAAGGTACAAAACTGTACAGTCCCAAAATTTTGCAAGCTTTCATTTCAACTTTAAAATATACTAGTTTTGACCATTTTCCATCTCTTCATCTTTTAGAAAATGCCCCTCTGCTAGGCTCTGCCATCCCGGGAATAGAGGTGTTGTTTTCATCCTTTTGATTTCTCACCGGCGTCCCCAGGTGTCCCTACCTGACAGTGCCTGGCCAGCCAGCCCAGACAGTAAACTGGGGGGCTTCTTTGCTGTCGCCTGACCTAAGATCTGCCAACTCCTCCCAAGACCCACATTCTGCAGGCCACGCCCCAACTCACATGTCCCCTGAGATCCCTTCAGGACCAGGAGCTCCATACTGGAGTTGGTTTCCCCAATAAGGCACTTTCAGGGTCTTGGAGCAGAAGCTTCGCTCTAGTCCTTTCCAGAAGCCAGGAAGCCTGGCCTCCAGGGCACACAGCAGGCAGCACCCACAGCCTCAGGAAAGCGGGCTCCAACACTGGTCCCTTCATAGTGACAGAGAGCGACAAGTAAGAGCCCTAGAACAGAGTGCCAGAGACACCTTCAAGCCCTGGAACCTGCGGAGCCCAGCGATCTGGGGACGAGGCGCGGTGCATGGAGCCTGGAGCACAGCCTGCAGTCAATACAGGCTTCCTGCTATCTCCACAGAGGGGACTGGGAGCTCCAGTCTCCCCTGCTGCCAGGCTCTGCTGCCCTCGGTCCTGCCCTCCAGCCCTGGCATGGGCGAACTCTGACTCCTGAGGCAACTTTCTCACCTGGTGCCCACCCTAGACCAGAGCGAACTAAAAGAAGAAAAAAGACCAAGAGAGGGACACTGCCTTCCCAGGACTGGATACCTGGAGAAACCCTCTGGAAACCCGTCCAGTTTGGCTGACATGGGACCCAGCTGCCACCGCTGGGGCGCAGTTCCCAGGGAGGAGCTGGGTTCCTTTTCTTTTCTTTTTTTATTTTTTTATCAAACAGATAATGAAGTTTCCTTTTATTTTTACCTTTTACATTTTTATTAGTGTTATACCTCTAGAAAGATCTGAGTGCTAGGAGTCAGACCCTACTCAGCTGTGGACTTCTTCCTGCCGGCGCCCACTGCCCGCACCTTTCTTGAGTCTCTCTTAATGACTATGTGACTTTTTGCACCACTTGGGGAGCAAAACAGAACACTTAGCCTCTTTTTAAAAAATAAGTTTTAGCTGTGGATGAAAACAATACATTTACTTATTTATCTAATGTGAGGCTGAGGATCGAAACCTGGACCTTGAAAGGAAAGTGACCACAACACTCGGAGTGACCAAAAGATCTTTATTGCAGCAGTGCAACAAAGAGAAAAGAAGGAAGGAAAGAGAGAGAGAGAGAGAGAGAGAGAGAGAGAGAGAGAGAGAGAGAAGAGAAGAGAAGAGAAGAGAAGAGAAGAGAAGAGAAGAGAAGAGAAGAGAAGAGAAGAGATGAACAGGGAGAGAGCAAGAGCAAGAGAGAGACAGAGAGTGCACGCAAGAAAGATAAAGAGCAAGAGAGAGAGAGAGCAAGAGAGAGAAAGAGCAAGAGAGAAAGAGCAAGAGAAAGAGAGCAAGAGAGAGGGGGGCCTGGCAGGAGGGAGTTTTTATAGCCCAAATCTAATGGGGCCTCTGGGTCTGCAAGCTGCCTTGTTGGCCCAAGGGGGGTTGAGTGCTCAGCCTTGAGCGGGACTTGACACAAACAGGTGATAAAGGACCAGATAGAGGGGGGTTTGAGTACATGGGCTATCTTGCAGCCAACATCTGTTCAGCCTGCCCTGCAGACAACACAGTTCAGCCTGCTCTGCACCCAACATTCCTCCCTTTTTGTTTTTCTAAGTGACATGGGGGATGGCGGGCGTAAAGTCCTCTGACTTCTTCCTGCTTAATGGTGGACGGCGTTAGACCTAGAAGGGGAAGTGGAGGAATGTTCGGGGGACAGGTCTGAGAACACCAGGGCAGCCAGAAATAACACTCAGTGGCTACAGACAACTACCATGGTAGGGGTAAAGACCATAAAAGTTTCTTGAAGCCACAAGTCCTCGATGGCATCAAACCAGTCCTGGATGGAGGAGATTCTTGGTATCAGCCACTGGTCCTGTAGCAGGGACTCTAGGAAGTATTGGAGGTGGCTTCGTTGAATCCAGTAATGTTCAGGGTGACAGCCTGATTGTAGCCAGTGGAAGGGCAATCGCCTTGACCCATAAACTGAGAGTGGGTGGTGTCATCCTGGTGTCAAGTCACATTGATGTAGAAGCGGTATCTGTAGTTTGAGATAAAAACTTGAGAGAGAATAATGATTAGTAAAAGAAGAAGAGGGTTTTAGGTGGGCACAGAGTCTCTGGAGCCAGAGGAGTTGGTCATGAGTCGTAGGTCTCCATCTTGGGTACCAGGGCTGGTAGTCTTAAAGAAGTAGTTGATTGACTGACTTGTTGGTGAATTTGTGTATCTGATCTTGCAGGAACTTCTGTAGGCAATTTAATAGACATGGTCCTATTAGGAGAAACATAGAGAGGACTAATAGGGGTCCTGTGAGGGGGAGGAGCCCAGGCCATACTTGACTGAACATTCCCCATGGAGCCTGTTGGCTAGTTGCTGTCTCCTCTTTTCTAGCTGTTCTTGTCCTTCATTACTCCCAGGAATGACTGTGTTTTTGCTTAACTGGTTTTGGTAGGTGTTTAAGATCAAGTTGGTCAAAATTGACTTTATTTCTATCTATTGTTAAGAGTCAGCCGAGTCCCCATAGGGGTCACTCGTGGGGGAACTTGAGAGCAGCTTCCCAGTTCTGCTAGTGCTTTTGCGCTAGGATGGGTCCAGGTCTTGCTTGACCATGTGGCTTCCCTTGGAAGCATCAGGGATGTCTCCTGTCTCCAATGACCCTCCTATTCACAACAAATGCACTGATTGGCTTTCCATTCTCCAGTGGTCTCATTAATCTCCCTGATCAGGAGGTTATGTGGCCCAGAGTTGCAAAGCTCTTTAGAGAAGTTCCCTGTTCCCTGGATTCAGACTGACTCAGAAGGCCAGAGCCAAATATTGGTTTTCTTGGCCATTTTAATTTAACTTTAAATCTTGATCATAAACATCCAGCAAAGTCAGTTTCACCCTAAATTAAGAGTATTGGGCTTTAACTGAAGTCTGGCCTACTTTGGAGTCATTCTGACATGTAGTAAGATGGGAGGCACAGCCTTATCTCAAGTAAGCCAGGGCTCTTTAAATCTTAGGTAAAGTGTTCTAGTATTGAAGCTGATCTTTTTTTTTTTAAATATTATTTTATAAAGTTTACATATATGTTGTTGCTTGATGTCACATGAATACTAGGTAACACAGTATATTACATTTAAATTGTACCCAGTGTATAGAACTTTATATTAATCTTATTGATAACAGGTCCAGTTATAAAACATTAAATGATATAAATAAATCTCCAATAAGTTATTTTTATAAACCTAAAATAACCATGCAACCTTTTGGAGAACACCAGCTTGATATAGTTTTTAAAGCTTCTATCTTAATGACATATACCTGGAAAATATGAATGCATTTAATATACAAAGAAGAGTAATAGTACCACAATTACTATTGATGTTTTTATATTAATCAAGTCTAGCTTTTAAAGAAATAACATATTACAATATTGCAAAATAACAGTTGTTGTTTAACCATAGTTGTATACACAGACCTTCTTTAGCACTTACTTAAACCTATATAGCCAGCATACACAGACCTGCTTTATCACTTGCTTAAACCCTCTTATTTACTTAATAGACTCTCTTATCCAGAAACACATTTTCCTTGTATTAAATCCATACTTAGAACCTTCTAATTTCTCTTTCCTATCTGTTAACTCTTTTTTATTCACACTTTGAAACAATCCTTGTAAATTTCTGAATTTAGGCAAGTTATTCCATTTTAACAAGAGATATTTTGTTATTTGCAACACACAATTAATCACATCTGTTGACCATCTCATGAAAACATGAAAATGTTTAGGTATATAGAATTGTAGGGACAGACAAGGCAAGGCACCTAAGATAGCACCGAAGATAGGGAAATAGTCCTATTTGATTGCAACCGGATTCAGAGGACATTGCTTCTGTTGTAATCAATTAATCTCCTGAACCCCAAGTTTAGGTTGTTTCAGAATTTTGTACCCAACATGTAAGGGGAGGGGCTCAGAAGTTCACAGTCTGCAGAAGTTCACAAAAAGCAGGTTTTTTATTTTTTTTTCTCTGTTCTGGTCAAGTTAACCCTTCAAGGACACTTGGAAGGGGGAGAGCTTTTTCTTCACTTTCTCTCCTCTTCTTTCCACCCTCCCCACCCCTGCCGGCTGTTATCATGGAGCCCAGTTGGTAACCTCCTTATCTTAGACATGTAGCCTTCTCTGTGAAGCACCAGCTCAAAGCCAGAGGCCTTGTTTTACATATTTTGTGAAAAACTAGTACGGGGTGTCTAGCTTTTTGAGTGCTGATTTTTTCAGTGACCAAGTAAAACAGGGCAACATGAAAATAGGAAGTTTATCTACATTAAACTTTTTTGTAGACATTTTTTTGCTGAAAGTCCTAAAATCAGCCATGGTGAAGATTTATGGAGAAGATCAGTTAAGCCTTTTCTGTTGGCCTGGGTAGGGAGGGGGAAGATGGGAAGGCGGGGCTGAGAGCAGCTCCGTGGATCTGAGAATGAGGAAGGAGTGATATAAAAGAATAGAATTTTCCCTAGCAAGGAAAACTTGAGCAGTAGAACAGGTAGAGCAGAGGGAAGGATAGGAGTGAATATCCCAAAAAGCCTGTAAGGAACAATTCTTAGTAACCTGTTTTCAGTGATGACAAAGCAACTTTAAAGGCCATTTTTACCAGATCTCTGATAGGGGTCCAAGGGCTCTCTTCAGCTTGTTTGAGCTTTGAGTTAGCTGGTAAGAGGACCTGGTGGGACCTGGTGTGGGCGCTGACAGAAGAAGAGAGGAGTGAGTGGGTGAAGGGATTCCTTCAGTACCTGCTACCTCAGAAAAGAGGCAATGGTTTGAGGAAAGGTGGTTGTTTAGTTTTTGATCTAGTGAGTGGAGAGGAGAAGTCAGGTTGTTCAGGTGGGGAAGACAGTGGAGGGGCTGGGGCAGAAGGTTGAGGGTGAGGACCTATTTGAGCCAGGTGATAGGGTGGAAATTCATCAGTAGGGTCAAAAGTAGTGGATGAGTCTGGAAGAGAAGATTGGGGATCAGTGGTTGTGGGTTTTGGTTTGCAAGCTAGAAAAATTTGCAGAGGTCTGCAAGAGGTGCAGAGAGCACAAGCAAGAAGAAAGCTTTGATATAGCAGCTCTTTACCCATTTTTTCGAATGCTCACAGTAATTGTAGAGATCCCTTAGAATGGAGGGATCCAGGGGCCCAAAAGGGGGCCATCTGCTTTGGTTGTCTAAGGGATAAGTGGGCCATGCCTGGGTGCTATATTTGATCAATTTTGGGGGTTTTATGTCTGGATTTCAAGGAGAGGGTTTTGAGGTTATCCAAGAGGCATTGTAGGGGAGTCGACTGGCAGAGAGGACACATTACCCATGTCGCAAAGTAGTATGAGGAGGAGGAAAGGGGACACAAACTTGGTATAGAGGAGAAGGAAGGAGACGCAACTGTAGTATAAGAGAGAAGGAGGAAACTCATTTATTGGCAAAAGGGGCGTCCCCGCTAGAGCCAAAAATCAGGAGTGCCTTAGTGGCAGGTTCGAGCTGCAGAGATTGGTTGTCACCGAATCCTGACAGTCGAGGCTCTCGTCCTGGACGGAGCCGTAGCAGTGGGAGACCTTGGCCAAGGCTTTTCTTTTCGGGACCTCTCCTGGAGAGGCTGGAGACTCGCAGGGCCGCAGTGCCGGAAAGAGGGGAAAGAAAGAGACAGGGGAAGAGGGAGGAAGGGGAGGGTAAGCATCTCTCTGGCGGCCGAGTCTTGAAGGTGTGAGGACTAGGATTTTAGGAGAGCCACCGAGGCGCCTCCATGAAGGTCTGGGTGGGGTGTGATGTTCAGTTTTCTGTTTTGTGTCCCCGAAGGTTACACAGTCCTTTGAGGGAGACCTGCAAAGCCTATGCTGGTAAACTACCAGCTGGGAGGGGAAGGGAATAATTTTGAACCCAGGAGTCTATTCTGCCCTAGGAAGGAGTCCCTGAGGGCCACCGTGGCCTTGAAGGCTGTGGTGGGGTGTTTTCCTCCCCGCAGGTGGGCAAAGAGGTTTGCCGGACAATCAAAGGTCAAATCCTCCTGACATTTGGGTTTAGGACTCCAGGAAGGGGAAACTCACCAATCGAAGGTCGGTGGTGGATGGAGTTCTGGCAGTCGAGAAAATGGGTTCAGGCCATCCGGTGAGTGGCACTTCCGAAGGAAGAGGGACCCAAAAGTGGGTTTTAACCCTCTCCCGGGTTTCGGCACCAATGAAAGGAAAGTGACCACAACACTCGGAGTGACCAAAAGATCTTTAGACCTCACACATGCTAGGTAAGTACTCTACCACTGAGCTAGGATCCCAGCCCCACTTAGCTCAGTTTTGAAGCAGATCAACTTTATTTGCATAAAAACAAGCAGGCTGGGGTGAGCAGTCATGGTGCTGTCATTTATTTATTTATTCGCCTTGAAAAGCACAGAGTGTTCAGCAACTATTAAGAATGAACACCTGGGTAATAGCTTTGCAGGTTTTTTAGGAAGGCAGGTGAGTGCCCAATGCCTGGGATCCATGTGACTTACCTGGAAACGAGGCAAGCACCAAGGTTGATCTTTCTTTGTGCAAGGATGCCATCATGAGGCTACTGTAGATATTTCTGACCAGTCAACTACTGAGCCAGAGTGCCCAGCTGGGTTTTACACATTTTGGAGCTGACTCAACTCTTCTGAAATGCTTGCTGTTTTCTGCCTCCAGCCAGAAAGTTATCTCAAAATATTGATTGATTTCAGGAGGAAAATAAGGTTCTAATGCTGCCATCCATGTCCAAGTCTTCTTCAGGGCACCTGCTAGGCCTGCTGTGAGCCTCCATCAAAATGTTAGGAATTCATTGACAAATTTCAAAGGGGCCGAAATGTCATTACTGTTTGTATAATTTTGGATTGATTAACTATAGCATAAATGACACAAACATGACAAAGGTGGAAGGTAAGAAGAAAACCTCTCAATGGCAATCTTTTCTTTATTCAGTATTCAGCAGTAGAGTCAAGCAGTGGTTTACCTAGCATGGCTTATTTGGGTGGCAGAAAATGGCTTAAGTAAGGATCTGGGTTACATAAGCTTCATTCACCGTATCAATTTTCTTTCAGAAGCTTACAACATTCTTATCATGGACACTCATGCCATCCACATCTCCAAATACAATATGTCAAATCTTTCTTTTCTGAAATCTAGATTCTATTTTTTGATGTTTCATTTCCTGCCAGTAATTATATTTCCCACCTTGGTTTCCTTTTTCCTCTATTTGCTTTCTATTTAAAAAATGAAATAAAATAAACAAAGAAAAAAGAAAAAAAATTCTTCTGCATGCCTATATAGCTCACATTTCTTTTTGTTTTGAAAACAAAGGACTTGATGGTACTTTACATTCTCTCTAGATCAGCCTGTTCTCTAATTAATAAACCTTGATTAAACTTCCAACATATTCAATGGCAACCTATATTTTGTATGTAAAGGGGTCTTGAGATAAATTCTAGCTGTTGTTTCTTTGTTGAGAGCCAAAGCCAGTCAGAATGACACCTGGCATTTGCAAGAGGGAATGTTTGAAATGTGATGCCAGCGAACCATTGAGATGATGATTTGAGTTAAGCTATATATAATTGCTGTGATGCTGGATTGATTGTATTGTATATTTGACCTTTACTGCCAGGCAATGGGGCAGCTCTTGCTGCCTCAGGTGCCCGCTACTTTGGAGTTCTTCTGCTGCTTTGGAGTTCTCCTGGGGATTCCCGGAAAGTTCCCATTGGTTGGATTGCTGGAAGGGCTGCGTGGGTGGCATTGGCAAAAAGTGCACGTGCAGTGCCAGTGAAAGTTGAAATAAAGTAGTTGCTGTTTGAACCTACAAGGCTTTGTGGTGGCTCCGTTATTTGTTCCCATCCAGACTGCAGCATTTTTTCTTGATGTAAACTGTAAAGTGTATGAAAAATAATTCCAATCAAATTACTCTAAATCTTTTGTCATTTAAAATGATAGACCTCAGCCAGAGCAAATGAACATATACAAAAATACTTGCACCAGCCTGGTTTCAGACCCCCACCACCACCCTAATGGAGCAGCTTACCCCAAAACAATAAGCCCAGAAAACACCCTATTCACATTCTGGTTCCATATTAATTACACAGCTGGGATCAGTGGAGAGAAGTAGGCAAATATCAAAGGTGCCAGTTTAGCTCAAGACATTATCAGCATATTTTCTCAACTACTATTGCTGGCAGTATTGTATTGTGGGTGTAATAATAGTGTAGAATAAAGTAAATCACCAATACCCTGAGTGAGATTTTAGACCTTCCAGAGCCCTGGCCCAACTTTGCTGACCACAGTAATAACTCCACAACTACCAATTGCTCCTAAAAGAAATTTGTTTGTGCACTGTTTCAAATTTAACAAATTTTGTTCAAGTTATTATGTTTTGAAGTGTAAAGTTTTAGATGAAAAGGTGACTGGGCATGTGCAAATATCTGTAAACTGCAAACAAATAAATTTGCATTCTTTTTTCTAGGGCTTTTATGACTATGGTTTCCAACAGTCATTCACAAAAGAAGTTAGGAAAAAAAATCCCTGTTATTCCCAAGGAATCTTTACACAACACTCTTACACTGGCTACTTTACATAAAATTACCTCAGGAATTTAATTCATAAATCAAATGAATTTCCTGCAGCCTGTACAGTGCTGTTGCAATGGCTATTATAATAATCTAAAATTGTCATGTGTGGTGACACATGCCTGAAATCCTAGAAGTTCAGGAAAATGAGGCAGGAGAATTGGTAGTTTGAAGACAGCCTCATTCATTTAACAAGGCTCCAAGAAACATAGTGAGAGCCTGTCTCAAAATATAACATAAAAAGGACAGTGGATGTGGCTTAGTAAAAGCACCCCTGGATTCAATACTCAGCACCAAACCAAAAATTTAAAAAAAATAAACATAAGGATTCAGGGAACAAAAACATGTAAAAAATGTTGGCAACAGCATAAATTTAATAAATATGTTTTTGATAAAAGTGTTCAGGTTCTTTAAAAGCCCAAAATAAAAATGCTACATAATCCACTAGTAATAATTTGGGGTACTATCACAACATTGTACATGCCTGTACTCTCTGTGGCTTAGAAGGATGAGACAGGAGGATCTCAAGTTAGAGACCAGACTCAAAAACTTGGCAAGGTCCTAAGCATATCAGTAAACCCTGTCTCAATAATAAATAAACAAAAGTGGTGGAGACTGGGTATGTAGAACATTGGTAAAATTTCCATGGGTTAATCCCTGGGCTCAATCCTCAGTACCACAAATAAGTAAATAAATACAATAAGAGAGAGAAAGTGATAGATTGAACTTGCATGTAATTTAAATTAAAAATAAATTTAAAAATTATGGGTATGTTGTAAGGGTAAAATTTCTAAGCTGATTCTAAGCCGCAAAGCCTGAGTTAAAGTGTAAAAGACTGGGCATTATAAAGTTTCTAAACTGCAGGGCCTGATTTAAAAAGTAAAAGACCAGGTATTGTTAAAATTCCTCTGTTACCCCCAAAACCTGTAATCTCTGTAGCTGTTAGGACAATACTAGAACTGCCCAGTAAATATTCTCACTGACTCCCTGGTTGTCTAATAACTTGGGATTCTGTGTAATATGTCACGTAGGCATCGCAGGCCCAATACCAATCAGTTTGAATGTGTACCCCGCTTAGGAGTGACCAATCACCCCCATCCAATCTGTTCCCACCAATGAATGAGACTTATCATGTCTCAGAGTTGTTGTTCAGTTTTCCCGCATCTCATGATTTGTTCTTATGTATGCAAAGCCCCGCCCTCCCCAAAAACGTGTACTTAAGCTCTGCTTGACCTCCGCTCTAGGCTCTGGGCTGCTCTCCCTTCCTGAGTGAGTCTTGAGCCTCAGCACACTGAATTGGATCGATCCTCAGTAAACTCCCTCCTGCATATTGCATGAAGCCAGTCTCTTGTGGTCTTTCCCTCTGATACTCCACCGGACCCTTACAATGTATATAAAGCAATTGAAATCCTTTTGTTGAAGATATTGCTGCACTTCTATTTTTATTATATCTTTATTCACAGTATCTAATAAAAGGAAACAAATTATGTGCCTTTTAAATAAAAGGTATTATCAGAAAATGCTTTCCAGCTGCAGGTTATTCAACTAGTGCCTTTAGAAACTACACACTTAAAATTAAAACTGGTCCCTAGAAGGCAAGACTCAGATAGTGGTGTTTTTTAAGTACTCCAAGATATTTGGTATCTCTGGGCACCTTTTCTCAGACTTTTCTAAAACTCAGAACGAGGTACATATGGGAGGTCAGAATGAAACCACAATATACAGTAAATTCTTCAAGGGGTAATCTTAACTCAGACACTCTAAAAGATGAAACAGTGTTGGAAATAAAACTAGATTCTCTGTTTCACTGATTTTTGGGTTATGGATTCAATCCAAACATATATTAGAAAAGACTTAAGGCTACTGGTTAAAATCTATTTAAAAGAGGTATTAAAAATATATCAAGGTCTGGGTGTGTTGGTGCATGCCTGTAATCCCATCAGCCCAATCTTCAGCCCCTCTGCCCTCCCCAGAGGTAGGGAGCAAGGATGGGGGTGGGGCTGGAAATTCTAGTTCTCTGATTGCCTGGTAGGTTCCCTTGTCGATTCACATCCCCATCCTGAGGGGCTTTCCCAGGGCGACCTCATTAAGCTCAGGTGGGGTTGACAAAGGACTTGTGATGAATAGCAAAGGATGCTCCTTCCACCTCTGTCACTTATCACTGGAGGGACAAGGCTCTTAGGCATTCAGGTCATGAGACTAGGAATGAAGGCCAGGCATCCTAGAACATCATGGCCAAGGAGGCAATTCCTTTGGCAGCTTCCTTAGCCCACTCCCTAACCTCACTGTCAGAAACTCAGCCTGTGTAGCTGGCCAGTGGGCTGTTGGCCAGCCCTCCTCTGGGCGGTGGACATGTCTCCCACGAGCCTTCCCTTCTCCAGGCCACTGGTCTCCACCCTCGGCCCTGGTGCTGTGCGCCAGCCAGTGCGTCTTGAGCTGCTGTGTGTCGAGCCCTGCAGGGCACAGACACGCAAGCCCAGGCTGACTTTGGTGGTGCACAGCTAGGCAGGGTCTGACCCCTGTGACCACTGCTCTTAGTGCCAGGAAACTTCTCCCAAAGTGCACGTGGCTGGGGGGCACCTGGTCGGTGTTTTCTTCTCCTTTAGCACCACTGTCAGGAAAGTCATGGCATGATGAATTCTACTTCCATTAAGTCGTAATGCACATAGTAAAATTAATACCAGGAAAGACCTACTGTGCCCTCTGCAAGTATTCTTCACCGGATGGGCACAGTGGTGCACGCCTGTGGTCCCAGTGTCTTGGGAAGCCGAGGCAGGAGGATGGTGAGTTCAAAGCGAACCTCAGCAACTTAGCAAGGCCCTAAGAAACTCAGCGAGACCCTGTCTCTAAATAAAATATGGAGAAAAAAAAAGGCTGAGGATGTGGCTCAGTGGTAAAGCACCCCCTGGTTCAATTTCTGGTGCCCAAAAAATAGAAAAATAAAAATGTTCTTCACCAGTATAGACTTTTGTGGAAGGCGAAGTGATGTGGGTTAGTGATTCCTGCATCTCTGCGGGTGACTCAGAGTAGCCAATGGATGATCATGGGATGGTTCAAGCCTAGTGTTTCTTGCTTCCCATGCAGTGACCTAAAAGTTCCAGAAATGAATTTCAGCACTGGTTAGTTATCTCACATAAGCTGTTGGTTCAGTTTTCTGGGGACCCATCAGAGCCTGAGCTTGACATGCCTCTCACTTGATTCTTAATGGACTTTGCTTTTGCTATTAGGTTTGACACGCTGTTCAGCATCACAGTCTGATGGCCACGGTGGCTGATGCCACCATTCAGTCAGGTCAGTGTCTCCAGCTCTAGGCTTCATGGAGGATCAGGTGCTCACTCAGTTCTCTGGTGAAAATCCACCCTGCACTGTGGAGATTTGGGAGCCAGGAGGGGGGACACCAGAAAATTATTAAAAGTGTTCCGTATTCAGGTTGGAGGTGTGGTTCAGTGATAGAGCACTAATCTAGTGTGTGGAGCCCTGGGTTCAACCCCCAACACTGGGAGGAAATATATGTCCCTATGTGTGTACACACACACACACACTTATATCCAATGCTCTTGAGAGGGATGGTGCCTTTGTGTGTGTCTAGCCACGCAGTATTTTAGGGATTTCGCGTGTAGGAGTCCATCATACCAGATTCTTACCTGGTCATCTATCCAACACTGGGCCGTGTCTTGGGGCTGCCCTCTACCCTTCCATCTCCTGCCTGCCTTGGCCTCCCACCCAAGTCCTCCCCACAGCAGGAGCCTGCACCGACCCTGTCCCCGCCTCTTCCTACCACACCTACCTCCACCCTGCTTGGGATTATTTAAGACTTCTTAAGGGAACTTGATGAAAAGAATTCTGGGGGAGGAAGGCTCGCTTGCAATGTGCTCTGTAGAACTGGAGCCACTTCCTGAGGACAGTCTATATTTGCTCGCACAGCTCTGGGGCTGGGGGCTGGGGACAGGGAAGCCTGGCTTCCACACTCACCTTGGCTCTGACTTGTAGAGATGGTTCCGGATTCAAGGCTGCACTTCTTCGTTGGTGCTCAGACCTTTGCTCTCTTCTCTTTTCAGTGCTGGGCCTAGAACCCAGGGCCACCCACATGCTAGGCAAGTGCTCACCACTAAGCCCCACTCCCAGCCCCCTTTCCCATCTTGACAGGAAGTTGCATCACTGCCCAGGGACCCACAGTCCCAGTCCCCCCAGGGCAGAGACTGAGGAAGCGCATTATTAAAGGGTTGTGTCTCTTACCAGCAAGAAAATACAACAGTCAGCAGATCCTGGATATTGTCTTGATACCGAGCATCCTCTGGCTCCTAAGGGTCATCTTCAGCATTCAGAGGTAAGGGGGTCGTGGCAAGAGGTGGCTGCACTTGGGTGGTTCCCCAGGTCAAGCCGATGGAAAACCATCTTACATGGGAGCTACAAACACTCCCAACCTGGAACCAGGGATATAACTCATGTGAAGGGTGTGGGGTTCTCTGGGAACTGAGGAGGAGAGAAGCAGAGAGGAGCCAGAGGCTGGGTTAAGAGCACTCGGCTGTCAGCTCCCTGGGGACGCGTGAGCCACTTTCATCCCTGAGCCTAGCCCTGCATGTGACAGCGTGACAGTCATCGTGCTGGTGGCTAATGCTAACCCAAGTGTGTTAACCATTCCTTATTAAATCCCACCCACAATCCTTGATGTAGGAACTTTCTCTATCCCTACTTTATAGGTGGTGAGTTGAAGCATAGAGAAGTTAAGTCACTCTTCCAGTGGTGCACAACCAAGGTGCATACCCAGGAGTTGGACCCCAGAGCCCTAGATAAACCCCAACCTCAGTTATTATTATTATTTTTTATACTGGGGGTGGAACCCAGAGCCATACACATGTTAGACTGAGTTACATCCACACTCCCTTTTTAAAAATGCTATTTTTAAAAACTTTTTCTTAGTTGTAGAATGACAATATTTAGTATATAGTATTTTTTATCTGGTGCTGGGAACGACCCAGTGCCTCATGTGTGCTAGGCAAGCACTCTACCACTTAGCCACAACCCCAGCCCTAAAATGCGATTTTTTAATAACATTTCAGTAAGGGGCTTTCTAAATTGCCCAGGCTGGCCTTAAACTTGTGATCCTCCTGCCTCAGCCTCCTGAGTAGCTGCGATTCCAGGCCTGCACCAGCACACCTGGCCCAGCCTCACTTTTTGATTTAGGGCAGCCTCCCTTCCGGGGATGCCTGGCAGCCACCTCTGTCCAAGACTGGCCTGCTCCTCCAGGACAGCTTCAAATGGGGTCAACTTTGGTGGAGAAAAGCAGATGAGGCCAAGCAGCTCTCTATTCCTCGTCCACCTGAGTTTCACTGGAGTTCTAGGTTATTATTGCTGGGGGAAGCTGCTCGTGACACCCATTCTGTGAGGATGGCTTCTGCTACTGGCCAGGACCACCATGTGGACAGCTGCAGGACTAGGGAGGGGCTTTACAGAAAACGGGCTGGCCTGGCATCAGTTTTATTCTCCTCCTTTTCCTTTGCCTCCTGCCAGGAACTCGGTTTGCTCCTAGGTTCCGGGTGACGGTGACCACTCTGATCAGCACTGGCCCAAGATGATCACATTTGGTGGACTTGCCTTCGTGCCCTCCTTTGCTATTCGATGTGAAATCACTCTAAGCCTCAAGGCATGGGAGTATTAGACTCCAGTAGGGAGAATAAGTCAATGAGTGGTATGGGTCTCCAGCGGCCAGTCTTACGGAATACCAAGTTTCTAGAAGCACTGGGCGCACTTCCTGGCTGCCATGTGGAATGCCAGCCGTCCATCGGGCTGACCCAGGCAGTGTCTTCCTCATCCCTGGCCCAGGGGATATTTTTAGGCCCAGGGGGATATTATTAGCCAGCAGAGGGCTCACAGGGACATGGGGTCCTTCCAGCTCATGGCTCTGCCCCCGCCCCAGGCCTGAGACAACAGAGCCACATTCCCAGCCTGACATTAATATCTTGAATAGGGAACCCTCCTCCCTTTAACTTACCTTTTCTATTTAAGGTGGGCTTCTTGTATGGAGCATCTAAGTGGGTCTCTCACTGTAAACTCTTACATTCCCCTAATAATGTATTACATGTTAGGTATATTTTTATATGCCTATTGGTTTCTCATGTTTTCTTTTTTGAAGGGCCTGTTCAAGTTTTTGCTCATTTAAAAAACTGAGTTATCTTTTTATTTCTTAGCATCCTTGACTTGTTCTTAATCTTAGACTAAAAAAAAAATTCTACATTTTACTGTCAATGATAGAAATTTAGGTTTTTCTTGTTCTTTATAAATTTGAGGAAGTTCCCACCTGTTCCTAGTTTGTAGGGAATTTCTTAAAACTCGTGAACGGGCACTGGAATTTGTCAATGTTTTTTCTTTGTTTATTGAGATGTTCACATGATTTTTTCTTGTCTACTAATATGATGAAATAACATTACAATTTCCCATGTCCAATGCTGGATGCACAGGTGTGTACATCTGAACATGGGGAGAAATTCCAGCTGGTCATGACCTACTGTCCTTTCTATAAATTGCTAGATCCAACTTGAGAATGTTGTTTAGGATTTTAGTTTCTATATCCATGAAGGACACTGGTCTTGTAATGTCATCGTTTGGTGTCATGTTTTTCCTAGATTTAGGAAATACGTTAGGGAATGTTTTCTCCTTTTCTATTCTTTGGAAGAGTTTGTATAAGATGGGTATTATTTCTTCCTTAAATGTTTGTGGGAAGTCACTAGAGTGAAGCCATAAGGACTTGGAGTTTTCATTGTAGGAAGTTTTTTAATTGAAGTTGAAATTTCTTTAAAAGAGAAATTCAAATTTTCTATTTCTTCTTATATCAGTTTCAGTAAATTATGTTTTTTAATAAAATTATTTATTTCATCAATGTTGTCAGATTTACTGGCATACAATTCCTCATAATATCCCTTATTGTCCTCAGTGTCTGCAGGATCAGTAATGATGTTTCTATTTCAATGGGAGATATTGATAATTTGTTTTTTTTTTTTTTTTGTTCCAGGGATTGAACTCAACCACTGAGCTACATCCCCAGCCCTATTTTTTTTTTATTTAGAAACAGGGTCTCACTGTGTTGTCTAGCACCTCACTGTTGCTGAGGCTGGCTTTGAACTTGTGATTCTCCTATCTCAGCCTCCAGAACTGCTGGGATTACAGGTGTGCATGTGCCACCTAGCCCAGCTTTCTTTCACTCTTTTTAAAGTATCTTGATCAGTCTTTCTGGGCATCTTTCAATTTTATTAATCTCTTCAAAGAATCAACCTTCATCTCCATTGATTTTTTTTCTTCTGTCCATCTGTTTTCTATTTCATTAATTTCTACTCTTTGTTATTTCCTCTTTTCTACATTCTTAAGTTTAACTCACTCTTCAATTTTTAGTCTCTTAAGTTCCCAGCTTAGATCACTGATTTTAAACCCACTCTCTTTCTAGTATATGCAATTAAAGCTACGGATTTCTACCTAAGCACCACTTAAGCTACATCTCATGAAAGATACATTATTGTTTTAGAAGTCATTCAGACTATCATTTGGTATTAGGTAAAAATGGTCTTTTAGGAATTAGGGAAGAGCTGAGCAGAAAAGGATTCCAGGAGACCTCACGGGAGATGGCGATGCTCCATATCTTGCCTGGGGAGCTGGATATACATTGCATTTTCAAAAATACAATACTCTATACTTAGACCTGAACTGTACACAACACTAGAAGACAGGTACCAGTCCCTCTCATAAGTGAAGAAATCTAAGGCCCAGATGGGTTAACTGTGTGTGTACCAACATCACACACTGAAGAGCCAGGGTTAACCCACTGTGATACCACATACTCACACACACAGTGCACTCCACATTTAATGTGTGGTACCACACAAGGGCTTCTCCATCATCCTGTGTGAGATGGTTCAACTTAGTGAGCTTACCTTACTGCCATCAAACAGACAGAGGCGAACATGTCTGCTGAGCACCTGGATGCTCGTTCCTGGGAGAGGAATCATCTTACAGCTCCACAGGGTGAGGATCAAGGAAACACGACTTGGCCTTGACTTAATCTGAAAGAAAAACACAAAAACCTATTAGTAGTACAAATCCATTTCCAAAGCATCATTTGAAAAATACAGCTTAAGAAGATATACGCAGAATACAAAAAGGAAAACTTTTACATGGATATACATACACAGAGTTTCAATAGTCTGTTCAAAATCAAACCCAGTTATTTCAGGTAAATTTTACATCAAGTTATATTTGAAATATTTGCATTTTTTTCTCAACTATTTAAAAACTTCAATGAAAGACTACTAGTACTAGCAGGTAAAATATATGACCTGACCCTCGAATCACTGTATTCTAGTCTCCAGGTCCATTCCCATACGATGTGTGGAATTGTAGACAGTGACCCTAGCATGACAACCAAGATACCTGGCATTAATGTCACCCAGCTACCTCCTCTTTGGCTCTTAGATGCTTTGACATAGAATGTCATGTTTGGTCTGACTGTTCAAATCTATTTCACAGATAAAGGTCAGATTGTGAATAAATAAACTGGCATTCTGTATTTTTATTTTTAAAGAACAGCTTCAATTAGCTAAACTTTACATTCTGCTTTATGATCACAAGCCTTTTCATTTAAATAATTTATATTGTTGCAAAAGATAAGATAATATCAATAATCTGTCACCTTTTTATTTAAGTAATGAGAGCTGGGTTTTTAGTTCCCGGGCACAAGTTCATGGCATTAACTGTGATCTGCTCAAGCACTGGTGCACCAAGCAGCCCCTCTGCCCACTTGCAATACAGCACCTCCTACTAAGTCGCCAGTTGATGCTCAGGGTCAGAGGATTAGGGGCACCAAGTTCTGCACCCCCCTTCCTACCACCCCGGCCACCACTGAGGGGTAAAGTCAAGGTAAATGGGAAGGGAGTGACATACTCTAATGCACTTTATATCTGTTACAGGCAGATATAAAGTAGAATTAAAGATCAAGAGCATATTCTACTTCAAATACTGGGATAGCAAAAATCTTTTTTTCTTGGTGGTACCCAAAAAGTGTGATCATGAAGTTCTGCCGACTTTTTCATTCCCACTCAACTAAGATCATGTCACTTCCACTCTTCCTGACGGAGCTGGCAGCTTCCCACTGCAAGAGATCTGAGATGAGCAGCTTGCAGAGAGCAAAGTCTGCTTAGCTCTTGGTCTCAGAGGTCTCAGTCCATGGTCGCTTGGCTCCACTGTTTTGGGGCCAGTGGCAAGGCAGGGAATCAGAGCGGGGAGCACATGGTGGCATGATGTGTCACCTTGCAGCAGCCAGGAAGCAGATGGGAGAGAGGCAGGGGCTGGGGTCCCACAATCCCTTCATGGGTGTGGCTCAGCCATGTAACTTCCCCTCACTAGGCCCCAGCTCCAGGTCCTACCGCCTCCCAAAAGCCCCCAGGCTGGCAGCAAGCCTTGACCCATGGGCCGTGGGGCACCTATCCAAAGCACAGTGATGGCCAACACTGACTGCGTTCTCATTCCCTGCCAGGCACTGCCAAAGCCTTCATAAATTCTCACAACTGCTCGATGTTAGAAGGACTGTCATCCCTGTTCCCAGATGAAGACACTGAGGTAAAGCATGATGAACAGGGAGACTCAGTATTACACTCTTTGTGGCGATGGGAGGAGGGCACAACCACTAAGAGAAACCAGAATCAGGGGCCCAAGTCTAGGTGCTGCCTTGGCTATGTGAACACCACTGCTTTAAAGCCACATGTCACTCATGTGCTGGCCCCAGGACAATAGCTGCCAGGCTGCAGCTTCTCTGCTGTCGCTGTACTCACAGTGCCTGTCTTTGCGTCCCACATCAGATCTCTGAAGGCAAGCTGTGATGCCGTGAGCTCAGGTTGCAGAAAGTAACTTGCTCGAAACTGATTCCATGAAAAAACAGCTTTCCTTTATTTTCTTATGAAAAGAAGAATGAAATTCAAAACCAAAAGTCTAAGACATTATGCTACAAATTTAGGAAACAGATATTTCCAAAATGCCAAGGGGCTTACTAGCAACTTGCTTTCCAAGACAGATGAAGCAAGATAGAATCATGCTCAAAATTTTAAGATAAAAACTGATAAAAGACTACTTTAAGATAGTTTTAAGGAAGATCTTAAAGACTTTAGACCAACAACATGCTTCACAGTGAAGATGATTTATTCAAATATTTCTATAAAATGCAGAAATCTGTAACATTTTTTATATATTTTAGAAAAAATACATAACCATTAGTTTTGCTTCTTTTTAAAATTTTTTTAGTTGTTTATGTAACTTTATTTTTATTTATTTATATGTGGGGCTGAGGATCCAACCTGGCACCTCACACATGCTAGACAAGTGCTCTGCCATTGAGCCCCAGCCCCAGTCCCAGCCCTGCTTCTTTCTTCACATATATGTTTTTAGTTGTAGAGGCACAAAATACCTTCATTTTATTTATTTGCTCTTCCGTGGTGCTGAGGCTGGACCCAGTGCCTCACATGTGCTAGGCAAGCGCTCTACACTGAATCCGGCCCCAGAACCTAGTTTTACTTCACAACACAAAAGTGCAGGAATCCATCCACAAAATGCACGAGGACCTTTTCAGCACTGAAGCCAGCGAGGCGGGTAGGTCTCGTATTTGGAAACTTATAGTGGCACTTCTGCTATCAAGACCACCCAATGCAAGCGAACTCCCCCTCCACTCTGCCAAAAGGTCCTGCGCAGCACCGGAGATGGGTATGACCTGTCAGGAATGGAGCAGCCTACCTGTCCCCACCTCTATCCTGCTTTGGTGAAGAAATTTCTACCAAAAGTCTTTGATGTGTTCCAATATAAATAAAGCAAGTGCGGGCTTCATTCTTTGTTAGGACCTAGACCCACCTGGTCAGCTTTGCCCTTTGATGCCCCTGCTCTGAAACTGCTTTCCTGTGTTCTGAGGTCATCTCGTGGTACTTTTTTTTACTTCCCAGCCAGCCCATCCCTCCGGAGGGAAGCCATTCCCTTGCCCACGCAGGATATGGGAGATACATAAGCATTTTTATACTTCTCTTCCATAGTTTGTCATGAAGAACATTTATTATAAAATCACTTTTTGTTTAAGAAATCATTTGAGTCCCTGCCCTGTGCCATGGGCTATGCTAGGAGCTGGAAATGGAGTCGAGAATCCTTGTTGACCACAGCTGAGTGAGGGAAACAGAGAAGTAGGCACATGAGACTAGTGCGTGTGCTCACAGGGTGGGAGGGAAGCCGCGCTGCCAGAGCGGGCATCGCTACCAAGGTAGAAGGGACCCTGAGACTACAGGATGGGAAGGGGCAGGAAGGACCTTCCCAGCAGAAGTAACCTTGAAGCAGCCCTTCCACCAACAGTTAATGGCTCAGGCACACAGGAGCCAGCCTGCCCCTCATGACTCCCCTTCACGATGAGCTTCTAGACAAAAGTTGCCAAGTACCGGGAAATCCAGGGTGAACAGGAATCAGAAAGCCCACTGAAGACGCTCCAGGAGAGCCCTTGTTGTGAAGAGGAGCAGAGGAAGGGAGGCTTCCTCGCTGGGACGGGATGGGCTGGTGGCACTGTGGTGCACTGTTCACAGTGGTCGCAGGGGAAGGCAGGACAGGCAGGCTAGAGAGCAGGATAGGGCTGGCAATTAAAGAGAATAGGGAAGGGCTGGAGCCCACAATGCAGGTAAACAGATGGTCCTCTCATAGAACCGGAGTCCTTGCTTATGGTCACAAGAGGGACAAGGAAAGGACGTGCTCCAAAGAGAAGTGAGACTCGGCATCTTCCTCAACTTGTTTTAACTACCAGAGAAAAATTAGCCTCCAAGCATGGCTACAGAGGCCAAGCGCCACCGTACCTTCCTCCAGCAGCTGGGAGAGTGTGGAAGGCCTGAAGCCTTCGGGGATAGCCCCCATGCTGGTTAACACATCCACGGTGTTCATCTGCCGAGGAGAGGACAAACAAAAGTGGTCTGCTCGTTTCCATCCATGATTGCTCACCTCTCCACTGTGTCCCTTCAGCACCACAGCAAGCCCAACCCAACGGAAAAACACCACGTGCACATGTCGGGAAAGTGCTGCAACGTGACCCAATTCCTGAGAGGACGTGGCCATCACTGGATCTGCACTCTCTCGAGGACTTGGGGCCCACATAGTGCTGGGCGCAGAGCTTTGTGTTTCTAGATCACTGCTTCAAGTACATTCTGACTGTAATGCTCCTGCTCCAGCCCCACCCCATACTGCACTCCCTTTCAGCAGATGATACCGCTACTGATGCCCGAGGAGCTCTCAGGTGCTTTGCATAAGTGCACCCCCAACCACCTGTACCACGAGCATCTTCTTGGGAGTTAGAAGAGCAGTAAAAGGTAAGGAAGATGCTAACTGAACCGTTCATGGTGATTACTCATGGGGTGGAGAATTTTCATTTTGTCGTGTCATTTTTTTTAAATGACAGGATTACAGATAGTGTCTTACCTTTCTGGGTTTTTCAGACTTTTCAAATAATAACTAAAATCTAATGCCAGCCTTTGCCAAAATGATAAATAATCTGGATAGGATCAATGTGAAAGATTCCGAGCTCTGAAATCACGCCATGAATGAGATGATCTACTCTTCTTGTACAGAAGCCCTAATGAGAAATGCTGGTTGCAGCTCAGGCTTGCTAAGGCAGAAAGCGAAGGCTTCTGCCCTGCACCTTCCACGCCTGAGCCTGGGTAGATCTAGGCAGTCTGGAAGAGTCTCCATCCTGGTTTGAATCTGAACTCAACCAGAACTATAGGTAATAAAACACTTAAGACATCCCAAATGTCTTAACTGCCAAAAATATTATAAGGCATCAAATATAAAGTATTATTAATAAGACAGCAGATACCAACCTCTGAGATAGCTTTTTGAACAGCACTGTGGTGAGTATCAGTTCTGGGGAAATGAAAGAGCAGGTAAGTGCAGGCGCAGCGTCTGCCCCTAACCACACAAATCAGAGAACAAGTACAAACACTCAGTAGATTCTGAAGACCAAACAATCTCTAGGCGAGGCCAAGCTAGAACTAAATGCACTAACAATAATTGCAAAACTAAAGTAGCCATGACCTTTAGTGAAAGCTCTCTAGGTATAAGTTAACTCCATTTCAAGAAAATCTTGCATTATTTTAATAGTAAAAATAAATTAAAAGTCGGCAGAAGCTGCTCGCCCTCCCACGCTCTGTACCTCTGATTAGCTTCGGATTCACCCTCTGTCTCCCCCCCCCCCCCCGTGTCCTCCTCACTGCCCTCTTCACATGTCGCCTGCTCCTCTTTATCACAGGGCTGGAAAAGTGTTGAAACAGGAAGTGCTTTCCAACTAACACAAAAATCAACCAATAAAAATGCTACGACTTTCAGAAACTTTCAGGCACAGGGGGGAATTTATATGAGACAGGGAAAAAAATTTCAACCCAAGACTGATAACTTCACTATGTGAAACAATGACAAAGACTAAAGTAAACAGCAAGTTCACCAAAATAAATCCCAGGTAGAATTTATTCAAATGAAAAAAATTAAAAGAATTACCTTTGATAGGAGAAAATAAATGTGGGGTAATGCCCTTTGCAGTTATGATACCAAAATTTAAAAAATCATAAATGGAAACGCTAGCAGATTTCACTAGTAAAAAATACATGAAGCTGAAGGTCAATAAAGAAACCATTAACACCAAGTTCTAAGGGTTAATTTTATAAAAAGCTCTTATAAATCAAGAAAAAGATTTTTTAAAAAATTCATTTGAAAAATGATCAAAGAAACTGAACTGGTTATCCACAAAGAAGAAATGCAAATGGTCGTAAATCATATGAAAGGATGCTCAGCCTCATTCGGAGTATCACAAGTACAAATAAAAACTATGAGGCTGTTTTGTAGGTCACATTGGCAAAGGCTAAGAAAGACTGGTACTGGCCAGCCTCGGCAGATGCATGGGGAAATAAGCCCTCTTGACATTGGAGGTCATAATTTTGCCAAGACAAAATTGGCAAAATAAATCAAGATATAAAGGTGTAAATCCTTTGAAGCACTGACAAGCATGTAGGATTTCACCCAAGAGGAACAACCAAGAGTCTACAAAGAGGTACATGAAGACTGATCCAAACAGGCTGCAGGTGGCCACCCTCCATCTCTTCCTCTCTAGCAGAACCGCTGACTCATCAGGCCTGCTGAGACTCCATCTGGCCAGCAAGCCTCCCTTGCAGCTAGGTATGGCCTGGGGACTAAATATGTCTAGACGTGGCTGAAGTTTTCTAACTTCCAGAAAACTTTTTACCTCCTAATATAGCAGCTCATATTTCTTGATTCTTTCCTCTTTTCCCTTTTGCTGCTCAGAATCATTAAAGGATTTGGCCACTGACTTAACTAAAGAGGTAACCCAGGAAGAGCTGCCTCACTTGGAGTTATGGAGTTCCAGGTGGGGCCTGAACCAGCACCAGAAAGCCATCTCCACACTCCTTCCATGCGTGGGAGAAGACACAGCTACCTCAGGTGAGCTGCTTTGGGGAGATTTTTTGGTAACTCATAGAAGCTAATTTTAGGTTCTTTGTGGCATAATTGATGGTGATTATAGGTTGCAAACACCCTGAATAAATGTCACCATGAGCTGGAATGCTTGCTGCCTTCCAAAGGACGACCTAGACCTGTCCTGCATGGTGAATAGCCCTTCGCCACCCGTGGCTACTGAGCTCTTCACATTAGCACAGGTTGAGATGTGCTGTCCACGTAAACAGTGATTTAGTTAATGAGAATAAACAAACTTCCATAGAAACCCCCGGGAGGCTGGGGCTTGGGTATGTTCCAGGTGGGTGAATACACAAAGGCTTTGGGGAACAGCATGCTTAGGTCCTGCATTCCCCACCTCAACATCTTGCCCTGTGCGTCTTCTTCACTGGTGTTCCTGAGTTGCATCCTTTATAATAAACTGGTACATCCAAGTATAGTTGTCCCGCAGTATCCTCAGGGGATTGGTCCCAGGAATCCCCATGGATACTAAACCTAAGGATGCTCTAGTCACTTATATAAAATGATACAGTATTTGAATATGACCTGTACACATCTTCCCACATACCTTAAATCATATACAAAATATCTATGATCTGTAACACAATGTAAATGCCAAATAAATGATTATTATATTGTATAGCTTAGAAAATAATGACAAGAAAAAGAATTGTACATGTTCAATATAGGTGCAACTGTTTTAAGATATTTTTGCTGTGTATCCTCAGATACAGAGGACAGACTGGAAAGTGTTCTCCCAAGTTCTGTGAGTCACCCTAGGGAATCATCAGACCCCTGCAGAAGGAGAGGAGACTTTTGAATTTTTAGCCAATCAGTCAGAAGTACAAGTGGCTGCTGGGACATGTGACTGGCATCTGAACAGAGGGCAGTCTAGTGGGACTGTGCCCTTACTGTGTGACACCTGTGCTAAATCCAGGAGTTAAGGCCAGAATCCAAATGAGTTGCTGGACACTGGCTGGTGCTAAGGAGCTGATATGGAAAATGACACCCGTGGTGTCAGAGAATAACCCCGCCCCTCCGTCAGGAACTCAGTGTGGTCACTGGAAAACTTGGAATCCCATGTGTGGGTTTTAGTATTTCCATCTGACAGAGCTCATCCAGACAGGTGTCTGCACCACGCAGCATGTGCTGTGACTCAGGACCAAGCAGGCATGGACAGTATGCTGATATTTTGGTAAGGGGGTCATGTATTTGTGGAAGTAAACACGAAGTGGACAGTGGCCATGTTTTATGGTAATAAATGCCTCTTAGTTGTTATAAACATCACTAGCTCACAGAGCCACCTCCTGCTGAGAATGCTCCCGGGCTCACTTTCACCCAAGCTCTTCACAGGCCCCCACGACCTCAATACACAATGTCCTCCCCACGCCCTGTCTCTGTAAAACTAAATTTAAATTTCAAGTCATTCTCTAGTCAACTGATCCAAGAATATAGCTTAATGTTTAACTGAAAATGAGATCTATCTGAAGGAGAAAGCATAAACAACAAAGACTCACCTCCAGGTAGTTTCTGGGAATCAGACCTTCGCTTCCTTTGCTGTCCTTAGCTATCCACCAACCATCAGGCTTCTTCTCAATTACAAGAAGAATTTCTCCTTTCTTAACGCAAAACAAAGTACAAATTTAAAATTAAAGCTCAATAGTCATGAGTAGCATTTCATTACTAATGCTTTAAAATATACACTGAAAAAAGGAAATATTTCCTTCATTCAATATTTATCCTAACTTTTATCAGATGCTTCCCTACTGCCATACCCCAATACCTTTGTGACTATAAATGAATCATTCCTTTGGGTTGCTCAACACACATTCAAATTCTACATGCAAATGGGGACCATTTCCACAAGCATTTATGAGGACCCATACTTCTAGCAATTTCATTATTGCAGAAAATATTTTTGAATTTGTAAGTCTCTCTTTGGAAAATTTCTTCCAAGAGTATCATATAAATCCCTGAAGAAAAATGATTCTATTAAGTTAAGCCCTATTTTGAAACAAAAATAGTTTACCCAATGTTCCTACCTACCTAATCCATGTTTTCAACAATACTTGTCCATTGAAAACAATACTTGTTTGTGTACGAAATATAATCCATCCTTGAAAAACAGTAATTTCCACTACTGAAGACATGTAAAAGCAAAGATTTTCTTAGAATATACATTATTATTTAGTATTGGTGGCATTTTTCCAGGAAAAGTTCAAAAAAAACAACCTATGAATTAAAATGTATTAGCTGAGTGCAATAGCACATGCCTGTAATTTCAGTGACTTGGGAGTCTGAGGCAGGAGGACTGCAAGTTTGGGGCCAGCCTCAGCAACTTGGCGAGGTTGTAAGCAACTTAGCAAGGGGCCCTGTCTCAAAGTAAAAATAAAAAAAGGGGTGGGGATGTAGCTCAGTGGTAAAGCACTCCCAAGTTCGATCCCTGGTACCAAACCAAACAAAAAACAATAAAGATATTAGTTGTTCAATAATAGTTGAATATACTATTAATGAGAGTCACTCTTTGAAGTTTAACAAAAGATCAAGATTTATATATTCAATAAAAATTTCTTTGAATCATTTCACTAGCAGAAAACTGTCTCAAATCCTTTACAAACCACACCTGCATGGCTGAGGCTGTAGCTCAGGGGTAGATCACCTGCCTGGCTAGGCCAGGTCTGATCCCTGCTCTGCATAAACAAACAAGACCCCACAACTTCATTTTTCTATCCCACCTGCCTCTTATCTATGCACAGGCCTACAATGGACGTGCGCTCCATCAAGTCTAAACCAACAGGAAGAAGTGTGATAGTGCTCCCCCTACCTCAGCTAGGACACTGCCTAACCCACCTGAATAACTTGGTACATATGACATTCAGAAACTAATTATGAAATTTTACCCCTTGTTAAGATTTATAAATACTAAAGCCACTTTAAAAAATCTTTAGAACAGGTAACTTTAATAATAGACTCTCACATAACTACTGCTTGTAAATCATAATTCCTTATTTAAACAGACTGAGCCTTTAGAAACATTCTCCTTACACTAGGTCCCCGTCTTCTCTACTTACCTTAAATGTAAGGTCCCCAACTTGCTGAGCAGTAAAATCTCCAAGAGCAATGTATTTTCTACTTGTTTGTTTAGGAGATTCATTTTCTTGTTCCTCTTCCTCTTCCTCTTCTGATTCTTCTTCCTCTCCACCACATTCTTCCATTTCGTCATCATCCTCATCTTCCTCTTTGTCAGTAAGCACATCAGTTCTACAAAAAGCATTTGTATGAGGAGATCTCTTGAAAAAACATGCGAGTACAAACCCAGTTGGAGCAGAACCTCTGTACCTTGAAGAACTGTTCCATTTTTGGAGCTGGCAAAAAAAAAAAAAAGCAATGAAAGGAAAGTACAACTAATGGTTCCCACAACCGTGCTGAGCACACGTGACCTGAAGGACTGAGGGTGGACAAGGAGCCAGTTGATATGAGCCAGGCCTGGGCTACAAGAGCACCCCACCCACAGCCTGGGTCCCCCATTCAGGACACGCTGCTTGAGCGCTCTCACACAGTGCTTGAAACACAAGTGGGGGTTTTCATTCTGGCTCTCTCTCTTCTGTGGGTGACCTTCTTGTAAGCTCTCCCTTTCAAAAAGTTGAGATAACAACAGAACCTGACTCCTAAGGCTGTCATGAGGATCAGGTGAGTGACAATCCGTAAAGTGTTTAGAACAATGTCTGCCTGCAGTGAGCTTCCCATCAGAGCCAGTTAGGATGAGGGCTGAGGCGGTGGCTCAGTGGTAGAGCTCTTGAATGTATACTGGAGTATCTGGATATACCTAGAGCCATTTATCTTCATCACTATTGTATTTCTTTCCTCTTAATCAGTGTTGCTAAGAATTTATCAATTTGATGAATATTTACAGAAAAGTCGATGTTTGGCTTTGCTGATTGCACCTACTGTTTATCTGTTGATGTCACTGTTTTCTGTTCCCATTGTATTTTTTCCTTTCCCTTGGGCTTACCTTGTTCTTTTTCTGGCTTCTTAAGTTAACAGCTTCAATAATTGATTTTTGGTATCTTTTAAAATTATTCATTGAAGCTATGAATTCCTTTCTAAGCACTACTTTGGCTGCAACCCATGAGTCATACATACTTTTTAAAATATTTTTTTAGTTGTAGTTGGACATAATAAATAAAGGTATTATGTGGTGCTGAGGCTCAAACCCAGCGTCTCACACGTGCTAGGCAAGCACTCTACTGCTGAACCACAACCCAGCCCCAGAGTCATACATTTTTATCATTTGAAATATTTTCCAATTTCCAGTGCAACACTTTCTTGAATTCATGGGTCATACAGATAAAGTTTGTAACTTAATTTACAGACTTTTAATGATATCTACTCATTTTTCTGTTACTGAGCTTTAATATAATTCTAAGAGATCAAAAAATATATACAATTTCAATTTTTTGAAATTTATTGAAAATTTCTCTCTGGTCCTATATGGCTCATTTTGGCTAATGTTATATGTTCAATTGAAAAGAATGCATATTATTTATTTGCACAGATTTTATAGTTGTTTGTGGTGGAAAAGTTAAGTAAAATATCAGCTATTCTGACATTCTTAATGCTACAATTCAGTGAAAATTCTAGAATCTTCGAGTCAATATTCTTAGCATTTTTCCCACAGTGTAAAAAGCTGGGGAACAGCATTTGAAGGGTCTAAATAATTGATATTTTGTTGCTCCTTACAAATTGGGTTTGTTTATACCTACAAATCCTTTGTAATTTGTAAGAGAGATTATTAACATTCTCTCCAGCAGGTGCAGACTCATCCACCTAGGAGAGAATATTTCATTGAAAAATGAATTTTAGTTTCCTAATTACATTCATTTTTAAAAAATAACAATAAAAACCACAGTAAGTGCTGTAGGACAAAATAAAGACTAGTGTGAGATTATACTTACCTTAGGGAAATACATCAGAGTTACAAGAAATGTAGTTAAGTAATTGAGTTGGAATGCAAGCCAAATGAAAACACAAAACCACATGGTTTTGTTTTCGTTTTGTTTCTTGCTGAGCACTGCAGACACTCTAGAGTCAAGTAGGGGACAGGGTCTGACAGGATATTGGCTCCAGAGTCAGAAAGGAGAGGGCTGGTCCCAGGTTCTGATGCTTACTGACAGAGACATTGTTTCTTCACCTTTGAAGGCTGTTTTCCCATCTGTGAAATGGGTTAACTAGGTTTTCAAACTCAGGGCGAGCCTGCCTCCTGCATTGAAAAGTTCTGTGTCACTGCAGAAATGCAGAAGAGACACTCAGATGCAGTAACAAGGATTCAGACACAGGCAGGGGACACTTTCAGGTGACTTCCACTAGCTCCATGAGCCACTAGCCCTAGACACGTAGATGAAACTCAGGCCCATACAAAAAAAATGTCCTGAAGGGATGGACAAGGGTAAAGCTTGCTCCTCCAATCTGGCAGTCATTGCTGTGAGAGCCACCCCCAAGACCAGACTTCCTTCCACTCACCCGGGGCTAGACTCTACCCACAGTGGGATTAAAATCAAAATGGGTCTAAACTGCACCTCATCTAAGTTATACAATGCATTATACAATGCACACATTTGAAAGGCAGTGTCTGGGTTTCTGGGTAATTAATGCTGAAGAGCTCAGCAGGGCTGGAGGTTCTCTTCTGCTCTGAAGCACACCTGGGAGACCATGCCCCCACTCAGCACCTCTGGGTTGGGCTTTATTTCTAATGCAAACCCAGGAACTTACCAACTCCAATTCATTTCTCTTAGTGAAAATATTTATATAAAAAGTTTTTTTTCTAATATGATTCACATAATACTTATTTTTCTTAGCTTTTGAAGAACATTTTTATTCTCATCTATTGCCTGTTTTAACTGGATACATCTAAATTTTAAAAAAGAAAGAAAATATAATGACTTTTCTGTTGTCACAACTAGAAAGCTATTTAAAAAAATCATTCAATCACTAAGCAGGCAAGGCCATTGGCTACTGTTAAGAATAATGTTTAAAAATCCAGATGTAAAAACCTTTGTACCCATTGCTTTAGATGATCCAAGGGGCGCTCCAAGGCCCTGGGCAGGAAAACCAGGCTCAGAAATGTCAGGGACCTGGGGCCTCAGTCTCCTGAGTCTAAAATGAGGAGGGGCTCTGGGTTCTAAGACGCCTCCCCAGCTCTACAGTTCCCAAGGCCAAGGAACTGGACATGAGACACAACTGACCCCCACCACAGCTGTGTAAGTCTCCCAACAAACCCGACTCCAGGCAGAGAAAATAAGGTTCTAAAAAGAACCACAGTGGGTCTCAGGGAGGGCAGCA
Source organism: Urocitellus parryii (assembly GCF_045843805.1). NCBI lineage: Eukaryota > Metazoa > Chordata > Mammalia > Rodentia > Sciuridae > Urocitellus > Urocitellus parryii. Next base: position 8,157,486 of record NW_027553327.1, on the reverse strand, counting down.
GGGAGGGCAGGTGGGCTCTCGGACTCCGAGTGAGCACTCGGACTAGTGGCAGTGGCTGCCTCTTCCTGCCAGTGCCACTACACACCCCTTTTGAACAGGCTCTCGGGACAGGTGCAATGCTACAGAGACAGCTCATATATCTCAGTTTAAGTCTCAGACACCCGGAGAAGAGATACAAAAATGACCAAAAATGGGGTACAACTGATGATAGGGGAGTTTTCCTTCTTTTTCTTGATACTAAGGATTGAATCCAGGAGCACTGAACCACAGAGCCACATCCCCAGCCCTTTTCTGCATTTTATTTAGAGACAGGGTATCCCTGAGTTACTTGGAGACTCACTAAGTTGCTCAGGCTGCCTCTGAACTCATGATCCTCCTGCCTCAGCCTCCTAAGCCACTGAGATCACAGGTGTGTGCCGTGGCACCCAGAAGAGTTTTCAAAAATCAAATCTTTTTTTAGTATTCGGAGCCCTGGCTTTTCTCTCACTCTCTGAAAAGTGACTTCTGTGTTATTGGAGCTGTTTTTCTCTAACAGATGTGAGTGAAATGACATAAAGTAACATAAAAGGGAAAAGGGGTAGGAGTCAAAAGTCCTTTGTGAAATGGGCAGAAAAAGATAAATGGCAACATGAAACTGGTTGACCCTGCCAGGTGCCTGCCCCAAACCCTCCTCTGGCTTCCTCTATCCTGTGACCTGCCCTCTGTTGGCACCTCTGTTCTCAGCCTCCACTGCAGGAGGTGGGGGGACACCTGGGCTGGCCAACAGAACATAAAAGAGCATGCTCAGGATGCCCCCGCCCCCAGTCTCTACAGCAAGGCATTAAGAAACCCCCTCCCCTTCCTGCTCTTAAATACTGCCCCCTAAGGACTTTGCAATTCTGAGGACAGACATCATCAACAAGCTGAGGCTGGCAGAAGAGACAGAATGTCACCAACCGCTGGTCTTGGGACATCAGGAGCCACTGACACACCCAGGAGAATCCAGCAGCAGAGTTTTGTCAGATGAGATTTAGTAAAGCTGCTTATTTTGACAGAAGTCCTGTTGAATGAAAGAACTCAGAAATCTCACTTGAGAGCCAGAGTGCAAAATGATTCTTTTATAATACACAATCCAAGAAAATAATTATAATTATCTCCTTCATATATCTATAAAATTATCAAATCCTCAAACAGCCCAGATACTTAAGATTCCTGGTTCAGGATAAAAACTAAGCACACACCCATCTTCGCTGCCTTCTGAAACCGAACAAAAAATGACTAAAGTGTTTTCGAATGTAATAACCCCAAACAGCAAAGAATGGGAAAGGATCATGGGCTAGCAAGAAAGGGCAACAAATTTCTGCTGCATAGAAAAAACAGAAACATGTTCTTTTATCAAGTGACACTCTTATCAAGTGTCACACAGGCACAAGGGACACCCGGCAGAACACTCCAGGATCATGAAGGTCTGTCTAGGATGCACATGGGTGCACGTTTAGGGAAATCAGTCTTAAAGCCATCAAGGGTCTTTGTATTACTCGGGGAAAGAGCAAAGATTCTCATTAAGTTTACATTTAGTTAAGGCTCTTTTGTAATAAATGTAGTAACTTTTTAAAGTTTATTTACAGAAATCCTGAGCCTGTTAGCTCTCTTCTCTTATCTCACCTTCTGTTTTCCCACTGAACCAGAAGATTCTTCTTAAAATATAATAATAATAATAATAATAATAATAATAATAATAAATGATTTGGGGAGAATCATAATTACTAAAGAACTTTCCAGCACACCTATTCCTCCACTGAAGGCTCCTCAGACTAAAGGCTGGTTCCTGACCCCATGATGAGCCCTGTCCACCTGCAAAGAACTTGATTTGCATTCAGCATATGGTGCTAACAGGAAAGACACCAAGATATGCCACAGTGGAAGAACCTGATAAAGGGCTCTAGAATAACCAACCCAGGCTCACATTCTCAAATAAAAATGAATAGCAAAGGGCCACCAGACTAAATAAAGAAAACCAACAACATGAGGATAAAATGTAAAATTAATAAATAAATAAATAGGAATCCGAGCACCAAGGAAACAAAGACAATTCAAAGAACAGAAGAAAACTTAAAAACAAACCTAAGCACGGAAGGAGAAAATCTGAAAGCAAGAATATGATACTATAAAAAAAATTGAAAACAAGAAAAAACACTAGTAAATGAACAATATGATCATTAAAATAAAACATTCATACAAGTTATAAAAATTTTTGTTAGTGTTTTATTGGGAATGTCTGATGGACTTAATTGTGGCTGCTACACAAAATACTGTCAGTATTTGTTACCCAATCCTCAATTACAATTCCATTTAGGAGAAAAAAAAGTCAAGAGAATCTCCCAGGCGTAAGAAAAAGACAAGCAACAAAAGTATTCATGAGAGGTTTAGAGAGGTTTAGAAACCTAGACAATCTATCCAAGATATTCAATACAAAGATGTTTCAGAAAAAATAGATAAATGGAAGTAAAGAAGTGATCTTTAGTAAAATAAAATTTCCCAGAGCTCATGAGAAATATATGAGTTTTCAAAGTGAAACTATCCACTTGGTGCTAAACAGATAAAAACAATGCCGAAATATATTCTGCTAAAATTTCAAAACACCAAGGCTGAAAAGTCAACAGGCTAATTATTAAGGAACAATAATTGGACTTACCAGCATCACTGCATGCAAAGAAAACTGAACAATGCCTTCAAAAGTTTTAGTAGCAATTATTTTAAATTCTATAACCAGCTAACTCTTAATCAAACATAAGGGCAAAATGACATTTTCAGACTTGCAAACATCAGTGTGAATTTTTAAGGGACTGCGAAGGGATCATTTTATTCACAAGCTAACTATGGCTTAAAAATACTTATTATTGCCAGGCGGGGTGTCACACATCTACAATCCCAGCAACTCTAGAGGCTGAGGAGGAGGACTGAAAGTCTGAGGCCAGCCAGGGCAACTTAACAAGACCTTGTCTCAGAAGAAAAAAATAAAAAGGACTAGGGATGTAACCATGTGGCAAAGGGGCCTGGGTTCAATCTCTTCTCCCCATAAACACTTAATATTTTTTACTTTGAGAGAGAGAGAGAGAGAGAGAGAGAGAGAGAGAGAGAATGAATATTTAATATTTATTTTTTAGTTTTCTGTGGATACAACATCTTTATTTTATTTTTATGTGGTGCTGAGGATCGAACCCAGCGCACCCTGCATGCCAGGCGAGCACGCTACCGCTTGAGCCACATCCCCAGCCCCAATGCTTAATATTTTTAAAAGAAAAATTCAAAACTTAGCTTTCCCCAAGGCTTCAAATATAGTCTGTATATATTATTTTGTTTTTAAATCTAGCAAAGCAAGCACGATTACCTTTATTATTTTCTTCACTATTATTAATTAACTTAATTTGAAATAATTCCTTAAACAATCAATCCTGCCAATAATGGTAAATTAAATTCCATTTGACATTTTAAAAATCATTTATATTTTACATTGCCTTTAGGCACTTTGAATTCCTGGCTTAAGTAACACTTTTCCAAATACTTCTAATAAATGATTTAAGTTAGTAGAATGAATCTCATGCTCTTTTCTTTTCTTCCCCATGGTCTATTACTTAAGTATTTATTATTTATCTCCTGGTGCCCCTTCTCATGTTCTTCTGAATGCTATAAACTCTTCAAATACCCCCAAATATGCAGATTTACTTAATGATGTTCTGAACTTAATGCAAAAGTGTTAGCAGTCTAGTTCAGTTTAGTTCGTTATGTCTATTTAATGTTAAAATTTCCCAGGGATTAAAACCAGAAACTACTTACTCATATAGAGAACACAGTACCTTTTCAAGAAAATTAAAGGTCATTATCCCAAGCAAAGACAAATTGCTTCTAGGAAGATTTCTGATCATTTCTGGGCTACATGAGCCAAGGGCCTAGGGTAATTCTGCGTGAGCCACCACAGTGCATTCTGAGCAGATTTTAGTTGCTGCACAATAGCAACAAGCCCACAACCACTAGGTGTAGCTGGTTCCTTCTAGACCTTCATGACATCACCCTGCAATCCTTCCATTTGGTTGTAATGGAATAAACCCTGCCCCTCTGAGATTCTCATCAAGTGCCCTCCCTTGCTTCAAGGAATTCTGCATTTCTTAGCCACCTTAAAACATTTTCATAGGCTCCCAACTTTAGTGTCTTAAAGCCAAGTAATGCTAGATGCATTAACTAACTGCTGTGAGCCTTGATTTTCTTATTTATGTTAATAAGTACCTTATGGTATTATTGAAAAAAATTTAAGAAAAAGTTTGAGGAGTACAGACTATAATGCCTGGCACATACAGGGTATAAAATAAATGAAGGGTGCTTCTTTTTAATATTTAGTATTCTTTATTTGATCTTATCATTTCAACTTAAGACCAGGTAGATATAGATAATGATAGGAAATATTTAAAAGTACATTTTAGAAAATCTTATTCACTGTCACCTCAATATTATCTACCATTATTATTTTGTCTTTTGGGTGAAACATAGATAAATAAAAAGAAAAAGCAAGAAAGGAAGGGAAAGAGGGCAAGAAAGTCTCAAACAACTTCTGTGCCTTTAATCCAACTCATTGAGATATAAGCTTAGTCCCGAGAAAACCCAATAATGGAGCATACTTTACCTTTGGTAAATATCTAGACTTTTATTAGGTTCTAGAGCTTCTTTCAATCGGCTCTCAGAAAGCAGACTATCAACCTACGGCAAACAGACACAGCTTAAAACATCATATTAAGTTATGATTCTTACATTTCAGTTATGTCTATTGTCTTAGGAAATAAAAAAATTTACTTTTCTCCCCTTATGAAATAAACACTTTTAGGCATACAATAAAGTCGAAAGAATTTTATAGCAAATACCTATATGCCACTACCTCGATTCTACTGTTCACATTTTACCCTACTTATTTGGTCTGTCTATCCATCAACCCACTTTATTTTTATGCATTTTGAAGTCAACCGCAGTCACCAATACACTGCCCCCTAAATAATGTGCTATAGGTACCACTAAGAGAGCTGAATGTTTGATGTAAAACATACAAAGACATGCACAAACCTAAAAGGTATATCTGCTGCATTTTGACAAATGTGTGTGTTTATAACTGAAACCTCATAGAAGAACTCCACTGTCCTTTCTAATAAATTCCATCCCATTCCTCCTGGGACAAACTTGTCTTGATTTTTTTCCACCCTAAATATTGACTGCTCTTGAACTTTTATATAAATGAACTTGTACAGTATGAACTCTTGTCTACATGAACCATGTAATGTTATGCTTCCACACTGTTGTATCATAAGTTTATTCCTTATTACCAAATAGTATTCATTGCATCCAATGTTACATGACTTTGTCCTGACTTCCTGTGTTACTAAAGACTATTTGCCTCTTTGTCAATGTACCCCTCCAAAAAGGCACACCTTTCTTTGGTTTCTTTTCTGCAGATTATGTGGAAAAGATAAAGTAGATAAAAAAAAGTAAATTCCACTAGCTTCTTCTCTGTCCTTATCATTTGGCATCCACCTGAATTATTTACAAAATTCATACACTCAGTGACCCAAATAGGAAGCTGATTCCTTGTCCCATGGATACCATGCTGGAAATTTATTCCACTTTTTTTTTAAGAGAGAGAGAGAGAGAGAGAGAAATTTTTAATATTTATTTTTTAGTTTTTGGTGGACACAACATCTTTATTTTATTTTTATGTGGTGCTGAGGATCGAACCCAGCGCCCCCAGCGCATGCCAGGTGAGCACATTAGCGCTTGAGCCACATCCCCAGCCCCGTCCACTTTCTTTTCAGGTCTCTTTTGTGGATACAAGAAAGAATGAGCTAATACTATTAAAACACCCTTTCCAGATATTCAAGGTATCAAGTGGTTCCTGAATCAATTTGTCTCCAAGTTGAATAATTTTGTAATCATCTTTTATTTTTGCTTTACTAACTGCTTTTATAGTTTACTTTTGAAAATTTTCCTGGTTCTCTTAATGTCCCACTTAAGTGCAGAACCACAGTAAGTTACCGGTAAGTAAGTCAATACTCCATCAAGTTTTATTTTTCATTTCTACCAGGAGACAATTTTGCTTTTGCTGTACCACTGTGATTCCAATACAAAGTCACTTAAACATTTATGTGCCAAATTCTTTGGTACATTTTAAAATTTATTTTTTTTAAATTCTTTTTAGGTATCAGGGATTGAACTCAGGGGCACATGACCCCAGCCCTACTTTGTATTTTATTTAGAGACAGTCTCACTGAGTTGTACAGCACCTCATTTTTGCTGAGGCTGGCTTTGAATTCACCATTCTCCTGCCTCAGCCTCCAGAGCTGCTGGGATTACAGGCCTGCATCACTGTGCCTGGCTTATTTTTAACTGATATAAAATGATTTTATTTAGAGTAAAATCTTGGCAATAGATACTTTTTACAAAATAAAATTAGCAAACAAATAATCTAAAAAAAAATGAACCTATTTGTTGCTATTTAGTTTTTTTTCTCGCAAGGTAATAGACCTGGGATGAAATGGCACACACCTATAATCCCAGCTACTATGGAGGCTAAGGGAGGAGGATCACAAGTTCAAGGCCAGCCTCAACAATTTAGCCAGACTCTGTGTCACAATAAAAAATAAAAAGGGCTAGGGATGTGGCTCAGTGGTGGAGCACTTACATGCCTAGCATGCACAAGGCCCCAGACTTATCCCCAGTACCACAAAAACAAATAAATAATAAAAGAGCAGGGATGTGGCTCAGTGATAGGGCACACCTGGATTCAATCTCAGTACTGGGAAAAAAAAAAGGCATAGGCATTCGGTTTACTTAAAAATGAGAAAAAACACTACTCCCAGCATTCCACCACAGAGATACCATTTCAGCATGTTTTCTTTTATATCGTTTTCATGTACTATATATAGAAAAACGTCATTAAGATACCTTTTATTCCGTTTTGTTTTTGTTAACTTGCTATTTGATCACAAATATTTTCCCTAACACATTAAGATTTAACAAAAGTTTAGTAATAGTATTATTAAATCCCATCAAAAGTTATTCATTCCCCTATTCCTTCTCTTTAAAGTGTATCATTTTTTTTTCTATTAAGCAACAATGAGACCAGTACTTTTACTATCTATCAATCTCTGTCCCAACGTTTCATTATTACATAGGGCAGGTTTCTGGAACTCCACTACCCAGCCTGGGCGCATGCACATGGGCTACACCTTGTCACAGTGCTTTCCAGAAAGCTGAACCTGACACCCTGGAGCAGTGAGTCTAGGTGCCAGGCCGGCCATGCCTTCCCCAAGACTGAGAGTGGCCATTTTCAGTCTTTGGGAGAGTTCATCTCCTTTGCCACTGGTTTATCTTTGAAGTTAACTTTCATGCTGACATCACTTGTGTGTCCTCTAGTTAACGTCCCTGCTCGCCCTCCAGGTCCTGCAGTCCTCACACAGTAGGACTCTTCCTGAGGCTTGGGCCCCAAGAGCAGTGGCTCCAGGGACTGGGAAGCCTTTGGAAAGCGCGGGGCGGGCGCGGGTAGGGCAGCTCCAGCGCAGCCCTGGGCTGCAGACCTGGCGGCTGGGGGCCGTCAGGGCGGGGGACGCGGTCGGTCGTGGAGGTCGGGAGGTTCCGTGGGTGGCTGGGCCGGGCGCAGCGCGGGCTGGAGCGGGGTTTAGCGCGGGCTGGAGCGGGGTTTGGCGCCGGGAGGTCGCGGGTGCGGAGCATTTGGGTCGGACGCCGGCTCCCAGGGAGTGGGGTCGCTGGGAGGAAAGCGCCGCGGCGCCCCGCGCCCCCTCGCCCACCCTGGGGTGCGCCCGGCCCCACCGTACCTGCTGCTTCAGCTGCTGACTGCGGAGCCACGCCTGCAGCGGATCCCGCGGCCTGCGTGGCAGCACCTCTTCGGCTGCGGCGCCCAGCGCGCGCCGGTTGCCAGGGAGACTAAGGCGGCGCTGGAAGATGACGCCAAGCTGCGCCCGCCCTCTAGCCCCGCCCACCTGCCGACTGCTGGCGGGAAGAAGGCGAGAGCGGTAGCGTGCCCGCGGCGGTTGCAAACTCCTGAAGCCCCGGGTGTGCGAAACTACACGTGCCACCGCGTATCGTTATTACCTCGGGTTGGGGTGCTGTTTTATGCTAGTCACTCACAAACTCAGCCATTCCCACTCTTGGTGTTCCTGATCCCCATGGTCCTTTTCTGTCTCCCTCTAGTACTGGCTCCCTGCCACATACAGCATGATTTACTTTAATTACACTTACAGTGCAGTGCCTCCGGCCCTCCCCCCCCCCACCTAGAATATAAGCCACTTGAGAGCAAGGATTTTCATCTCCATTGTACACCATGAATCCTAAGTGCTTAGAACAGGGACTGGCAGATAACTGACACAGAGTGAATATTTGATGTTGATGACAGTAGGGAGTGGTCAGCTGTATCTTCTGGGTGAATGACTAAATTAAATCAGTCTCTCCTCTCAGGTCCTCTCTTTTCCCCCCTGTCCTCCTCTTCCTTCCCTCTTCCTCTTCCTCTTCTTCCTCTCTGCAGTGCTGAGCGTGGAACCCAGGACCTCCCACTGACTAGGCATGCATTCTGCCACCGAGCTGTGTACCTCCAGCTCAGAACTGAATTTTGAAAGATAAGTAGGTTAATCAGAAGAAAACATGAAATTTCTCCTTAATTAAGTTTTCTCACTTATAAAACAAAAAGTTTGGTATGATGTGTTAATTTTAAGTCATTTTGGAGTCTTTTTCTGAGACTGTGTACCTGGGCCAGTAGTGTTGTTGCAAATTTGAACCTCATTTGGAATTTTGGCCTCATCCCTAAGATGCCTTGGGCTAAAAATAGGCAGATCCTGGACACGGGAGCCTTAGACCTGCAGAGCCAGCCAGACTATGCAAGGCCCTTATTTTAACATGAGGAAACTGGGGTCATATTCAGAGAACTGCTGGGAAGAGACAAAGATCTACAATCTTAAAATCCCTCTTAAGAAGCCAACATGTCCCCAGCTGGAATCTTTGTATTTTTTTCACCTTAGAAAATTGTTTCAGTAGGACATTTTAGTGGATTTGATAATGGCAAACTGGTTTTGAGGTGAATATTAAATTTGGATTAATAATAGGCTGAATAGTCAAATGTCATGAGTTAATTGATTACAGAGTGTCTTTTGAAGGATACATTAATTGCTGCTGTTGAGTTTGCTGTTTGAAGCACTTACCAAGGGAAAAGACATTATCATGTACCATACTGAACCTTTGCTGCTTATGTAAATTCATTTAAAGTATATAAATGATGTTACTTTCCTCTGCAAATCCCAGGCTCTGAGCAGTAAAGTGATCACTTTATACTTGAATGTGCCCATAAAAGATGAATCTGTGATCTGATTAAAACAGAGCATTCGCCTTCTATTAATCCAGTCACTGTCACTAATAACACAGTACCAGAGTGGAGGAGTATAAAGAGGAGAGGTTTGTTTCGTAGATCTACATCAGGGGCAAGGGCAGCAGCTGAGGATGATCTTCTTGGTGGCAGAGTCCCGAGCCAGGGCAGAGCTTCACATGGCGAGAACCACAAGTGTAAGGATGAGTATCCTCCGAAATCTCCACTCCCCTCCCTTTATAAAGTCACCTGTATCCAATCATGGGGACTTCATTGGGGTGAATTTATTGAATCCTAATCACCTCCCAAATATTTCATTTCTAAACACCATAGGTTTTTTTTCATCTTTTTATTTGCATTTTTTGAATATATTTTTAATTTATTGGTTCTTTTTAGTCATACATGACAGCAGAATCCATTTTGATATAATTATATAAGCATTTATTGAGTACATTTTATTCACAGAAAAACAAACTTTAAGCTACAAATCCCAGATTATACATCGGGAAGAAATTTTCTTAGTTTTCCACACTGATGGAAAGGTTCATACTAAATGAAAAAAAGCCCTATAATTATATTCACAACATTTCACGTGTTTGTTCATAATACTAATACAATTATGTAAGAATCAATATGTTTGAGGTTAAGCATAAGAATAATGAAAAATGCAAAATCTAAGAGAAATTACATCAAAGCCTTTGTTATATCAAATAAAAAATGCAAATTTGTTACTAAGCATAGACAAATGGCAAAATATATTTATATACTAAAATATATATGTCTTCAAGTTAGACAATGCTACAGTAATGTTGGAGTGGTCAGACTGTAGTTTGAAGTCTGAAGTTTGCAGCTCTGCACATGGATTTTTGGCATTCACCATAGTGTTTGATTGACCTGGCAAAGGCTCTCTTTCCCATTCCCGTCAGAGTAGAAGTCAAAAGCAATTTGCATTTCTATTGCAGGGACAGCCTTATATTTTCACTGTCTTGCTTCAGGGTTCTGTCCATTTGTTTAGAGGAACCTTGACAATCTTGAAATCCTGCAAAATAGCATGCTGGTCCATTTATGGCAATGGGCTGGTAACAGGAAATAGTAGGAACTGTGGGTGCCTTTGTAGGACAGGTACAAGTCGGAAGGTCATAGAGACAGCTAAGTTCAGGGTCAAGCTGCATGGTGAGTGTCCAGGTGTCCAGTGGCTTGGGCAGGTCAGGATATCCCTTCTAAAGTGAACGGGAAGTAGCTGTGCTTGGCAATACATCTAGTGGCCGGTCTATTTGGGTCTGGGGGTTGGGGTGCTGCTCCAGCCAGGCAGCTCATGAGACTGACTGGCGAGCTGCTCTGCCCCTGGTTGTTATCATGGAGCCAGCTCTGGCACTGGGAGTATCTGTGGCAGTGACGAGGATGAGATGAGGAGCTTCTGCTGAGCCCCACGTAGAGCACTGCAAGGGAGACCTCCTGTCTTCCTCTGTGGCAAATGCTCTTAGTACAGCACTTCCTGTGTTGCTGGTCAACCCAAGTAGAAGCTACACTCCTGCCTGTGGGATCTCAAGGACTCTGGAGCCTGAGTGGACTGTTGTGAAAGGAATATTACTGATGGCTGATAACTGGGTATATACATCAGGGCCTCATTTTTAAGAGAGAATAATAAGTGGGAGACTGGGCCTGGGCCTGCTCAAGGGCCCAGGGAGACTGTGTGAGCAACCAGCTCAAAATTCCCTTGGCCTCTCCTCCAGCTCCCTGCCTCTCTCTCAGCCTGCACTTGCATGCTCAGGAGGACTGGGAGAATTTTCTGGAAACATCCCATTCCTGGTTCATGAGTGGACCTGTTTTGGATGACCACCAGGGGACACCTGACACAGAGAAGGTGCTCAACAAGCCAGCTAGCAAGATGGCCCTTCCTGTGGGTGCCAGACGTCCATTCCCTTATCTCCCTGGCCCTTGCTCAAAATAGGTTCATGTGCAAGGTGGTCCTTTAGCCAGGGATAGAAGGTAATAATAGCCCAAAGGTTTATTTGGGCTCATGGTTCTATACCTTGTGACTCCCCCACTACTTTGGGGCTTTGGATTGCACAATGGAACAAACTGCTGACATCATGAGCTAGGAAGCAAAGAAAAAGAGAGGATGGGCATGAGGTCCCAGAATGTACCTTGGGGTGCTCCCTCAGTGACCTAGGCCCTACTTCCTAAAGGCCCATAGGACCTCCCCATAGCATCACCCTGCAGACCCAGCTTCCATCTCATGGACCTGTGGGATACACTCTTACAAACCAAAGCAGTGTTGGAAATTAAGGGAGACTCTCTCTACCAGGTACCGAAGCACTGCAAGTGGAATATCCCTGCCTATTCTGGGCTCCTCGTGCTGCCAAACAACATGCACGGGGAGGGGTGCTATGTTGCCTATGCTAGTAGTCCCAATGGCCAAGGGAAGATCTGCTCTACAGTGGGGCAGGGAGAGCCAGGTCTGGAGTCTTGGAGGTGCATTGGACATCTCTTGTTATATTTCCATGTCCCACTGTACAAGTTTATGGAAAAAAACTATAGCAACCCAAGTAAGACGGGACTGCCAGTGGAGTTCCCGTAGGAGAGGAAGGTGGTATCACTCTGCCAGCTAAAGATCCCTATTTAGCAAAGGCTGAGGGGATCATGGAGCAGGTGAAGGGATGTCATTACCCCGTAGGTCCTGGGGCCAGCTACAGAAGCAGGGTTTCTGCAGTCTTGCTGCTGTTACTTCATTGTTGCCTGCAGTCCCACTACTTTATATAGAGGATGTCGCTGGTGGCTCCCTTTCGGTTTCAGGTGGGAGTGTGACTATAACAAACTACCATAGGTAGGGTAGCTTATAAACAATGGAAATTTACAAGGACACCAATTGCATTCCTGAAAGCCCCACCCTCATATCGCTGAGGCTTCACCTCTTAAGACCATCATATGGGGGTTAGGGATCCACACATGAATCTGGGGGACACAAGCATTCAGACCATACCAATGACCAAGCTGACATTAGCTTCCAGTGATATGGTAGCTCTTTCCCACCCATATTAAAGAGTGAATATTGAGGCTCGAAGGTGCAGACTGGGTGGGATTAGACTCTCCACATAGTTCGTCCTTCCCTCTTCCCCAGGAGGCTGACCTCTGTGTATTCTGTTCCACTGGCAATCTTGCCTTCTGGCTGGCATTTGGGTTCTCCCATTGAAGAAACCCACCCAGAAATGGGGAGGAAAGCGAGGGTGGGGTCTTATTCCCTGACTGCCCTTCTAGGGTGTCATCTCCAGCTCATCTTGTCCCTCTCCTCTCAGGGATGGCTTAATAGGTGTAGGACTGGCACAGCTACACAGGGTCCCATATTCAGAATGGCCCTGGCTCTGCAGTGGCCATCCTGAAATTCTTAATAATTTGCTTTGAATTTTCATTTTAAAGGGAAGTTCAATCGGAATAGTGGAGCATGTGCCAGGACCTGGAGCCTTGCCTCAGGAGAGGCCCATCTCCCAAGGTGGGCTCTCAGCCACCTGCTTTTCCACTGAGTGCCCTGGCCTCACATGGCCTTCCCTTCTCCCCTGGTGCAGCAACTGCTGCCATGCTACCCCCCAGGTAAGGTGTGGGTGCATGGGGGGTTAGGGTAGGGTGCCCACACCTGGGGCATGGCTGTGGCCATCCTCCACCATCCCACAAGTCAGTAGCACCCTGGCCATTTCCATAGGCACCTCTTAAAGGGTTGAGCCTTTTCCCCAGTTCATGCGGGTGCCTGGTGCATCCTGGGGTGAAGGTTTTAATTCCTGGGGGGTTGCATTTCCTGCCATGTTGGCTGGGGTGGCAGCTCTTGGGAATGGAGGATGCCTGGCTCCACTTGCTCGCCTCCTGCTGGGGTGTGACACATCCACCCAGTCCTGTGGCTGGAGGCAGCAGAACCCTGCAGTGGGGAGGAAGGGTCTGCTAAGATCCAGAGCAGATGCCTGGGGGGGTCTGTAACCTCTCTGGAGGGAGTGCGACTCTAAATAGTCAATGAAAAGCAACATGACAGAGAGAGAGAAGGAGAATGGAAAATGCGAGAGAGGAAGAGGGGAGGAGGAGGACCCCCTGAAGACACTGTAATACCTCTCAGTGACCGTGCCTTTTGGACAGAGGGCTTTGCCTTCTTACTCTGCTCTGGCCCCCTGAAGGCAGACATGTCTCCATCCTCCCTGCTCCTCCTCGCGGAAGCAGCTGTGTCTCCCTCTCCCTTTGGCCTGGGGAGGGGGCTGAGGAGGGTGCCAGATCAGCCTGGCTAGCCCTAAAGATTATTCTAGAGCCCCTATCCTTTCATAAGTCATCCTTTAATTAAACCCGCCTCAGATCCTCCTAGTTTAATTGTTTACTTTTCCCCTACCGGCCCAGAGTGACACATCCTTCCACCTCCATCCCCAAACACCTGGTCTTTCTTCTGTATTTCACTTCGAGTTCAGCGGTCCAGCTTAGAGCCTGGTGTCTGTCAGTTGACACACCTTTTCTGAGCACCCAAGGCACATCTGGGAGACTGACAGAGAAGTAAGTGGCTGGGAAAGAGTAAGACACCAGGTATAGATGGATCTGGGTACTGTGTGGGACCTGTGGACTAGGTGGGCAGCACTAACCCGATGGCTACAGGACCATCCGCTGTCTAGAGACAGCACTGGGGAGGGGGTTGTTCCACACTGTGGAGGAAGATTCTCGGGTGGGCAGAGAAGCTTGCACAAACTTCTTATGGCTGCATCAAAGGTCTTTATCACTGGAAAACCACCATGGCTCTTTCAAAAACTGCCTACCTGGAGCAAGTCCGTTCACTTAGCTACAATCCTGGATCTATGAAATACAATTACTCCTCATTCCTCCAGATTCTGTGAATTTGACAACCTGCTAAAACATATGTGCAACTCCAAAACCAACACCTGCAGTACTCAATTCTCATAGCGCTTTTGCAGGAATTTGCAGACATCTGCAGAACTGCCAAGCCTTGGGTCCTTTCACATGCACACTCCCAGCCGAGGTCATTCAAAGTGGTACTCTGACTTTTTGCTTCAGTTCTCACTTGCTACAAACAAGTGTCCTTTTCTATTGAGTCCACGATTTTTTTTTGCATATTTGCATTTTTTTCTTGGAGATTTTGCTGTTTCAAGTGGCCCCAAGCAAGAACTGAAGTGCTGTGTAGTGTTCCTAAGAGCAAGATCTGGGACTTGCCTGTGGGGAAAATATGCTAGGTAAGCTTCACTGGGGCATGAGATACAGTGCTGTCAGCTGTGAGTTACGTGAGGGAAACAGAAGTGCACATTGAACAGGGCTGCAGCCTGACCAGTGGATGAAAATGTGATCATAGCCCATAGGAACCTACCCCGAGGGGCAGCAGTCAACATGGCTAATTCAGTGGTCAGGGACTTTAGGACAAGAATACCAAGCATCAACAGTACTCCGACTTTTTGAGAATCAAAACTCTTCTTCAAATCTACATTCTGGGGAGAATAATGGTTTCAAGTGCAGTTAGATCACAGTGGGGCGATCGTGGTTTACAACAGCGTATCACAAATTTATAAGGAACTAGAAGAGAGGAGATTAGAGCTTCCTGACACTAAGGAATGGTGAATGTTTAAGAGGAGGGCGATGCTAATCACGTTGTACGTGGTGTGTGTATGATCACCACTCCACACACTTGCATGTAATAATAAAATCCATGCCTAGAGGAATTTTTCAGGCCTTTTTTGTTTTATTACTGGGGAATGAACTCAGGGGCACTCGACCCTTGAGCCACATCCCCAGCCCTATTTTGTATTTTATTTAGAGACAGGGTCTCACAGAGTTGCTTAGCGCCTTACTGTAGCTGAGGCTGGCTTTGAACTCGCAATCCTCCTGCCTCAGCCTGCCAAGCTGCTGAGGTTACAGGTCTGTGCCACTGCACCTGGCTTCCCTCTTCTTTTTATTCTGTTTCCCTCCTTCCCACTTTTCCTTCCTTCTCTCACTCCATCTCCTTCCCTCCCTCCCTCACTTTCTTTTTTTCTTTCTCTCTTCTTCACAGTGATTGTTTAGGTGTAGAGACCTTGTCAAGTTCACTTTCAGCCTGGGTACATCATAGGTGCTACGGGGAGGCAGAGGCACGTGTAATGATGTCAGGAGTCATGGTGGCCCTGGCCCTGACCCATGAGCTCAGCAGGAACTGCACGTGGTCATGCTCTACTGCTTCATTTCTTCTTCACTTCTCACCTGGAATACGGCAGTAAGGAGAAACTTCCTGCCGTCCACCCGGTGGTATCCTGAATACAGTTTGATTAAATGAGATTAAAGTTGGGGTAGATGTTGGGTCTTCTCCTCATTTACCAGTTCTCCAAATAATGAATTGGTTTCCAGGGCCCCTCTGGCTGAACTCTTTATGTCATTAGGAGCTCACAGAGTTCAGCTTACTTCATGTTTCAGCCTGTGGCTATGATTGCCCTTGTTGGTGCTCCAATGATGTCATCTCTGGCCAGTGAAGCTGGTCCCTGAATCCTTCCATACATGACCAGTCCTCTCGGGTCAGTCCCCTTGCTCTCTGGCATGACAAGATGTTCCAGGCTCATTTGTGTACCGTGGGTCCCTGACTTAATGATGGTGTGAATTAACAATTTTTTTTTCTCGGCTTAACCACTGAGCAATACACCCAGCCCTTTTTTTAAAAAAATTGTTTAATTTTGAGACAGGGTCTCATTAAGTTGCTTAGGGCCTCATTAAGTTGCTGAGTCTGGCTGGCCTTGACTTTGCAATCCTCCTGCCTCGGCCTCCGTAGCTGCTGGAATTACAGGCATGTCACCACTCCAGGCTAACAATCTTTTGACTGTGGGATGATGTGAGTGTATACCCACACAGCCACTCTGCTTTTCATTTTCTGTACAGTATTCAGTAAATTTGTGACATACCTGACACTTCATTATAAAACAGACTTCACATTAGATTACTTTTCCCAGCTGTAGACTAATGTAAGTCCTCTGAACATGCTTAAGGTAGGCAACGCTAGGCTATGATATTCCATAGGTGAGGTTATTAAATGCACTTTTGACTTAAAAATGTGTGAGTGTGTGTGTGTGTGTGTGTTTACACACGCGTGCACGCACGCTGTGGAACAAACCCAGGGCCTCATGTATGGGGGATGAGTGCTGTATCACTGAGTCATACCCCAGCCCCACATTTTCCACTTATGATGGATTTATTAGGCTGTGACCCCATTGCAAGTCAAGGACTAGAGTATTTCCTTCTCTGGAATAAGCCATTTCTCCTTTTAGTAATACGGACTATTTAAAAACTGCATCTGCACATGGGAGATGCCTCATTCTCTTATTCCCCAAGATGACCTTATTTTTTTTCCCACGAGTTGACCTTTAAAAAGGTTTCTAGTATCACCTTCCTTCGTTTCTTTATTATGAGTGACTGTTTACATATTCAAGCCCCTCCAGGTAAACGGAAATATGACATGTTATGACATGTACAGGTCTTTTCCAACCAGGTCTTTTCCAACTTTCTCTTTTCTTTTTTCTTAATTTTTTTCTTCTTTTTATTATTAGTTGTTCAAAACATTACAAAGCTCTTGACATATCATATTTCATTAATTTGATTTAAGCAGATTATGAACTCCCATTTTTACCCCATATACATATTGCAGATTCACATCGGTTCCACATCCACGTTTTTACATACTGCAATACTAGTGTCTGTTGTATTCTGCTGCCCTTCCTATCCTCTACTATCCCCCCTCCCCTCCCCTCCCCTTCCCTCCCATTTTCTCTCTCCACCCCATCTACTGTAATTCATTTCTCTCTCTTGTTTTGTTTCCATTTCCCCTCACTTCCTCTTATATATAATTTTGTATAACAATGAGGGTCTCCTTCCTTTACCATGCAATTTCCCTGCTCTCTCTCTTTCCCTCCCCCCTCTCGTCCCTGTTTAATGGTGATCTTCTTCTCATGCTCTTCCTCCCTATTCTGTTCTTAGTTGCTCTCCTTATATCAAAGATGACATTTGGCATTTGTTTTTTAGGGATTGGCTAGCTTCACTTAGCATAATCTGCTCTAGTGCCATCCATTTCCCTGCAAATTCCATGATTTTGTCATTTTTTAGTGCAGAGTAACATTCCATTGTGTACAAATGCCATATTTTTTTTTTATCCATTCATCTATTGAATAGCATCTGGGTTGGTTCCACAGTATAGCTATTGTGAATTGTGCTGCTATGAACATCATCTTTCTCTTTTCACTAAATAGTTCCTTTCAGCAGTTTGGCTAAGTGTCCCAGCAACCTGTGTATTCAAGGTTTGGTCCTCAGGGTAGCACTATTGGGATGTGGTAGAGGATTTCAGAGGGAGAATTAATAGAGGTCTTTGGGTCTCTGGGGCACACACTTAGGGGAGATTTGGGAACCGTGCCCCCTCATCTTCTCTTTTGCTTCTTGGACACGAGGTGAGCAGTTTTTCTCGGCCACGTGCTCCCCATCATTGCCACCCAGGAATCCCACTAAGAAGCCTAAATATACTGGGTCTTCCCAAACATGAACTAGATCCTCCAAAACTGAGCCCCAAATAACCATTTTCTCTTTATAAGTTAATTATCTCCTATATTTCGTTATAGGGATGGACAGCTGAGTAACATACTGGCCATCGCCTCATGGTCTATAGGTATATCCCCCATTTTTTTTTCTAGCTGGCTTATTCTACTAGTTCCCTCTTAGTGAATATTTAGATTGTTTTATCCTTTTGAGAATAAATAGTAAAAGAAGAGAATTTGCAAAAAGAAAACAAATATAAGTACAAGTATGTAGTGAAGAACTAACCCTGGCCAAAGAGAGATCTAGCCTCTGCCCTCAGTCACCAGGAGATCCTCTGGACTGGGAACACCCTGCTGGGCAGAAACATTGAGTTTTCCTGGGGGCTCTGGGCTATGGAGTATTAGTTCCAACCTCTAGAAGAACCAAACCAAAGGTATTAGCCCAGCGATAGGCGGCAGTCTACTGGTTAGCCATGCAGGCTGTGACCATGTCCCAAGAAAACCTCTGGGCACTGAAGCCTTGGGTAAACCTCCTTGATGCAGGGTCTTGCTGAGTTACTTAGGACTTTGCTAAACTGCTAAGGCTGGCCTTGACCCATGATCCTCCTGCCTCAGACTCCCAAGCCACTGGGATTACAGGCGTGCACCACTGCACCCAGCCAGAAACACATGCTTTTAAAGTCTACTTTCATAGGCGCAAGAGAGGAAGAGAGAAGGACATCTCTCCCCTTAAACCCACTGCTTCTTTTTAGTCAGTTTGAGCAAACTTCAGTCATGTACTTGCCTTATGGAAAGTTCCCTGTGAAGACTAACCAAGATCAAGGAGGAACCTCCTGTGGACAGAGGTGCCGGGTTTCTGTTCTCGTGACTAAAAGGCTCAGGGGTCACTCTAGTTAAACTGGGCTAAGTGGGCTGCACGAAATAACCACACAAGAGACACAAATACCTATTTCTTTGGGGTTGCTGTGACGGCTCCTCTGACCTTAAGGGTCTGCAGAAAGAGAGAGAGAGAGAGAGAGAGAGAGAGAGAGAGAGAGAGCATGCGCTGACCCCTATATTGAGGAGAAGCTATTCAAGTGAGGCAAGGGGTCAGGTTTCAGGGGGCTGAGTATCTTCATGATGTCCACTGTCAGCAGGTTGACTGACACCTGGGTAGGCCATACCCAAGGGCACAGTAAGAGGAGGGGACACACACAAGGCACTTCCATGGAAGATTCCATCCTAAACAGGGCAAGGATTTATATTACAAAGGAACAGGTGAGCATAGCTTCACCCATGGGGCTGTAGCAAGACACACCCATTTCTGTGACTAAGTGCCTCAGCACCCAGCTGGGGAGTGTAACTCAGTCACCCTAAGTTTGGCCTCCCACACAGAGGGGTGAAAGTCTGACCTGAGCCTGGGATGCAGGGTAGAAGGCCATCCACAGTGGTGCAGGTAGGATATTTGTTTTACAGAAGCACGTGTGCCTGCTTGTGTACGTGCAGATAAGGAGCTGTAGGGAAGGCTGTCCATCAAAATGTGCTCACAGTGGCCTCGATCTTTGATTAGTTGTTTTAACTCTTCACATTGAACACATTTACAAAAAAAAAAAAGCCATTTAAAAAGACACTACCATAAAACAACCATTCTGTAAGTTGTCACTTAAGATAGAAAAGGAATATTTGGCCTTTCTCAAGAGCAGGCAGGCAGTTTTATATAATCCATTCAATCAACAGTTGCGAAGGTGAGTCTTGGATACATCCTGTAGACGGCTCCTTGGCCAGCAGCCAGTGTGAATTTTCTTTACCATTCTAGGTCAGGTGCTGGGAATTCAAAGATAGAGCCTGCAGCCCTGACGCTGGAGCATCCCTTTCTGGTGCGCTGCAGCCGCGATGCCCAAACCGGCCCAGCGGTGGGGGTGAGTTGCTTAAGTCTGGAGCCCCGCGATGAGCCTCTCGCCCAAAAGGTAAGGGACGCCGTCCCCGGTGCCTGAGGGCGCCCGGATAGCAGCGCATCTGGTTGCCCTCCCCGCGCCAGACGCCTCCCCAGAGAAAAGCCCCCGGGAGAAAACGAACCGGCTAAAAGCCAGCACCGGCTGCATGGGACCTGGAGCCTCTCTGCTCGGGGCGCTTTCTCTGTCCTCTGTGCCCTGAGAGCCCAGGCTGCTCTGGAGAGCTGCGAAGCCAAGAAGCGCACAGTGGGCTGGAGGGCAGCCCTGCGAGTTGGGGGTCACTTTGAGCTGTCAAGCCTGTGCCACAGGAGAGGCCTCCAATCCTCGGGGAGTGAGCCAGATTGCGTGGAGACCTGATTCCAGGTCTTGCTGGCCTGGCTCCAGAGCCCTGCACTGTGCCTTGTACCAGAAGGAAAACAACCAAGGGTCCCAGCGCAGGATGGGGTTTGCAGTCCTGGCTCTTCCTGGGCCTGTGGGACCCAGCTCCACAGTGGGCTCTGTGTGTTTGCTGTGACAGACAGGCTCCTCTGGATGACTTGGAGCTTCCAAGCAGCTGCTCCTGGGCTGTGTCCTTTGGCGGGATAAGAAACAGAGGGTGGAGAGAGAGGCAAGAAGCCCTGTTCTGATGGAGCAGTTTCCAGATCACGGGCTGGTCTCCTCCTTGAGCCTCTGTAAGGTGGTATTGGTAAATCGCAGTCACTTTGTGGGATGACCACGCAGGTTGGGTCCAGCCCAGTGTCTGGCACACAGTGATGCTGGTCATTTCCTTCAGGCCATGCAAGTGTGTAGGAGGTCAGAGTGTTTTAGTCCTGCTTCCCATCTTTCCTGGGCTGGCCCTGTCATTCAACTCTGGGATGAATGGCGTCCCCTGCTCCCTTGCTTCCCAGTGGGCTAGTAGCCTGCTGGAGAGAGTCCACAGGGCCCTTATGTGTGGGGTGGAACATTGGGTTTCCCATCTGGCCTGCTGTTCTCCCACAGAAGTCAGGCCCCTTCCAACAGGTGAATTCTACTAAGTCCTCTCTGTGAGTGAGTGGGTGAATGAATGAGTGAGCAGGCAAAGGACAGGAGGAGGAGATGGTTTCTTGGTTCCCAGTCTTGCCCTTGGTCCCAGCATCTACAAAATGACAGGCTTCGTTGTGATCATGAGAGCCTTCAGTGGAGAGAAAATCATTTTAGCCAGAGATGCTCGATGCCCTCCCTCTGTGTGTTTCATATTTCTTTGTCTAAATAAGAGACACATGCAAATGACTAATACTTTGAGAGATCAAGAAATACAGCTGGGCATGGTGGCACTGGCCTGAAATTGCAGTGGCTGGGGAGGCTGAGGCAGGAGGATCTCAAGTTCAAAGCCAGCCTCAGCAACTTAGCAAATAGAAGAAGAACAGAAAATAAGTCAGAGTCCTGGCTGACTCCAGTGTGAGCCGTTTTGTTTAATGCATGTCTACAGAAGCCAGAGATTTTGCGACTCCAGGTCTTTAAGAGACCTCCTCCAGGTAGCAGGCACTAAGGGTAATGCACCTGGTACCAACAGACAGTCCTCAGCAGAGCCCCATATTTTCTGAGGCGGCAGAACATCTAGATCTGGGGAGGTGGGTGGCCAGTTGACTGGGTTAATCTTTTGTAAGTTAGCTTTGGGTCACAGAACCGGAAACTGCATAGTGTCTGAAAAATGCATCAGCATCCCTCACTTTCAGAGTTGAAATAGAAATATCCCAATGCTAGGGATTCCCAACCTCACTGTTGGTCAGACTCATTGGGAAGTTTTTAGGAAGGTACTTTGTTCAGCTTTGCCCCTGAGATTCTGATTTTACTGGTGAGGATGTGGCTCATGCCACCAGTAACTTCAAGGCTGCTGGGAGATTCTGAGGCGCAGCCAGGGCTGAGAGCCTGTGCCCATGCTGTTTCTTGTCAACTGTCCTCTGTGGTCACCTCTTGATATTTTGTGTGCTTCTATTTGAATGTTCTCACTCTTCAACTTTTTCATGCAGGTCTGTGATTACTCTGTTTTCAAGCTCTTGGGTCCCTGGTGTTACCTTATAGCCATTTGCAGAAAAGTTCATGTCAGGGGAAGATGGCAGTTACCAGAAGCCTGCAGAGGGCTGGCTAGGGCTCCCTGGGCTCACCAGATAGCAGTGTTGGTTTAATCTGCAGTGCCCTCAAGAGCAACATAAAACCGGCCAGCTAGGAGGGAATGCTTCAGTGACAGAGGGGACAGGCCTTGTGATGATCTGGAGGGCATGTCCCTTGCCCTAAGAAAAGCACAGTCACCCACCTCCAGCTGTGTCATGGGGTTGATCATAGATTGCAAAAATGCTCACCAAGTCTTCTGATCCTTGATTGCAGGCCACTTTGCAAGGTGACTTTGCAATTCCTTTCCATACAGCTAGGGTCCATTTCTGCAGCCCTTGAACCTGAAGTGGGCCATTGGACTTGCTTTGGCCAATGGGACATTAGCAGATGTCCACAGCAGAGGTGTGCAAAGCCCATGAGTGTTGATGCTTGCCCCCTCGATGCTCTGGATGCACATGGCCAAGAGATGTGAGCAAGATCCTCCTAGAACACCCAGTGCTCATGACCTTCAGGATCAGCTAAGTTGACTCCAAAAGGACTGCCCATCTGACCCACAGAACACGGGAGAATATGAAGTTCAGGTGATGAAGTATTGGGGCAAGCAGCAAAAACTAAGTATAACAGTCCCACCTTGCCAGATGGTATCCATCTTTTAAATAGAAATCATAATTTCAAATTTTTGTGTAAGTTCCAGTTTTGAAAAAAATTGAATTAGTAGCCAACATCCCAAACACATTCTACAGGCCAAAAAAAAAACATACCTTTAGTTAGACTGCACTTGGCCTGTGGGTTGTTGGTTTGCAAGTGGCTATGCTGAGGGACACGAGGTGTTTGTCCTAATGCCTGTTTGCAGTCACTCACTCACTCACCCTTCTTGCCAGAGTGGCCAGTGCCCTCCACCTGTGGCTGCTGTCTGTACAGGATGCCTGCTGTATGGGCACTGCCCCAGCTTCTCCGGGTGGTATTTCAATGTGGAAATGTGGGATCACTCGTCCTCCTGGAGAGACTGCAGTGTGAGATGGAGTCCAAGGAAGGACACTCTAAGGTAGTGCCTGAGCATGAGATCAGGCATGGAGGGGGGCCCGTGGAGGGCAGTGGACAAGAAATCCCATCTGTTTTTTCCAGAGAATGTTGTTCCTGGAGGGAAAGCCAGGGAGAGAAAGTTGGAGAGAGGGGATTGTGGGGCCTCTAAAGGCCAAGCCAAGGATTTCCCACTTGGTTATCTGGGCAAAGGAGAGTAGCTATAAGGGAAGAGAAGTCACTGGCAGCTTTTGGACAGGGGGCCCTGGGAAACAGGGGCCTGCTCTGTTTATCCACGTGCAGGATGAGTTTATGGCAGGAGTGGAGTCAGGCAAGACGGGGGCAAGACTGTTTGTAGTGACAGACGGAGTGTTGGCATTGGGAGGAAAAACCCGAGTGGAAGAATGTAAGTTAAGATGTGTGGGGACTTCTCTTGACCTTGAGATAGGGCTAGTTTTGCTGATTTTCTTATCTATATCATCAAGACATGTTAGTGTGTTTTCAAAGCACTTCCATCAGCAGCTTCAGATTCCGGGTTCCTGTCGCCTCCTTGAGTTCCGTCGTACCCACCCCCATAAGAATATGTAATGCAACTATGTTTGAATAGAAAAAAAAATGAGTACTATCAGAAGGATAAGTTGCTTGTTAAGAAGAATACAACTCTGTGTCCTGACAGGGGGATAAAGTCCAGAATATATTGGCTGAAAAGTGTCCACCATGAGTTACATGAAAGCCTTGTGACTGGTTTTCAGTTCCATGTATGTATAGAGATCTACCTTAAGTAGATTTGGAAGACATGGATAATTCACTTGTCAGATTTTGCCTCAAAAATCCCTTCAATCACCCACCAAGTGGCTTGAATATAATTTTGGGTTTCTATACTTGGGTTTGTGTGCATATACTCATATGTATATTTGGACAGACGCAACCTTTATTTATGTGTAAATATGCCATGTAAGCCATGTATATATTCTGTTGAGTGCTTTCTTATTTTCCTTCCTCAAATGAGAACCTGTATTTGAGTTCTAGAAAATGCAGTGTGCACGTGGCCAGCTCTGCTGCAGGATCCTTGGACCCAGGGGACCCACCAGGAAAGGCACCTATGGCTCTGCTGATGGTGGCAACCTCTAGGGAGCCGGGCTGGAGGTGGAGGGGCAGGGCTCCCCTCCATGCCTGATGCATTCCCACAAGGAAAAAGCAGTTTAGTTCCTGTGCTGACGTTTTCTCCCTTCCAGAACCTTCTCTTGTAGCTGCCTATGTTTCTGATTCCCAGTACAACAGGAACGTTCCATTCCAAACTTCCCCTCAGGCTATCAGGTAATTTAATCATCTAGCTGTCCCACTTGTCCACCTTAAGTTCTAGAGGTTGAGACAAACCTGGAGGTATTCTTTCTACAGAAACTTTTCAGAGGGGTCTAGGTACTGCACATAATTTGGGTAAAACCCAAGAGTGTTTTGTTCTGTGGTGCTGGGAGCTGACCCAGAGATGGGCCTGTGCTAGGCAAGTGCTCCACCCCGGAGCTGCAGCCCAGCCCCTGAGCCTGCTGGTTTGGGTTAAGTTCTAAGAGCACAGTGTCCCACGTGCAGGGAGCATCTGGTCAGTTAAGAGCAGATCGGGGGTAATGGACACCACCAAGGCCAGGAGATGTAATGCCCAAGCTGGGAGCACATGGCCACCTTTCTTTCTAGCCAGCGTTACCTGGAGTGCAAAAGAGGGCTTCTCTTTTCCCTTCTGTCACCTCCTAATGCTACCCACACATTCACTCCTTTCCTGGGAATCCAGCCTTTTCTATCTCCCCCTAAAGTTTCAACTAAGACCAAGCCCTTGGCTAGAGTAAGGAAAAACCCACTCTTACATCAGCGGTTGGTGTCAGTGTCTCCAAAAGCAACAAACACCTCATATGCCCAGACTGCCAAGCAGGAGTGGGGGACTGTCCCACCCTGCAGGGATCTGGCATGTGGCAGCCACATCTGTCCTGAGTATACCGCGTTGAGATGGGCTGTGCGCATTTTCACATTGGACTCAGCTACGCCCACATGGCATTAGGTCACTTTAACTGAGGGTTCACCTTGTCAGTCTCTGGTTCAGAGTGTTCTCTTATTACTGTCACAACAACCCCATGAAGAAGGTGCTAAAGCTGGCTCGAGACTGTCCATCAAGTGTGCTTTGAGATATGATCATCGTCTTGATGTTTTCTGTTAGTGTTTTATAGTTTGAGCTCAAGTAATATCACCCCTGCTCCTGAGAACCTAAAGGGCATGTGACCCATCACGAGTCTTATTTGTTTATTTGTTTATTTACCCGTTTATTTGGCAGTGCTGGTGATGGAACACAGGACCTGGTGCATGCTGGGTACTGCTCTACCACTGAGCTGCTGTCCCACCACGAGCCCCTGTTCCTCTTAGCACAGAAGTTTGAGTTTTTATATAACTCCTGCTCAGTGGTTATAACCACCTTTACTGTGTTTCCTCTCCAGACTTTACTATTTTTATAATCACTGGGCCATGCGGATAGCCACATACTTCTTCATCTGTGTCAACCTCTCTCTTGCCCTGTTTGAGGAACCGGTGCTATTTCTGCTACCGTTCTTGGTAAGCATTAGATAAAAGATGTTCAACCAGACCTTGTCACCAATGAGTGGGGCCCCTTGCTTCTCCCTTGTTTTCCTCAAATGTCAACAAACAGGAATTTGACTTTATTTTTTTCTTGTTGGGGCTTCAGAGAATTCAGCTTGTTGGCTAATGTGCCAATCATAAGGGATTTTGAGGGCAATGGAACTTCAGAATAAGCTGCTGAATTTGTAAAATGAATCAATTTTTA
Organism: Urocitellus parryii; assembly: GCF_045843805.1. Lineage (NCBI taxonomy): Eukaryota > Metazoa > Chordata > Mammalia > Rodentia > Sciuridae > Urocitellus > Urocitellus parryii. Next base: position 8,131,746 of record NW_027553327.1, on the reverse strand, counting down.
AAACCCATCAATATGATGTCTCAGGATAAGCTACAACAAATTTATGTTTATTCAGTGCAACGTGTTTGTTTCCTTCAAGAAAATGTTTCCTGATACATATAGGCCAGGAGCCAAAACCTGGAGACTTTCTCAGTTGAGAGAAGCCAGGAACTTTGTGTTTCATTGGAGAGTTTCTGCCTAAATCTCAGAAGCTGGACCTCAGTGACAAGTTCTGATAGTGGGTTTATTGGAGAATGTCCCCCATTCCTAAAATGATAGTATGGACCATATCCCGCTAGGCCAAGGGTACTTTTGGCTTCTGCCTTCTATTTGATGATATTTTCCCCTCTCTGCTCACTCTTGAAAGGCCTTCTGTTCTGCCAGCCATAGTGACATCTGCTGGCGGACATGGGAAGTCACAAATCTGGGGGACCCTCTCAACCAAACCTTGTTAATGCTGCCATTTATCACAGGGGCAGGGGTGCGGGCTCTGGAGGGCTGGGCGTCCTGTCATTTCTCCCATACCCTCTCCCAAGAGAGCAACCATGTCTCAAGCAGCCAGTTCCCACCTTCCATTCGCAGAACTGAAATTCAGGCAGATGCAAACCCCAATGCTAGCGTGGGCCCTGCAAAAGAAGCCACCATTCCAGGTGACAATAGACTTGACTGGATGCTTGGGGACTGAAGCAAAGTAGTTCTCATCCACCTCTGCTCACTTCTCATTTTCAGCAGGCCTCTGCCTGCGGCTAGGAGAGGAGTGGAGCTCTGTCCCCCACCTGGCCCCGCTGTCTCAGCGCTGCTTTAAGGGCAAATTTGCAACTAGGTGAGTCCAAAGAGGATTATTCCAACTCAGTGTTTCTTTCATTCTGAACCAATGCAGGAGATGTCCACTTTGCATTTCTGAGAAGTTCATGGTGTCCTAAGAACTCCACTTCACTTTGGCTACTCAAAGTGTGGTCGCTTGGTCATCAGCACCAGCATCCCTGCTCAGAGCTTGTCAGAAACGCTGCCACTCAGAGGTGCTGGAGTTTTGCACTGACAGAAGCCACGTTTGAAACAAGCCCCAAGGCCATACCTTCACACACCCAAGTTCATGTGCTTGTACTCCACACTGGGTTCCTCACCTTGGCACCCTTGGCCCATCAGACCATATCCTTCTTAGTCTGCAGAGGTCTTCCCCGTGCAGTGTAGACATTCAGCAGCACCCATGGCCTCTACCTGAGTTTTGCACCAGCACCCCTGACTTGTGATAACACAAAAGGTCTTCAGGCATTGTCAAATGACCCAAGGGGAGGGGGAAAGTCACCTGTGTTGAGACCCATCACCTTCAGGGTCACCTGAGACCTTGTTACAAACACACATTCTCAGACCCCACCCCAGATTGGCAAAACCAGGAACTCCAGTGGGGCCCAGGAAACTGGTTAACTCTCTGTGAGGCGGAAGAGGCGGAAGAGGACTCGGGAAAGGCCCGAGGCGGAAGAGGACTCGGGAAAGGCCCTGCAGTGAATCACTGTTTGGTGACAGACAAGTCACAGGGGCCACAGCATGACCAAGAGGTTGCAGGCTGTGGGTGATAAAGAGCCCAAAGCTGTAGCCACCTGGGAGGGTTTGCAGCCAACACTTCCCCCTGTGCTATCTCCATGACCTTGGCCAAGTGACCTGATCTTTCAGTGCCTCAGTTGTCACCTATGGAAAATGGGGACAACCAAAGCACTGTTCCTCCTGCAACTATTGAGGGATCAGGAAGCTTTTATGATAAGGTGCTTAGAAGAGTGCTTGGCTCCAAGACCTTCGGACAAGTCAACTAACTGGTCTTGTCTTCACCATCACTGGCCTGTCTTGCCCCCGATTGTTGAGTTCCCTACAAGCCAGCCAGGCATGTGCTTCATTCTCTGCCACATCCTTAGCAGGGAGCCCTGGCCTGGCCTGGACCAGGCTCTCAATGAACATCGGTGGAGAAAGGCATTGCAGTGACCATGAGGACATGAGGACACCAGCAGAAACCCTCTGTCTCAGGGGCTTGAACTTTGCTGTGGATCCTGTATGTTCTGCAAAGGGACCCCAGCTTCCTAGATCCGATTCTATTAGAAGGTGTCCTTGCAAATGTGGCAACTGAGCAAAAGTGAGCTTCTCCATCCATGTGGATTAGACGGGACCTCAGGTAGATCTACAGGCATGCTGTAACCAACCGTCAATCAACACATGCTTAGAAAATCATGGAAAGACTAATGATGGTGGCGGGTTGCTTCACAGATGCTGTGTGTTTTCTTCCTCTACTTCTAGGATTCTCTCTACCCACCTCCTGAAGTCAGTCGTACAACTATCCCCATTTCAGATATGCAAACACTGAGGTCTCAAGAGGTTACAGAACATGCCCAAGCTCATTGTCTAGTAAGCAGTGAAAGTGTTCTTCTCATGCTGGTGTCTGATTCCAAACCCACACCTGCCTTTCTTCCCAGGGCACTTCCTGGTCTGCACACAGGGATTACATGCCTTAAGATTGGGAGGACAATCCTAATTTCAAACCTTCTACCTCACGTTAAGCTGAAGACAATCCTAAGCAGCAGAGCACCTATCTTATTTGGTTTAAAAACTCCATCACTGGTAGTAATGAGATCTCTCTGCCACAGTCCCACCAGACAGCCATTTGGGACCACAGGAGTGTAGAGAAAGAGTGACCACAGGAGTGTGGAGAAAGAGGACATAATTCAGGAAAGCGAAATACAAAGAAGCAAGAGCTGAATATACTAGAACAGACAGGACCAGCAGAGATAGCCCAGCTGAGAGAGGCCTGGAGCAGGGCTGGGGCGAGCCAGCGCATTCCACGGGTATTGATGAAGTTCTGCTGTGTGCCTGGCACTATGCTGAGAAGTAGACGCTGCATTGAGTACAATCTCTGACCTTGCCCTGCTAAAGATCCCAGTCTGGGGATTTAAAGCTGGATGACATTGTCCAGCACTATGCCATTTCTTCACACCCCAGCTGACCTAGAGCCCCCAGCACCATGGCCCATTTGCCTACAGTGAAGGCCAGCAGCAGAATCCTGCCATAGCTGGCAGGATTGGGTGGAGAACCCCAGCTCTCTCACCCTGTAGGAAGGCTTCTATTAGGAGCATGATCTACATGGACCCCCAGCACTCCTTACCAGAACTGTGCTTAGTCACTCAGTGACAACAACTGGCTGGTACACCCTGTCTTCCAGTTCCTAATCACTTCCTGTTCCCACCTGGAGTTTTCTAGCATCGCCTTCCAAGGAAACTACTTTCTAACAAATCTGGATCCCAGAGTTCCCACACTTTACCTCAGGGAAGCCAGAGCATGAAAGAAGGTTCTAGAAAGATGTACAGTGATCCCAGTCTATCTGGCCATTTTATGTCTGAATTTATAGTACTCCTTGGCTGCTCTGACTGCCCTGATAGGTTTAGGAGGAAAGACAAGCCATATTTTGGGATGTAAAATGCATTCAGGCCGAGTCACTTTCACACAACCTACCAAGTAGGGGTAGAATCTCGTGAAATTTTAAGTACAACAGAATGCCGAATGCCTACTCATTCAAGTGAAGACATGCTGCAAATAAGACTTAGAAGACGTGCTGCAAACAAGTCTTAGAAAAGTGTCCTCAGAGAAGATTCTGTCATTCTGCATTTGCTTCTGAAAGTTGAAGCACACAGTTCTAATGAGCCCAGGAGGACAAGGTTGATACCCAGTTGAGTTGGCATATGATGTGCCAGAGCTCAGGACTTCAGGGCTGCTGTCAGGTGGTTCCCGGGCTCTTCTGGTCCTCACCTTCACTCAGTGTCTTTTTGTTGGTGATGTAGTTCAGCAATGTATTACTGGCCCAGAGACTTGTTCAGTATTGCTCAGCAGTAGCAAAACACTGTCACCAGTTGTAGGTAGCCAACTCCAGGTGAGAAACTTGATAGATGTTAATGCTCACGGCTTCAAACTGGCAAACTGCTTCTCAGTGATCATGCTCTCTAAACTATACACCATGCTAAATTGTGTGGAAGAATTCTACGTCTAGCCAAACCACAGGAGCTCTCAAAAGCCATCCCAATAATATTTAGAGGATTCACTCTCCAAAGCAAGCTTGCCAATGCCTGAGTTCCCACACACTCTATTGGCGCCAACCTCACCTCCTTTTAGAATGCACACATCCACCAAGATATCACTGCCTGTGGTAGTTGAACAACTTTTCCAATGGATGAGGTGGATGTGAATGTAACACGTGAATGAATTAGCATTTACCAACAACTGGAAAAAAAATCCATTCTCTAAGATATGATGGCGGAGCTGCTCTGTGATCTAGATCATCCCCCGCTCTCCTGCATCCTCTCTGTTTGCCTCTGCCTGGATGGACCTCCAACTCAGCCCAGAAGGATGTGTCCTTTCTAGTCAGAAGCCCTGTCATGGCTTCCAATTCCAGGCCCTGATTCCTGGTTAACTGCAGCCAGAGCTCGCTTTCAAGGTAGTCTCTTCAGATCCCTTCCCTACCCTAACCACAGTGTGGGCTCTGGCCCCACCCTGACTCTCTACACCACCATTCCACATTATTGTCTTCTTCTCCCTCATTGTGACCCAGGACTACCCATGACCATGACCAACTGTTGAATCAGGTTCCTCAGAGGGTAGAAATGACCAGAGACTGCTAACTTGAAGATTTCACAAATAGTTAATAAGACATCCTGACTAGTCAAATGACATAAGAGGAAGTCAATGAATTCTAACCTCAAGGGAAAATCCTACAGTACACTGGCTTTAAATTCAGCTACACACTGGAGCCACCTGGGAGCTGTGCATAGTACTGACCGCTGGACCACCCACTGGCCCTGGGCTGATGGAATGGTTCTGGGCTAAGATGGGACACTGGGGTTTGTAAATTACCAGTTAAGTATAATATAAATCAAACTTTGAGAACACTGCTTTTTCCCCACATGAAGAACTGTGTGCATACAAATGCAGAAGTACACAAATCTGCAGCATAAGGCTCCTTGAGATCCATAGATTAAATGCACTGCAGTCACCAGCATCCTGGCTAGGAACACCACCAGCCTCCTATTTTCACCTTCCCAGGTGATCACAGCCCTGCCATCCAAGCATGGAGGAGTCCTCCCTGCTGAGAGATTTCAGTGTGGAGAATGGAGAGCCCCTCTCTCCTCAGAGTCCCTGCTTTGACAACAAGTGCACTGGAGAAGTTTGAATCAAGTGGGAGGCACATGGGCAGGCTCCCTAGATGAGGCCCTATTGAAGGGAATCTACATTTCCAATGGAACAGATGCTTAAGAGAGAAACTGAGAGTGCCGGCTCTGAGAAGCGGTTCCACTTCATGCAGCTTCAACCAGAAACAAACCTCAATGTGCTTACAGAGAACAAGACCGTTCCTCCAATTGGAAGTTGCATGCACAAAATGCTTCTGTTCTGCACTTCCAAGCTTTTCTCAGCCAGCACGTTCAGACGACGTTTATACCCAAAGTGCAAATTGTGCTACCCAGAGATCCCTTGGGACATCACCAATATTCACGTGGAACATTGGATGGTTGACAAGATTAATGGCCCAGAGTTTCATTGAAATATTTTTCTCAAATTTTTTGAAAACTCACTGGAAACGAAGGTACCCATGAGCAACAAACTCTGCTTTATACAAGACACAGAAACTTCTAAGTAAAGCAAGTAACTGCTGGCTCTAAGAAGGATTCCAATTCCTACTAGTTCAACCAAGCCCAAATCCCAGTATGCTCTCTAGAAACACTTTTACATCCTGCAATTGAAGCTGTTTGTACACCCTGCTTCTCTTCTGCACTTCATTGAGCACATTCAGAGAACAGTTCAGGCTCAATATCCAAAGTGTGCTAGCAGGAGAGCCCTTGTACCTCAGAGCACTTGCTCAGATAGGAAGTGATAGGTCTCATGGATGGGTCAATACCTCAAAGATTCTTTGGAATCCATTCCTCAAACGGATTCTGAAAACTATCTTGAAGTTGCATGACCCTTTCTCCAATGACCTCTGCTTTATTGAGTGCATTGATGGTTCCAAGTGAAATGGTGCCATCAGCTCTGACAAGAGGTTCTGCTTCCTGCATGTTCAACCAAGGAAAACCCGCCATGTGTTCACTGAGAACAAATCTACTTTGTGCACAAACTTTTTCTGTTTGCCCCCTACAAATGCATCTCAGGATGCACATTCAGAACACATTTCCTGCAAAAAACATGAGAAAGTATCATTGCAAAAGTCCACTCTGGTCTAGCATCACCAACATTGATTAGGAAATGAATTACACAAGTTTCATCTTATCCCCTTGGTCTCCTTCTTCTAAAAACTCATTGAAACTGCAGGTACTTGACAGTAACCAACTTGCCATTGACCAAGAGCACAGTTGCTTCCAATGGAAACTGGGCTTGCCAGCTCTCAGAAGCCATTGGATGTAAGGCTACTTCAGCCAGGTACAAAGCTCAATGGGCACGATGAGAAAAAAGTCATTTCCTAATATGAAAGCTACTTGCCAAAATTCTTCTGTTTTGCACTTCCAAAATATTTTCAGGAAGCACACTCAGAGCACAGTTTCAGCCCATATGCAAAGAGTGCTGGCAAGAGAGCCCTTGGACCTAGGTTCAGCAACTGGAGGAGAACTGTGGGCCCACTGGGAAGAGCAATTTCCCAAGGTTGATTGAAATCCATTGCTCAATTGTTTGTCACAGAATTCACTTGAAATCCAAGTGCCTGCCTGCATTGAACTCACATTGACCAATTGTACAGACGCTTCAGAGGGAAACTGCCACCTCTAAGAAGCGGTGGTTCTTCATGCTAGTTTAAGTAGTGACAAACTCCAATGTGCTCACTGAGAACAAAATGAGCTCCTGAATGTTGAAGCTGCTGAGAGACTGCTTTACTTTTGCACTCCCAAACTACTCTCAGCAAGCACATTCAGATCCGAGGTCAGGCCCAAAATACAATGTTGGCTGGCAAGAGAGTCCTTGCACCCAGGATCACCAATTTTGAGAAGCCAATGAGGACTGCTGAAAAGATCAATTCCACAAAATTCCATGGAAATCCACTCATCAGACCTTTCTGAGAACACTTAAAAAGAAGGTTTCTGCATGCAAGGAACTCTGGGTGACAGATGGCAATGTTTGCCAAAAGCAAACATGCCTACCAGCTCTGAGAAGCAATTCTCCTTCACACTGCTTCAACCAGGGAAAAGTCTCCATGTGCTCACTGAGAACAAGTTAGCTTGTGCTAATTGAAGCTGCTTCTGCAAACAGCTTCACTTCTGCACTTCTAAACTGTTCTCGTCAAGCACATTCAGAGCACAGTTCAGGCATGAAACACAAAGTGTGACAGAAAAAGATCACCAACTTGCAGGAGGAAAGAAGACCAGCTAAGAAGGTCCATTCTTCAAAGTCTCACTGACATCCATTTGTCACACTTGTTTACAATATACAGTTGAAGTGCAGGTGCCCACATGAGTGAGCTGTTTTGGATCAACAGCACCAAAGCTTCAATGTGAAAGCATGCCTGTCACCTGTAAGAAGCAGTTTTGCTTTCTTCTAGCTCACACAGGAAAAACACCATGTGCCCACTTACAACAAAGTTAGTCCTGCAAGTTGAAACTGCTTGCAGCAAATGGCTTCCATTCCCCACTTGCAGCCATCACTGGTTGACAGATGGCACAGAGGCTTCAATGTGAAACCGTGAATGCCAATCATTACAAGTGCTTCTGACACTCTAGTTCAACCAGGGACAGCCTAAAGTGCTCAACGAGAACACACTTTGTTCCTGAAAGTGGAAGCAGCTTGCACGAACTGCTTCAGTTAGAAAATTCCAAGTTCTTTTAGCAACCACATTCAGAGCACAGTTCTGGCCCAATAGAAAATGGGTCCTACCAAGAGGATCCCGTATCTATGATCACCTTCATAAGGTAGCTTCCCAACTTCTGTGTGGAAGTGTGTTTCTCCTTGGCCCTTACACTGTTGTAGAGACCACTATGAGTTCAGCTTTGTGCAGGATCATCTGACCTGGACTTTTTGCAAGACCTGTACAGCCCTCACACATGCTCAGATGCTACAGGACTTTTCAGACCAGTCCAGGCAACAGTAGGCATCCATTCATTGTCTGCAGTCTACAGATTCCTAGATGCATGGCATTCATTACCATCAAATGCAGAATTTTCATCAAAAACTAATATATATATATCATTCCAATCTGAATCAAGAAAATCAGAAATATCCCCAAATCCAAAGAGTGGATCCCCATTGTGATGCTACAAGTTGAAAATTCCACAGCTGACCTCATGGGATGGTTCACAGTCAAAAGACAGCTGCATGAAAAATATTACATGACATGACCTTCCTGCTATGTGAAAAGTGGCATGTGAAGTACACATGCATGTCTTCCTCAGACATGGGTTCATTTGCAAGACACCTTGTGCACTTGAAAATACTCCAAAAGGAGAGAAATCAGAACCACGTCTCCAAAGTATTTCAGCAGAGACCAACTCCATCTGTCTATCTATCTCTCAGTGAGTGTGTGTGCTCTTGTGTGTGTTTGTGTGTCTTTGTTTGTGTTTGTACCATGATAGCCAATACTTCATTGCCCCCATTGGAAAACTGACTCAGATAATGCCATCCGCCAAACTCCTAAAAACCAAAGTTCTTGCTGATAGAATGAAACATTCCTTCCTGTTGGTTTGGATGTGTCCTTTAGGAATCACTGTTACATTTAGTATACTCAAATCATCAGAGTAGATCAGGTAACAAAAACATATATATTTTAAAATAATAATATATTAATGGAAACAACAAATACAGGATAGAGTAACAACTGTGTTACTAAACAAGGTCAAGGACAATGGCAAACTATAGATTCAAACTTTGAAGCAAATAATCATCAATGTAAATATTCCTGGGCTGCCTCAGCCCCGCCCAGGCACACAGCAGCAGAATGGTTTCGCAAGCATCCTCAGGAGGGCTGGAGCCTTCTTTGCAGGACAAGAGGGGGGTTGAGGCTGGATCCATTCATCATTCTTTTGGGAGAGGCTCCTTTTCCTCAGCACAAAGTTGGATTTTTTGTGAGGATTCTTGGCATAAAATACATTGGCCTGCGCTGGAATCCTCAGCTCTGGGGAGAGAGGGGTGTACAAAAAGAAGGTGGCACTCAGGAGGTGCTCCCTAGGACACACCAACATCTGAGAGCCTGTGCCAGAAAAGGCCAGAGCCACACACCTGAGAGCTCTCCAATTCAGCACCAATACCAAAAAAGACAGCCTCCACAGTCCTCCCTGAGGAAGAACTAAGCAGAGCACTTCAACAGACCTAAAGTCTGTTCCTACGAAAGGCTTTGGACTCCAGAACATCTCAGGTCCTCTTGCATCTGCCAAAGCACACCACTAGATTTACATCTGAAATCTCCCACATGAGGCTCCTGTGCCAAAGATTCAGTCCCCACATGAGCCATCTTCATAGGTAGGTTTGGAGGGAAGCATTGGATGGTGAGTGCTCTAATGTCAACATGAAATTCTCATTCAAGATGAATACACTACTGGGAGGTGGGAGGGCCTGGAAGAAAGGTTGAGCATGGTTGGAGGAAGACCTAATCAGGGTTGCGCCCTGGGCAACAGTACCTTGTTCCTGTTGGCTCCACTGAATCCTCATTCTCCAAGTAGAGGTCCTCCTTCTCCTCTCCATCTTTCTCTCTCTCCCTCTCTGCCAGCCTCGTTCTCTCTCTCCCAGTCTATGCCTGTGTGGCAAGGGCTGAGGAGCTCTCCACTGCCACACCCTAGAGCTTTAAGGACAGCCTCAGTGCACAACCAAAGAGAAAGCTATGAAACCCAGAGAAAAGGCCTAGGATTCCTCCTCTGAGTTATTTTCCTCAAGTATGGCCACAGTGAGGACAGGCTGACCAGCATGGATACCACATTAGAGCCATGCTTTTGCGTTGGTGGAGCCCGCCTCCATGTGAACCAGGCTTCTGAGAATGGAGGCTACATTCCAAATGCTGCCCTACTGAGAACAATGGTTCCAAAGAACAGCAAAGGGACTGCTTCCCTCCAACATGGTGTATGGCCCAGTGGTGCCATGACCCCGAGTTGGGGAATACAACAGCCTGCTTCTCCTTCCTCTGAACACCTGTTTCCTGTCGCCCTCCTCTAACCTAGAGCCTGTTCTCCATCACTTCTGGGTTGGATGTGGGGATCTCTGCTATGAATTTCTTAGGCTACCAAGGCCCCAGACAGACTTCCTCTTCCATAGACTCTACTAACCTAACAGTAGGTTAAGATAGGAGACAAGTGATCCTAGAACTCATAGGGATGGTGGTCTTCAGGGTACATAGGCTGGGATAATGGCTGCTGTGGTGTTTGGCTCACAAAAACCAACCAACCAACCAAAGAAAAAGCACTGGCATTATTATCAGATGAGCTTTGTGGCTAAGTGCTCAGGAAGCCCTCATCTGACTTTAGTTAGGGATCTCACAACCTGGCTATTGTGATCACTCCTTGGCAAGTGGACTCAGGTGTGGAAGACTATGGAATTTATGCAAAAACAAATGATTCAGGCTGTCTCCCAGGCTGTGTTTTCTTCCCAATTTCTTCCTGTTACTGCTTGCTAGAATCCTGGCAATGCTCTGCCCAGGCAGTGGATTTCTGGTCACACAGAAGGCTTTCAATAGTACTGCTTCAATCCACAAAATGCCAGTTCCATCTTTAGCCCATGCATTCCCATGTTCCTTTGAAACCACTCCTATCACAGACCATGAAAGCATACTGCTCCTGGAAAGAGGCTTTCTTCCTCACTCCTCAATGATGTCAGTTTTGTATGCCTGTTCATGTCCAGGGGAGGGCACCTGGTGGGGAGCTGCAATATCCACTGGGGTATACTATTGGACCTCAAGACCTTCCATCAGCAGAAGTGCAGTTGGCTTTGTGCACGAACCCAACACACCTGTTGGAGTGTTCTTGGGGGTCAGAGACTACTCTTTGGTGCTAAGAGTTGACCTGAGTCCACATCCTGAACCTTGCTCTCTGCCATCTGATTGTCTCACTTACTCTGACGGCGAGAGATGATTTGGCCCAGCTCATAATCCTCTGGTTTCTCCTCAGTAAGCAAGTGTAGGTCGAGGGCGCTGCGGATGATGACAGGAGCCCTATCATGGCAGGTCACCTGGAGCAACATGGGAGACAGGCCTTAAGGAAATGGGCCTTGAACTGACTACTCAAGGACAGTGGGCAGGGCATTCCGGGGGCACCTCCACTCTAAATACAAGGGCAACATCCATGACCCTACTACCTGAGGCTGACCTCCTGCTCATCGTGTGGGCTCTTCCCATAGGCTACTAGCCCAATCCTTGTACATAGGACTTCCTGGGCTTGCCATTGCTCTTTGTGGAGCTGCACTCCTCTCGGAGTGAGAGGACCCCACTACCTGCATACAGATGCAATCTCATCCCACAAGTTGGGAGGAATGGGACAATAGCCTCCAAGATCCCAGGTCTGCCCGAGGATGCAGGCGGCATTGGGAATGGCCTAGGCACAAAACCTAGAGGCTTTGGTCTGGATTGCCAGGGCCAAAAACAGACCCAGGAACATGACCACACACAGGAGTGCTGAAAGATAGCCACGAGAGCTCCTGGCCTCCAGAGGCTCAGTGCTGGCTGGGATGTAGGAGGTCACCTCATCCGGCAAGTTTGGTCATTGGGTTACCTGGACATTTAGTGTGCTTGCTCCACATCCATATCGACTCTGCAGAGAGACTCTCTCAGCTCCTTGTTCAAGGAACATGGAGAACCTCACACTGCTGTCCTCCTCCATAGACGTCAGCATCCCATACGGGGGAACCTGCAACCTAGGTCCTGTCCTATTCTCATCTGTCACCAATACCTGCCCCTGCCCTTCTGGACTGCATGCTGCCACCTGACACACAGACTCCCTCAGACATGGCAGTGGACAAGCTGCTGCTCTCCCTCATCTCAGCTCCAGCCCTTCACACTGACCTCTCCCTTCTTGATTCCCATCTATCCTCCTGATCATCCAGAAGCTCCAAATTCAAGAGGGCATGAGTAGTTCATGGTATTGGACCAGTGTCTGCTCCCCACCCAGGTGTAAGCACCAGGGGACACCCCTGCTCCCAGGCTTACCAGAACACTCTTGGCCATCTTTGGACTTTGTGTTTCTAAGTGGACATGAATTAAGCAGGTGTCTCCCACCTGCTTGTGGGAAAGCGGCCTGGAGGACTTGCAGGTTGATTCTGAGAACTGTGGGGGATGGAACATCAGCAAACCCAGAAACAGAAAGCCACCCCAGCCTGTCAGTTGGCTCTATGGGCTTCTAGCACATATGTCCAGGTGCTGAGGCTTCTTATTTCCTCAGGTGGGAGTGGAATGGCAGCACAAGTACAGCTTGAATAAGGTAGGTGTTTACCTCCTTTCCCTTGACCTGGGGGCATTTCCTCAAGATGAAATATTTTATTCCCGGATTCATGGACAGACACACGAGTGAGTGGTCAGAGACCTTGATTTCTGCAGAATGAAGTGGAGAGAATTGTTAGGTGGCACTCAAGGATTATACCACAAAACACCCACAACCCCTGAGAGTCTCTGCCAGGCCCATGACACTTTGGTATTTTGGGGCCAAGGCCCACTTTCTCTTGGCTGTCAGTTATCCTGAGCCCACTGTGGATCATGTCTCCCCACTGTCTGATTGCCCTACTTACTCTCATCCTCAGACATCATACTCAGCAGCTCAAAGTTGTCCACATCCTCATGCTGCAACAAATTTTGGTCCAAGGCCCTGCGGATGAGGCTTGTCACCATCTCCTGACAGGTCACCTGGATCAGGGTGGGACAAATGTCATCAGAGAATGGCTTTTAGAGGAGCTACCCAGAAGCCTGTGGTCAAACATTTAGGAGAAATCTCAGCTACATATACAAGGGCACAATCTTGTTATCCTGCTACCCGAGTGTGTCCTCCATATACCCCCTGGGTTCTTGCAGTGTGCTACTAGAACAATCCTGGTACAAATATCTGCCTGTACCTGCCATCTCCCCTCCCCCTGGGGAGCCACATTCCACTCATGTCAAAGGACCAATCTGCCTATGCACAGACACACTCTCATCTCACTGAGATGAGAGCAATGGGCCATCGATCTGCGCACTAAGTGTGCTCTGGGATGCAGGCTGCCTTTGTGGGTGGAAGAGGCAGATGCACTGAAAATTTTGGTCCTGACTGCCACGACACAAAACAGACTCAGATACAATAGTGTGCACTTGAGTGCTTCATGATAGCTTTGAGAGGCCCTGGCCTCTGGAAGCTCGGTGCGGGTCTGGTTGTAATGATGTACTTGACTCAGCACTGGCAGTCACTGAACATGTCTCCTCTGCAGCTGGACACCTGCAGGATTAGAGTGTCTACTGCACATCCATAGAAATTCTGCCAAGAACCCCTTTAGCTCCGTATTTACATACATGCAAAGCCTAACATTCCGAAGCTTTGGCATGACCCCCCAGGTGATCCCGACCCCAAATTCCTACACCTAGTCGTGCTAAGGAGGTTCTCTTCCCTGCCACCAGGAACACATCCCCTCCTACACATGTGACAAGTCACTGCCACCTCCTCTGCTCCAACTTCACTCATTGAGAATACAAAGTTCTAGGCACTGCAGCCTGCACCCTGGACATATCTCTGCCTTCATCTGTCCACAGCACTTCCGACTGCACTTCTGGCCTGCAAAACCCACAGTACACAGGCCCACTCACCACTGGAGCTGGGCATGCTGATGCTCTCCCTCCTCAGGTCAAGCCCTTAAGACGGACCTCTCTCTTCTTTATTTCCCACCACAGCCCCGGGGTTGGCTGTGTCTCCTGCCTTCCACTGTGTGGACACCCAGGAGGCAGCCCTGCTGTCGGGCTTACCAGAATGCACTTTGTCTCCCTCAGGCTCTGTCCCTCTAGGAGGACGTGAACAAAGCGGCTGTCTTCCACCTGCTCGCTGGAGTGAAGCAGTGAGGAGCTGCTACTGGTGACTTTTCTCATGCAGCACTCATTGCTTTGGGTGGCCTGGGGCAATGATCCTGCAGCCACTGCAGAGATGCTGCTCACAGCTGCTGGGTTCATGGATGCCACTGCCACAGAAGGCTCCAAGAACTGTGGGGGATGACAACATCAGCAAAGCCCAGAAACTGCACCCCACCCACCCTGGCAGTTGGTTCTGTGGGCGTTCTACAACATCCATTCAGAACCTGAGGTTCTTGCCCCTTGGAGGATGTGGAGTGGCACCAGGAGTAAAGAGTGAAGAAGGTGGCTGTTTACCTCATTTGGCTTGACCTTCAACGACTTGCTGGCAGCTGTTTCCCGAAGAAGAAAGTTATAATCCACTCCTCCATCCAGGTCGTAATATACTTTCCCATCAGCAGGGATCCTCAGCTATGGAGAGGCAGGGGCAGAGGTGTGGTAGGTGACACTCAAGGAATACACTACCCAACATCCCCCACAACTGAGAGCCTCTGCCAGCTCAGGTCTCACACACAGACCTGAGAGCCCCCGAATCCAGCTACTGTTCCACCAAAGACTCCCCACTGATTCCTCCCTGAGGACCCTCTATGCACAGGAGGTCCACTACAGGAACACATTTCAAGGAAATAGCCCCTTGTACCCCAGAACCTCTTAGTTCATGTTGGACCCACCAAAGAGAAACAGCTAGACTTTGTATCTGGATTGGTCCCCAAAGACTCATGTGTTCAAGGTTTTCTCCCCACTGCAGCAATGATGACAGGTGGGTTTGGGGAAAAGCACTTGATGGTGGGTGCCTCCACCTTGCCAGTAGATTCATCCACTCATACAGGGCTACACTAATTTGAGGGGTGTGGTTTGGAGGTGTGTTGAGCGTGGGTGGAGGGTGTCCACAGCAGGGCTGTGCCATCCAGAGCAATATATTTCTCTTGACTTCCCCACTTCTGCATTTCCTCCTCATGAGTATAAGTCTCATTCACATTTTTAATCAATTTATTGTTATACTTCTTCTTCGGCTTGTGTTTCTCCTTCTTGTTCTTGTTCTTCTTCATCTTCTCCTCATGCTTCTTCTTATAGTCATCTTGACCTTCTTATTCATGGTCTCCTCCTTCAACTTATTTTCATTTTTCTACTCCTCCTTCTCTTCCTCCTCATCCTCCTCCTCCTCCTCTTCCTCCTCCTCCTCCTCCTCCTCCTCCTCTTCCTCCTCCTCCTCCTCCTCTTCTCCTCCTCCTCCTCCTCCTCTTCTCCTCCTCCTCCTCCTCCTCCTCCTTCTTCTTCTTTTCTCTCTCTCTCTCTCCTCCTCCTCCTCCTCCTCCTCCTCCTCCTTCTTCTTCTTTTCTCTCTCTCTCTCTCTCTCTCTCTCTCTCTCTCTCTCTCTCTCTCTCTCTCTCTCTCTCCAAGAAGGGTTTACAAGCTGTGAAGGGTTCTATTCTACTACATACTTCTCTCTAGAAATGGCCTCTGGTCCTAAGTGGACTCAGTTTGCAGTGAATAGAAAGATTGGAAGCCAGAAATGATTCTTCATTGAACTGCTTTTCTCATGTACTCGTCTAGGTCAGGAAAGGCTGCCAAAGTAGGCACCCTGTGGTTGTCTGTCTTCTTTGACACAAGACAAAGAAGCCTCTCTTCTTGGCCCCACGTGGATAATAGCTTTGCAATGCCTCCTCAGGCCAAGGAAAGAACACATGATAGGCAGGTCCACAGCCCCTGGGGAACATGAAGAACCTGCAGATTTATGCCTCATCATTACATTTTGTTTTGTGCACAAGTCCCACCATACTCTTCCTGGGCATTGGGTCAATGCACACTGTGTTTTGGCTCCCAGTTATCGTGAGCCCACTGTGACTCACTGCTCCCTACCCTCTGATGGTTCCACTTTCTCTGATGGTTTGAGACAATTTGCAGAAGCTCATAGTTTTCTGGATCCTCCTGCTGGAGCAAGTGTGCATCTAAGGCCCTGCGGATGATGACTGGAGTGCTGTCCTGGCAGGTCACCTGAGCAGGGTTGGAGAAAGCTCATCAGAGAGGGAATTTGGGAGTAGCTACCCAGAGGACAGTGCTCAAGGACAATCAGAGACTAGAGAGCTCTCAACACAAGGGCACCATCTTGTTACCCTGCTACCTGAGGCCTTCATGTGATCATGTGGGGTCTTCCTATGAGCCTCTAGTCCAATCTTGGTACAAGAGTTTGCTTCAACCTGCTATGCCCTACAGGGTCAAGGGAATAAGGACCAAAAGGCTTTGTACAGACACACTCTAGTCCCATCAAGATGGGAGGAATGGTCCAGTGGACTTCCATATCCCTGCTCTGGTCTGGGATGCAGCTGCATTTTTGTGTGGACCAGGCACAAACCCTAGGTGCTTTGATCTTGACAGCCAGGGCACAACACACACTAGGACTCTTTAATGATAGGCATGGAAGTTGCTGGGCTCGAGAGTGTCAGTGCTTGCTGGGGTGTCAGGAGGTTCGGACCCAGCAGGTGCAGTGGTTCCAAAAGTCTCCCCTGGAGGTGGACACCAGAGTCTCAGGATGAATACTCCACACCCAGGAAAATTTTGCAGAGAGACCCGCTAAATCTCTATTCACATACATGCAAACTAGGACACTAATGGGCCCCTCCAAGGCCCCCAGTTGTCTGTGACCCACACCTACCCACCCTAATCATTTTACAATAGCTCCCTTCAACAACCAGCAACATATCCCCTCCCACACACAAGAAAATGACTGCCAACTCCTCTGCTTCAACCTCCACGGTTCAATATACTCCTCCTCAATACCAAAATCAGTAGAGGATGGCCTGTACCCTCGATATTTCTCTGACTTCCTCTGAACCCAGCACTTACTCCTGCACTTCTGACCTGCACACCCCAAAACACGCAGGCCCACTTGCACCCAGACCTGGCATGCTGCTGCTCTCCCGCCTCTCTCTTCCTCATTTTATGCTCTCCTTCCTGACCTTCCATAAGCTCCAGTTCAAGAAGACAGGCCTAGTCCAAGGTGTTTCCTGTGGACTCGGTCTTCCCCAGTGTGGGCTCCCAGGAGACTCCCCTGCTCGAAGACTCACCAGGATGCTCTTATACTGTGTCGTCCTTTCATTTTCCAGGTAGACTTGAATGAGGCACCTGCCTCTCACCCACCTGTTGTACTGGGGCCGTGGGGAGTACCCAGTGGAGACCCCTGATGTCCTGGACTCTGGCTCTGCCCCTTCCCAGGGAGAAGGCTCTGGCTCTGGGGTTGGCTGAGGAGCCGTGACAGGAACTGAGCTTGTAGCTAGAGGAGAAAAGATGCCAACATGACTGCCTTGCCCTGAGCTTCTCACAGACAGACAATACCCCTGCTGCCAGGAAGGACTCAGGCCCTTAGCCCACACAGGACCTCTTTGCAGACTGGGGTCACTTCCTGAATGGACAAAGGCTTATCCTAATTTCCAGCCCAACACCAGGCATACAGACTCCCTGCAGTGGGACAAGAGTCAGACCTTTCCTCATATACCCTTAGGTACTCACCCCGGTCCGCCTGGCTCTCAGGCTCTGCCTGGCTTAATATGCCATCTTCAGTTGGGGCCAGCAGGTGGTGTGCTTGATGCTCCAGGTACAAGCCAACCAGCAAGAGACCCATATATGGCAGCAGCTGCTGCAGACTCAGAGAGCCTGGAGGCTGATGGGAAGCCTGGGAGTAGAAGTTCACCCAGGTCCCCAGGAAGGAAGGTGAGGCACTGTGGGGAGGCAGGTGTGGAGTCAGCAACACCCTGGCCTTGCCTTCGCCATGGCCTCCAGAGAGAACCTCTGACCCTACACTTCTGAACCGTCCCTGGTTCTGAACACACCAGTCCACCTCAGACAAGACACAGTGGCTGTACAGGCAGGGACAGGACAGGTCACTACAGGCAAAGAACCTTCAACCAAGGAGCGTTAGATCCATGGTATGACCAGCTCTCCCCTCCTCTGGGCAGGCCTGACACTCTTCTTCCCCTTGGCTACGTGCTCTCCAACCTGGAATGCACCTTCCGGGAGCGTCTGTCCTCCTGCCCACTCTTCTCGGGGCTCAAGAGACACCTCCTCCCCTGGCGTGGGCTGCAATGCTACCTCATTCTCTGTGAGCTATCACTGAGTCCCCCTGAGTAGCGGTGGACCTCTCTTTTCCCATGAGTGCAGACCACATCTCTGTGGCCCTGGGGGAGGACAGGGAGGTGTAGTGTGGGGGGATCCCTTGTCCCAGGGGCTTCCCAGAGGACCATGACTCCACCTACAACTCCCCGCCTTACCCCTCCTACTGTTGAAGCCCCACACCTTACACTGCAGGCAGAAAACTGAATTCGGGAGAGCAGTCTTTCCTCAGCCTTCCCAAGTCAAATCACCTTGCAGGTCCCTATTCTGGAAACAGGAGCCCACCCTCTTGACCCCAAGCCCATTCTATGTTGAAGTTGGTCCAGGGGTCCACCATAGTCACTGAAGAGGACAACGTGCAGTTATGCCTCATGGAGTCAGGGATGCAGTCACATGTAGGATATGTACTCATGGCACCTGCGGTTTTAGGCTGACCCCCATGAAAAGGGACACAATGGCAGTCATTTGCACCCCATTTTTCACTGAATTATGAAACGTGACTGGAAACGTGTCTTCACAGAGTGGGTGCTTTCTCCATGTTCATCAGTGAATGAGCCCAAACTGCTGATTCCCACATATCTCTGGGTGTGGGAGCTGCCATGTCCAAAGCCCCTGTCCAGCTATGTCCCAGCTAGGACGCTCTGTCCCACTATGTATACTAACATGTCTTTATTAACCCAAAAGTGCTTTTCTGAAGGCCTGAGGTTTGAGACGCCTCTGGCACAGATCTACATTCTTCACAAAGCCAACATCAACCAGAAAGGCCACCTGGCCTCACTGAGTCCACCTGGGAATGAGCTCAGTGCACACCATTGAATTGTGTTGCCCAGTGTGTGGGGACTGCTCCACGGACCTCTGTGGATCAGCTGGAGTCAGGATGGTTTCTCTGCCTGAGAGGGAAAGTTCACTCCCCTTGCAAGGCTGTGGCAGGCACCTCCAGGACTCGTCCCATTCGGGGCTGACATTCCACTATGAGTGTGGTCCTCTATCTCATTAGGTATCACAAACCTTTGGGTCCCTGAGAGGTACATGGAAGCTGCAAGACCCAGGCATGAGGGGGCTGCACACTTGGGCTTGGTGGTCTGGTGCTTACCTTGGGAACAAGAGATCCAGCACCTGCTGGGTTGGGGTGGAATCCCAGGAGATTAACCCCATGTTGCTGCTGAAATGTAGGTTCCTCCCACCAATGACAGGCAGGAGCTCATTCCTAAGCTGGTCCTGCCTGTATGGTTCAAGGCTCTGTACCCTGAAGGGCTCCTCCGTGTTCTGATCATTTTCACCCTGGGTTGGAACCAAGAATGGTGGGTTCAAAATGGAAACGGTGACAAACAGAAAAATGACTTGTGCCAATACACTAGAGTCAAAGCACAATGGGACAGTTCCCATCAGTACAAACACACACACACACACACACACACACACAAACACAAACACACACACACACACACACACACACAAACACACAGAGTAAGAATAGGAGTCCTTTGCCATTCATCAGGGATCAGACTAGAGGGCCTGCTGGGCTCACCTGCCCTGTGCTACTCACTGTTACTCTTGAGCTCCTCTGCGACAATTGCCAGAGGATCTGGCGTCTAGATGAAGCCTCACCCAGTGTAACCACAAAAGGGCTAGTTGGCCCCCCTGAGATTCCTGGGAGTCTGAGGCTCGGCATTGTTTGCAAGGACAGGGGAACATCCTTCTCACTCCAGTGTCTCCATCCAAATGAGCTCCTCGGATGGCTTGGTCAGTGAAGTGGGTGCCTGGATACCAGGGTTCCATGTTCTGTTTGATCCATTGTCAAGGCAATGATGTCATTTCCTGTGCCCACACCTGAGCCTCTTTTCACATAAGACCACTTTCAAAAGCCCTATGGGCTGCTGATTTCTCCTCCATAATAAATAGTACTGTTTTTTTCATATGTACTCTCTGATGCATCTCAAATATATTTGCATACCCCAAGACCTTAGCAGATTTCTATACACATTATTCACTAGAGAAGCAGTAGTTACTTCTGAAATCTATATTGCTCTTTTCAAATGAGGTCTTGCAGTTTTTTTAAACAAATATGTGAAATAATTATAATGAACTTATTTTTAATTAACATATAGTAAGTGCCTGATAAATATTTGTGAAAAAGAATGAAGCAATAATAAGAGCATTTATATAATCTGTACAATATCATATGTGGTATTTCATGATTTTAGCTACAACTTATTGAATATTATAACAATCTTACTATGTAAGTAAGATGTGGGTATAATGATCCAAAAATAAATAAAAAATTTATGCTGCATTGTTAGTAATTCACCAAACAATTTTTTCAAAAACAGACATTCTGATGTGTGTTTTTTGTCAACTATTATATTATGAATGAATGAAGCTCAGTAAATGAATAATTTGAACTACATACTTGCTTAGGGTGCCTGTCATTCATTGTTTAAAAAAACCTTTAGGTATATAAAATTTTAATACTGTATATACCATCGTGATATAATGGAATTTTCATAAAATGTACATTAATAATGCTGAAGTCTTTCATTGAGTCTTATATCAGTTTATGAAATAAACTTACTATGTGTGATTTCCTCAATTCTAAGTGTCTTATGTTTTAAGAAACTGTATGGACAATGCAAATTAAAATTAACATACTAATATCAAGAGCAGAAGCACCACAGGAAAGATAAAAACAAAGAACTTGGAGATTCCACCATTATAGATGTAATTTTCTCAACATCTTTTCAATGTACCTAACCCACTATTGATACCAAAATAATGAGCAAACTCTTCTCATGCTGATTGTGCATGATGCTATTATATAAAATGAAAACAACCAAATGTGTCAGAGATGCATTTTACAACATTAGTTGAAAATACAATTGATTGATCAGTATCTCACTGTGTTTTACCCCAGCAGAAACCTTCTCAGTGTGCAAGATAAATGGGTAAAAATAAAAAAAATCAAGTAAAATTTATGTTAAAGAATAACAACTATTTTTTCATGAGGAAAATGTTAATGTCTTTTTGAAACAACATGTCAATAAACTGAGCCCTATCACTTAAAGGAAAGCAACAATTCTGATAAATTTCTTCATTTTATTCTTTGAATATGCCAAGTATTCTTTAGCAAACTTCCACATATATTGTTTAATTTCACAGGTATAAATTATATCTGGTTTTCTCTAAATTGCTACTTATGTAATATAAATTTGTTGAGAAATTATTTCTGCATGTGCTGATAGTGAAATATAGTGAAGAATGGAAGTCATGTAAAGCTCTATAAATTGAAATCCCAGAATGGTGGGAGGAAACTGTATATAATCATGAGAAACATATTGAGTACTATGAATTGGTTTCAGATATTTATTTCCCTTAGTATCCACTTTTCACATAAACAAGTGCTTTTAAATGAAGCTGACTATTAAATATCATAGAAAAGGCCATCAGATAAATCAGAAGAAGAAATTTAAAAGAGAAACAATAAATCATAAACATCTGGTTGAAACAAGAACTGGCCAAATGTTGGATCTTAGCTTTTGACTTTACTAAATTTTCTCCTATCTTTTTTTTTTTTGATTATGACTAAGAAGAAGGTACTTCTATTAAAATACTTACCAGAAAAATTTATAGCAATTTGTTTTTTCTAAAACACAGATAAAATTGACTTGCTAACTCAGGATAGAATCTAATGAGTAAATCTTGTTATGGTAAGAAAAAAAAAGTATAACTACTAAACATGAATATTTGCCTTTTCAAAAAAATATTAGGGTCAAAAGCAATTTGGTAAGATAGTATTGAATATTTTATATCAAAGAAAAGGCAAAAATATTTACAATAATTTTGATTATTAGATGCATGTAAAAAAAAAAAAGTAGTGTCCAGGCCTGATGTAGTGGTACATACCTGTAATCCCAAATATCAGAGGCTGAGGCAGAAGGATCACAACTTCAAGACCAGCCTTGGTAACTAAGTGAGACTAGGTCTCAAAATAAAATATCAAATAATTTTGTATATACATGAGTAATAAAGCACCCCGAGTTCAATCCCTAGTACCATATAAAACAGTAGTTTCCAAAATTTACACCCAAATCAGCAGCCTACACTCTATCTGCAACTATGTAAAGTTTTAAAAGGAAACTAAATTTAGCCATACCTACTACTAGTTGTCTGAATCTATTGATCATAATATTGAAATATAAATAGAAGACCCTACACAATGTTTTAGGCGTTCCCATTATTTTTTCTAATTGCAATGAGAGAGGGAGAAAAACCAATTTAACTTATGGGGCCACTTCTTTTTCTTCAGGCCTAATTAATCAAATATTAAAAGGATTTAGCTTTTTACTGATTATCATTTACGGTATGTGTTCTGTGATTTCTTGCTTAATTTACATTGGACACTTTATTATTTCTGAGTATCAGCATCTGTACAGGCCACCACACCCCACTCTATTTTTTAATAGTTACAAGTCCCTGTGTTCATGCTTCCTCATTTAGTTATTCTCTTTAAAAAATAATTATGTGTTGCATTCTTTGTCTACAGAAAATTTACGAAGGTAAGTAATTTGATTTTTTTCTCTTTCACAGCCTTTAAAATTTTAGCTTTATTCTCTGTTAGTCATTCTCATTATAATGTGAGTCTGCTATAATTTTGTACATTTGGGGTCCTGTAAGCTTCTTGTATTTGATCTTTCATTCCATTAATTTTTTTTAAATTAGTTCTAGTTGGACACAATATCTTTATTTTATTTATTTATTTTTATGTGGTGCTGAGAATAGAAACCAGTGCCTCACATGTGCTAGGCAAGTGCTCTACTGCTGAGCTACAACCCCAGCCCCCATTCCATTATTTAGGTTTGGGAAATTTTATGCTATTATATTATTGAACAGATTATGAATTCCTTTTGTTTGTATCTCTGATCCTTCATCTATCTTGATAACTCTTAAATTCATTTGTTTCATGTTATCCCATAATTTTTGGATGTTCTGTTCATGGTTTCTGACCACCTTCTCTGCATAGTCAACTCTACTTTCAAGATTATATATTTTGTCTTCATTGTCTAAGGTTCTATCTTCCAAGTGGTCTAGTCTGTTGGTGATGTTTATATTAAATTTATAATTTGGTTTACTGTTTCCTTCATTTTGAGGTTTTCTGCTTTTTTCCATGATCTCTAACTCTTTATTGAAGTGGTCTTTCATTTCATGTATTTTTTCTTTGATTTCACTCTTTCTACTAACCTTTACTTCACAAATCAATTTAACTATATATAATCTAAATGCCTTTTTGGAAATTTCTTCTACTCTGTTATCAGTGGCTTCTGTCGTTGAAGCATCTTGGTTTGTTTGGGGTGTTTTATTCCCTTGTTTTTTCCATGTTATTAGTGTATTTTCCCATCTAGAAGTATGGATCTAAGGCAGGATAAATTCTACCTTGTAGACCTATAGTGTCCCTAAAGGTTTCCAGTGCTTCATCTTTCATGGTGAGACCAATATCAACAGCACCCAGCATACTACAATATATAGCCTTAAACTTTATTAGGCATCTAGTAAGGTGTCTACTGCTTTCTCATATTAAACCCAAATGACGGGTTCAATAACTATCTATAGTACAAACAGAAAATTTGTTAAAATGGTTTACAACTTAAAATGGTACATGAAAGAACAGAGGTAGTGTAGTATGTGATATTTGCAAGAGAGGAAGAGAGGAGTTAGAAGTAAAAATTCACAAGAAGAGTAGAAGAGGAGCCAACAGAGATTGGCTGTTGGTTAGAGAAAAGTTGGAAAGAAAATCGAAGAAAATAGATGAGAGAGGAAGAATATGAACAAACAAAAAATAAATAAAGACAATAATACAACAAAAATGCAAGACATCATTCATATATCATTGTCCTCCACACACTAATTCATAAAAACATCCTGTTCCAAATATGGTAGTGAGATTAGTAAATTAAAAAATAAAATATATCTTGCTGGAAGGTCAAACTGTCTCCCTCAGTGTTCAACAGTTTCTCATTTCTGTCTCTGACATCCCATGAGATCACCAAACCCAGATCAGCCCTCACAAACCCAGTTTCTGTCCCACTGATCTAGGCTTCAGATACTCAGGCTCTGTCATGCTGCAGTCTCAAGATCTCAATGCTGCTCCTATTTACAGAGAGACCACCAGGGATACACTCATACTAAGTGGCAACCCTGAGATGCAGCAGCAAGACAAGAGCCACCAGCACTCTCACCAGGAAGACCCCAGGCTCCTCCAAACCTGCAGGCACCCCCACACTGGACATGGCAGTTCCACATGGGGTCCCCAGACAGAGGCTCTTGTGGTGGTAAACTTGCTGGCATCCAGGCTCCAGGTCAGGCTGGTGTTCCAAAATGGGTGTAGCCATGTGCAACCAAACCTAGAATCTCCCCTGAAGCAGTCCTCTAAGTGGTGGCAGCAGTGCGAGTGATGGTGGTTGTTGGAGGCAGGTAAGGGGTCAGCCCCAGTGACAGTTGCAGCAGCAGCTGCAATTGCAGCTGTGGGGACAGTGTCACCAGACAATCTCCAGGGGTCAGCAGCAGTATCGACTTCAGTTGCATCTGGGGCAGTAGTGTCTTCTGTAGCAGCAGCACCCAGAAAGAAGACCTCCAAGAGATCTCAGGTTGGCAGCAGTGGAATCAGAGGCAGCAGCAATTGCAGAAGCAATGCAGGCAGCAGTTGGTTGATTCAGCCTATATTTCTTTTTCCATTCGCTGGTGCATTGTTTGTCTCATCACCAGAAGAGTATTTGTCCAAGAAAGATAAATGGGTAGATTTTAATGTTATTTTAAAAAAATTGAAATATTCTTTTGGAAGATATATCCTGATTTATGCTGATTCCTAAATATACCAGAACTTGTGTTTGAATTTTAAGTAGCTATAAATTTCAGCCTTAAACTCTATGGATTTTAATGATTTTCATATTCATTCCTCTTTCTTTTAGCTGTCATGACTCAAGTTCAAGTAATTGCCCATATTTTCACCATGGTAACAATAGGCAGGTTGCTGAATCCAGAATGTCACTATGATGGTGAAGAATGAGCTGCTGAATCCATAATGTCACCATGGTAAGAATGGGTGACACAACTTAATCCAGAATGTCACCATAGTAACAACAGGTTAACTACTGAATCGAGAATGTCACTGTGGTAAACATGGATGAGGCTGCTGAATCCAGAATGTCACCATGGTAATGATGGGTAAGCTGCTGAATCCAGATGCAGATATCCTTCACATTCTAGGTAAGTTTTGGAGATAAAGTACTTGAAAAATGTGAGCTTTGGGACTAACCTCTGGAAGATAAGTCTTTTCTCCCTGCACAATTTTCCACTTTAAATTAAAACATATTAACTCTTGCCATATGTTTGAGTTAGATTTTTTGGCACTTGACAAAAGACTTGACAAGAACAATTTTAGAGGAGGAAAAGTTTACTTGGGGCTCATAGTTTCAGAGGTCTCAGTCCATAGATAGCCAATGATACTGCCCTGGGGCTGAGGTGAGGCAGAACATCATGGCAGAAGAGCACAGTGAAGGAGAGCAGCTCAGAACATGGCACCAGGAAGCAGAGAGAGACTGCTTAGCTCAGGAAGGATGAAATATAAACCCCAAGTCATGCCCCAGGGACCCCTCCTTCAGTCACATCTTACCAGCTATAGTCACCACCCAGTATTCTAGTGGACTAAAGCAGGTTAGGCGCCTATAACCCAAGAATTTTACCTCCAAACTTTCATGCATTGTCCCACACATTAGCTTTGGAGACACCACACATCTACACCATAATATCATGACATCTTTTCTCCTCCTCCAAAGTGTTTTATGGAAGCTTGGTCTTATTCTCACCCTTATTAGAGAGAGGCTGAACTTTTGTTTTTTTTCTTTTGTTTTTTTTTTTAATTTCAAAAAGAACTCTCTTGGTTTGAGTGCTCAGAGTATGTCAGACTCTGTCCACTGGGTCTTGCATGGATGATCTTACTTAAAATGGGCAATTAAGAAAACCATTCCATTGAATAAGATACAGAAACTGAAGGGCAGAGAGCTTCAGTAATCCTTCAAAGGTCACAGCTGCAACTGTGGTGGGATTTGAAGCAGGTGCCTGGTTAACACTGACCATGGCCAGGTGCCTGAGCACCCACCAGGCTCTCCCTGCTGTGGGAAGTGCAGGCTCCTGTTTGCACATTCTGTGACTCACCTGAGATTCACTCATAACTCTGGCATCTTCCGTCAGGTGTTACAGTGTGACAGTGGCAACAGCATTTTGTTTAATGGATGAAGACATTTTCTGAAGAAGACAGCCCGGTAATGTGTGTGTTGTGTGTGAAGTAAGGATCTCTCTACCAGGAATGTCTGCAGCAGAGTGACAAAATGGCTAGTGGCTTGAGGAGTTGGGCCACAAGCAGGGAGCAAAGCCTCTCGGGGGCGTGAATGCCAGCTGTGCTGGGAACCCTGGTCTGACTCTTCTCACATCCAATGAGGAAGACAGGAGCACTCTGCACTGCATTCTTGCAGAACAAATGCCAGGTCTCAGGAGGCCTGAGCTAGCTTCCCAGCTTTGCCACCCTCATGTTCACAGCCAAGGACGAGTCATTATAGACCTTTGCTTTGCACCTCAACAAAATGACGATGATGTTTGAGGTGTCTAAGTCCCTGGTATCACTTACTCCCCTCACCATGAATATTGTGTGGTGACTGTGCAGCATGCTAGATGCAGGAGGTGAGCCCAGGCCTACTTGCCAGCTTTGTTCCATCCTCAGGATCCCTTGCCTGGCGGGCACACTGCCTATTGATAGCATGTGAGTCTGCTTCCAAACACCCTGCCAGGCAGAGGCCAGAGAAGATGACTTGGGAGTGGGCCTGGGCCTCCATTTTGTGAGTCCAGCTTGCTCCTTCCTCAGCCAGGCTGCCTTCTCCTGGCTGTACCACAAGGACATGACACAAGCCAAGAGCATTCCCTGGAAGGCAGCCTGGTGCTGGCCCATCTAAGAACTCATGGAAGTGTGAAAACCCATATTTGCAGCCTCCCCAGGAGAGTGAAAAGGATGTTCTGATGCTGACTGACTTTCCCACAGCTGGATGTGTAGCACCAGCCAAATGCAAAGGGGCAAATCCTAGAAGAGCATTCACCTGGCTTCTTACCTCCAAGTCTCCTCAGAGTGTTTTACCTCCAGTTTTTCTCCAACCCCAAACACAAATCAATTGTGTCCTTTTCATAATTAAGTGTCAGTGGAGGTTTGATTGTCTGTGGGTGGACTCGGCCTTGCAGGGCAGAACAGACCCAGCCTCCCTTCCCATTTGGTCACAGCCTGGCCTCCCTCTTTTACACCTAGGTGTCCACCTCTCTTGGAAACCTCAGTTGATCTCACTTCTCCCCATGTTTCCTGCATTAGTTTTCTCATCTGTAAGAAGAGAATACAAAAGCCCTCTTTCACAGTGACCTTCAACTTAGTGGGAATATGATAGACTATCATTTTTTGAGCTGAGCCTGGATATTTGAGCAGAGCATTATGGAGGTGGCTCATTGGAAGATGAGGCCTCTGGAAACAACTTTAATGGGTAGGAGTGTGTAGAGGACAAATTGCCCTATTAAGATTTGAGGAGTTGAGTATAAATAGTGCAGGCAGGAAAATGAGTCACAGGAGAGAAAGTCGTCAACATGAAGAAAGATCCACTAAGGAGCAAGGGTTTTCAGGCAAACCTCAGGCAGGCTGCAACAGGCTAGTGACCCCAGCACCACAGTAGGAAAGGAAGAGACACCCAGATTGAAGCTGGCACTGTGGGCTTTACTGCTCTGCAGCTTCAGAATCCCCCCCAATGTCTGAACCACCACAGAAGCCTGACACAAGCACAACCCTGAGACAGTGGCATGGGATGCTAAGGCTCAGGGATGGTGTCCACAGAGCAGACCATGGAAGAGGAGATGGACAGGGTCATAGGCAATGACATTGCTCACCCTTGTGCAACTGTGATAAAATAATGGAACTAGGTTATCATCAATGTTGCTCCCTGAGTGAAAGCTCAACAGGAAACTTCATTCTAGTCAGTGATGCTGACAACACCCAAACCCAGAGATTCATGTTAGTATCAGAAAATGGGCATCCAGATATCAGGAGTCTCCCCATGTGTTGCTGTCAGTGCTGCATAGACATCTAGGAAGTAATCCCCACCTTTCCAAAAGATCAGCATCTGATCAGTCCTCATGATCTAGCAAGTTAACAGACACACAGGGGCTTGCAGGCCAAGTCAGACAATCCCACTGAGAAGCAGTGGGATTATAGAATTGGAAGGTAGAGAGCCTTCCAACTCACATATAAAATACATGACCAATTATTCAGTAAACAAATGTTAAAAAAGGAGAAAGAGTTAATCAAAAAATTGAGAGGGATATGGAGATATTAAAAGTGAAGACTTTGTGTGGACTTACATTCTTAACTGGCACTAATGATCTGTAAAAGAAAATTATAAGCATGGAAATTTGGAGAACTATTCGGTATTTGATGACATGAAAGAATTATATTATTTTTAGATGTGGTAATTGTACCATGGTAATGTTTTTGTTTTGTTTTGTTTTGTTTTACTGGGGATTGAACTCGGGGACACTGGATCACTGAGCCATATCCCTAGCCCTATTTTGTATTTTATTTAGAGACAGGGTTTCACTGAGTTGCTTAGAACCATGCTTTTGCTTGGGCTCAGGCTGGTTTTTTACTTGTAATCCTCCTGTCTCAGCCTCACGAGCTGCTGGCATTATAGATATGTGCCACCATGCCAGGCTACTGCCAAGACTGATGTGGCCAAACTAGCAGGTTCCTGTGAGGGACAATGAGAGATTAGAAGAATAAAGACTCACATATAGAGATTTTAAAGATAACAGCAGCTCTATGATGTAGAAGCAGGTGCAAAGAATTATACCAGCAGTCTTTATTATATCTGTCTCATTAATCAGATTAAAGTCTATGCAATCATTATTCTTTGAATTCATCAAATTTATAGAGTTTGCAACATTGTGCAGCTTATTCCTCAGTTACATACTACAATTGCAATGTGCAATGTTGGGAGGCTTGTATAGCTCTCAGGAAAGCCTATTGTTTAAAGTTACTGTTAGGGGAGAAGGTTCAGGAGCAGCAGAGCCAGTGAAACTCTGAGGTTGTCTAGCAAAAGGGTTTCTTTATTCTCAGGAGCTGTGTGCCTGAGATCAAGGTTGAGGCTGGTAAGACTCTAGCACAGAGCCTCCTTATGGAGAGAATTATCATAGCAACCAGCATCCTGCACCTTTGCACAGAAACTTTCCTAGGCACCAAGTATGCCACAGCCATGAAGTCATAAGAGAACCCAGTCTCAGGCACTGCTCTACCATTCACTGTCACCACTCTCCACAGGTGATAACGGTAATGTTTTTAACTCTTTATTGATACATATTATATTTATTAGTCAGGATTCAGGACAGAACCAATACTATATATTAAATAATAGAAGACTATCTAGCCATCATTCTAGGATACTCTTGCTGACATTAGAGAAGAAGGCCACTGTGGTGTGAGTATCCCATTGAAAAGAACGGGTAGAGAGATGAAAGGGATTTATTAAGAGAATTGGCTTGTTTGATGATGGGGCTGAAAAGTCCCACAATGGGCCATCTGCCAGGTGGATACTCAGAGAAGCAGGGCAAATCTCACTTCACTACCACAGGCTGAGAACCAGGAAAGCCACTGGGGAAGCACTTAATCCAACTCTGGAGGCCCAGGAACC
The DNA here is from genome assembly GCF_045843805.1 of Urocitellus parryii. Lineage (NCBI taxonomy): Eukaryota > Metazoa > Chordata > Mammalia > Rodentia > Sciuridae > Urocitellus > Urocitellus parryii. The sequence continues at coordinate 8,101,902 of NW_027553327.1, read as the reverse complement.
CTGGGGTGGGGTTGGTGCAAGGGCTGAAGAGCTGATGTCCAGGAATGGAGAAGAGGGACCCAGTTCCAGGAAAGAAGGTGATTCATTATCCCACTACCTTTCTATCCTATCAGTTTATCTTTATATCTACCAGCTAATTGAAGGTGCTCTCCCACATTAAGGGAAGATATCCTTACCCAGACTGATGAAAATGAACGCACCAATATCCTCTGCAAGCAGCATCATAGACATACCCCAAAACAAAGATTTGGTAACCATCTAGTTTCCTTTATCTGATCAAGTTGACACCTAAAATAAACAATCACTTGTACTATATTAGTCAACCAGTGCTGTGTAACAAACAGCCAACTTGGAGGCTGAGAAGAGCATCCATTTACAGTTTGTATTATGTAACATACAGCCAACTTGGAGACTAAGAACAGCACCCACCTATGGTCTGCATTAGTAACACACAGCCAACCTGGAGGCTGAAAACAGCACCCATCTATGGTCTGCATTAGGTAACACACAGCCAACCTGGAGGCTGAGGACAACACCCATCTATGGTCTGCATTATGTAACTCACAGCCAAGCTGGAGGCTGAGAACAGCACCCATCTATGGTCTGCATTAGGTAACACAGAGCCAACCTGGAGGCTGAGGACAGAACCCATCTATTGTCTGCATTAGGTAACACACAGCCAACCTGGAGACTGAAGACAGCATCCATCTATGGTCTGTATTATGTAACACACAGCCAACCTGGAGGCTGAAAACATCACCCATCTATGGTCTGTATTATGTTACACACAGCCAACCTGGAGGCTGAGAAGAGCACCCATCTATGGTCTGCATTAGTAACACACAGCCAACCTGGAGGCTGAGAAGAGCACCCATCTATGGTCTGCATTAGTAACACACAGCCAACCTGGAGGCTGAAAACAGCACCCATCTATGGTCTGCATTAGTAACACACAGCCAACCTGGAGGCTGAGAAGAGCACCCATCTATAGTCTGTATTATGTAACACACAGCCAACCTGGAGGCTGAGAACAGTACCCATCTATGGTCTGTATTAGTTAACACACAGCCAACCTGGAGACTGAGAACAGCACCCATCTATGGTCTGCATTAAGTAATGCACAGTCAACCTGGAGGCTGAGAACTGCACCATCTACTACTGTCTGTACATGTTTCAGCTGTTTCTGTCTGAGGCTGTGACAAGGGTGTCCCCAGGGCTGGGGCTCATCCCAGGCTACCTAAAGAAGTGTGCACTTCCATTTTTATGCCATGGAGTGAGAATTTGGTTTTTGGCCAGCTCCCGCACTGTACTTTGTTTGCTGGTAGTCAGCTGGAGGCTGCAAGCTCTGGATTCCATGCCATGTTGGGATACCTACATCATGACAGCTTGTTTTTTGCAGCCTAGGGCTTTAGTCTACCAGAAAGATGGCTATGACAGTCTCACATTATTTAACAGATACATTCTGTCATGTTTGCTGTGTTGTGTCAGTTACAAGTAAGTCACATACCTTGCCCACAAGTAAGTCACACAGCCTTCCCCTACTACACCAGGATATGTGCACCATGAAATGGAGACCATGGGGCACCTTTAGAATGGTGTGTGTAAATGTGTGTTAGTGCATTTGTGTGCATGTGAGTGTGAGTGTGCTGGTGTGTATGTGAGTATATGAGTGTGTGAGTGCATGTGTATGTGTATGAGTGTGTCAGTGCATGTGAGTGAATGTAGGTGAATGTGTGTGTGTCAATGGTGTGTTAGTGTGAGTGTACATGTGTGAGTGTGTATGTATTTATTAGTGTATGGTGTGTATATGTGATTGTGCATGAGTGTGTGAGCATGTGTGAGTGTTTTAGTGCATTGTGAGTGGGTGTGTGCATTTGAGTGCATAAGGTGTGTGTGTGTGTGTGTGTGTGTGTGAGTGCACTAGTGGGTGTGTGTGAGTGCATGAGTTTGTGCATTTGTGTGTTAGTGTTTGTGAGTGTATATTTGTTCATGTCCATGTGAGTGTGTGCTTGTGAGTGTGAGAGAGTGTAAAAGTGTTAGGGTGTGTGAATGTGTGTATATGAATGTTTGTGTACAAGTGTGTGAGAGTGTGAGTATGTGTATTTGTGAGAATATGTGCAAGTGTTTCAGTATGTGTTTGTGTGTTTGTGGTTTTGCACATGAGTGTCAGGGTTGTGGGTTTGTGAGATGGGTATGAGTGTGTGTGTGTGTGAGAGTATGTGAAAGTGTGTGTATATGACTTTGGATTGAACTCAAAGATCCTCTCTCACAGAGCCACACTCCCAGAACTTATTAATATTTTATTCTGAGATAAGACCTCACTATGTTGCTGAGGCTGGCTAGGAAATTGCTGTCCTCCACCTCAGCCTCCTGAGCAGCTGTCTTTACAGGTGTGCACCAGTGCACAGGGCTTGTCTGGGGCTTCTTTTGGTAAAAAGTGGGGATATTTATTGAAATATTACACTGTGAATTGGAAGTTGTTGAAGCTGATGTGCGATTGATTATCTCTATTCATTTTTATCTGATTGCCAATTTTCATTGTGAAATTCAAGATCATATCAAATAAATCTTTCAGAAGAAGAAACTCAGAGCCAAGAATGATTAGAAAAATTCTGAGCGTATTAAGAGTCCTTGGAGACCTGAGAAGCCCTCTGAGTTTCCTGACTTAAGGCAAACTTTCAAGGCAGCTTGTCCTAAACATTGAAAGAAAAGGTTGCCTCTGCAGTCTGGAGACTTAGGGGCCATCAGGAGCTGGCCTCAGTTTTATGGGGATTCTGTGGAAAGCACCTGGATTCTGTAGATGATAGTGGCCTCTCTTGGGACCAGACACTCTCTGAAGTGCCTCTGGAGGTGGGAGACTCAAGTCTTCCTGCTGTGGCTGCTGCTCCTCCCTCTCCCTCTGTCTGATAGTGTCCTTGCCATAGGTTGTTCTTGAGTCAGCCTCCACGTATACATGGCACCCATCTATTCAAGCTTGATGGGATTCCACATGGAAGCAATGGGAGTGGCCCTATGCCTCACAAGTGGCCTTCAGTGCTGTCCACCTGGACTCTGGTTTTCTCCTGGACTCATTGAGATGCACAGTACCAGAGATGAAGCTGAGCCCACAGCCCTCCACATCCTACCCAGCCTCAGCCCTAGTAGAGGGCTTAGCCAGCACTTTAAATCGTGATAGGGACATTTTGATTATAAAAGCATCCTGTGTCTGACTGGGACAGTTTTTCACAGAGAAAGAGAGGTGTGAACTGAACATGAGACCAGGGGTCAAGACACCTAGATATTGCCCAGACTCAACTTCAACTGCTGTCTGAAATGCTGTGCATTATTTTCTGCCAGCCTTAACTTCCAAATTAGTGGAATTGATTACAGTCCAAAATGGTCACATTCTCAAGTTCTTGTCATTAGAGAAAACTAGTAAAAACCAGTTTTGTGTATGTGTATGAGTGTGTCAGTGCATTTGAGTGAATGTATAGGAAAACAGCATGGGAACGTGGATGTCTTAAATTGCAACTATGATACTTGGAAACCATCTCTTTCCAACATGAATCAGGCTCTTCATCTGAAAAGTAGGGGTTCGATTTGTTGGTCCCTGCTTTAATCAACATTTTGCTGTTGTGACTAAGGGTTCTGACCAGAATGATTTTAAAGGAGAAAAAGATTATTTGAGGGCTCATGGTTTCAGAGGTCTTAATCCATATAAGGCTGGCTCTATTCCTTGGGCTGGAGGTGAGGCAGAACATCATGATGAAGAGTGTTGCAGACAGAAGCAGATTGCATGGTAATCAGGAAGCAGAGAGAAAGAGAAGTCTCCAGTTTCCAGATACAAATATGTACCCAAAGCCTAATGACCTGTTACAGGTGTGATCTTCAACTTCTGATGTGCCCTGTCAGAGCCAAGGATGATACAATGGATTGCTCCCCTATCTGGCACAGCAATAGGTGACCATGTCCTCAGCACTCAGACTCCTCATTTTCAGGCACATCATATTCTCAGTGTTGTCTCTGGAGATAGTGAATTGGCCCTTCACAGAGTTGGCATAGTTTATTGTACCACCATTCTTATTAATATCTCCAACACACTCCAGCCCTTTCCCTGGAAAATGGCAGAGCAGTTCATCCAGTAGTCACTGAAGGTGAATCCAGAAGCTGCACAGGAGAGTTGCAGGGAAACCTCAGGCTGCACCAGGCCTCCCCCAGACTCCACCAGGTGCACATAACATTGGACACTTAGAAATATACAGGCAGCCTGGTCAGGACACTGTTAACTATCCACTCTTTCTCTCACTATGTTCACTCACGCACTCAGGGTCTCTTGTTCTTTATTAATTTCCTCTGCCCTTTGGAGCTCTGGGTGTGGGATATGAATGTCACACAGCCTCATCATTTTTAGGAATAGACATTTCATATACACCAACGATCACTCTGAACATACACATTTATGTGGAATTTAATAAAGTTTAGGGCCTCCTGTCAGCATTCCTCAGTTTGGTTTACGAACATTTGGGTTAGTTATTTCCTTGCTGCAGAAGCTAGGCTGATAGCTGGAGGTTTAGCAGCCACAATGGTCTTTAAATTGGACTATCACTTTCTTAACATTGGAGAAATAAAATGACTCCAGACATTGCCAAATGTCCCCACGGGTGGAAGTTTCCTTCATTATATGAGTTATAGAATGACATGTGTATGATGAACTGATCTATCATAGGAATCACAGTGAGTGGAATGGGAATGGGAAGGAGTCATTGGAAGGGGACAGGGGACCCAAATGAGCTTGAGTGGAGAAGATATGGCATCAGAAGTTCAGAAAATTTACCCAGCCATGATGGAGCTCATGTACCCCAGGTACTCAGAAGGCTAAGGCAGGAGGACAACTAGTTCAAAGCCAATCCCGGGTTTCTTAGGGAGAACCTGCCTCAAACTAAGACATAAACAGGGCTGGGTTGGAGGTAAGGGTTATCACATCTTGTGTTCCATCCCTGATACTGAGAAGACAAGTCTATAACATTCATATAAATGTTGCTATGTGGAAAATGTCAGAAAAATTTAATCAGAAAATATTGTGGAGTGGTCTACTCTGACAGTGGAAATTCAGACAAGCCTTACACCTACTGCTGTGCCAGAGACAAGGCCAGTAAGGGGACATTCAGCACACAGGAATCTCAGAGTCACATAGGAGCAGGTGTGGTTGTGGGGTGAGGGCTGGTTTCCTAGATGTGGATTTCTCTCCATGAACTAGCTTCCCAGGGAGCCACCTGGACTATCTTTGGTCCCTCTGAAAATATGAATTCTGGTTTTTGTGATATATTTTGTTTATTTTTAATATTAGTACATCATAGTTATCCTTATTATTGAGATTCCATTAACTTAGTCATATTCATTAATTGAATATAAAAGCTCCATTTCTGCCCCAGTAACTCCTCTTTCCTTCCTCCCCATATCCTTTACTCCACTGATTATCCTTCTGAGTTTTTATAGTTTTCTTTGAGTTAACTTTGTATGTAAACATTTATATATGAGAAACTTACTGTGGTACATGTCTACATGTGCAGTATTCATATGTGTGCAGAATTGGCCATTCACATCTACTCAGTTCTCTCCCTGTCCTCCCTTTTCCTGTCTCTCCTTCCTCACCCTTGGTCACCTTTGACTTCTCCACTGATCTCTTCTATTACCTTGGGATTCCACCTGTCTTTATTTTCCTTATTTGTTCTAGCTTCCACGTATGATAGAAAACACTCATCTGTAACTCTCTGAGCCTTTCTTATTATACTTGCCATGATGTTATCCAGTTCTGTCTATTCACCATAATTTCATTCTTCCTAATGTTTGAGTAGAGCTGCATTGTTGGTATATGATTCACATTTCAATTATTCATCCATTATTGATGAGCATGATGGCTGATTGCATAACCTTTCTCTTGGGTAACATAATACATGAACCTAGCTGAAATGAGTCAGGCAGAGAAAAATCATCACCATCACCACACCATCACTCATGTGGGGAAGTTGCTGCATCAATATCCTGGGAAGAGAGAGGACCATGGCCCCTGGAGATGGGTAGGTGCAGGGAGTGTGAGGGTAAGAATGAGGGTTGAGGACCATATGCAAAGGGGGGCCTTGTCCTGGTGCTCTGTAGCTCACAGGGCACCTGTGGCCCACAGCCAGGCTGTTCTTCACAGTGACTGGTGCAGAGCAGCTGATGTGTTCCCAACACCGAGGAGGGACAGGTGATGGACAGCTGGGTGTGCACAGCCTGAGATCCATTGTGGTGCCTGGCACCCATGTGTCAGGTGCTGTCCTCTACCTCAACAGAACTACATTTCAGTTTAACTATGAAAATAAAGCTGGACTGGCCAGGTTTATTTTATTGGAGAGAGATCCTTACAGTCTTAGTAATGTTGGTAATCAAACACCATCACTTGTAAAATAAAACAAAATACAACACATTAATGTTTATTCAGATTTTTTCAAAATATATCGAACTTTCAATCCCTAAATCTAATTTCCATAACTAAATCTAAACATTTTAACCAGGAAACCAGTCTTAAGTAATCAAATACAGACTATCTGCAAGTAAGTGACATCATGATTAGGGAAAGAGACTCCAGCATTGACCTGGACTAAGGATGGAGCTGAGTGAGGCCCTCAGAGCAAGTCCTGAGGTTTCAATGAGGCAAAAGAGACAGAATCTAAACCACTGAGAAAAATAAAACATTGGAGTATTCTCTCTTTATTTAGATACAACATCCATTTTGTTCACTAAATTACAACATATTGTACAGTATTAAATTATTATTCAGGCATTTCTCAGGCCAGCAGAGACACACAACAAAAGAACATCATTGAATTTGTAATTTATTCGAAGAGACCTTAAATAATAAATAGAAAAGATACCATATAGAAAAATTTCAGGTAGAAAATATAGGCATGAAGCAATATCTCAGCTACAAAATTTTGCTTATGTGTTTGTGAATATGTCAAAATAAACCACACAATTTTACACAATTATACAGAACAATTAAAATATTCAAATGAAGAAAACTTGCAAGTTTTCTTGATAGGAATAGAAGAGGCAACATTTGTTATAAAACATAATAGTTTACCTTGCAAACTTACAAATTTATTATACAATTCAATGCTATAGCTCTAAACACATATTTTGAAAATGCACAGATGATTTAATTTTCTGAAATGAACTAAGAGTACCTTAAGGAAATCTGGATATAAACATTTCCAATACTCACCATCATCCAGACTGGAGCTAGACTCTCAGCGACAGGGTGGGCACTGACATGAGCAGGAACAGAGCCCAGGGTGTCCCTGTGTGTGATTCTTCAATCCAGCCAGAGTGGCTGGAAACCCAGGCAGGCTCCAAGCTGCCTCTCCCCAGTGTCCAGGTGTCCTGGAGCTTCTCAGCATTGGAGTCACATCCCAGGAGTGCTCTACAAATGGCACTTGTTCATAGTCATCTACCCTATGAAGGACTCCTTTTTTGATCATTAAAATGGAGTTAAGAACAGACCTGTTGGACATCAAGCTTCACCTGCTGTGCACACTGGACAGAGTTCCTGTTCCAAAGCCTCAGTCTGTCCCACCACATGTCTCTGCTGGCATAAGGCCATGCTGCACATGGTAGGGTCTCCTGTCTGTTGCCTTCCACGTTGGCCCTGCTAATGGTATACCTACAGTGCTGGGGCCTTAGAGGTCTTTCCCAGGCTCTACTAAACATCACCCTAGTGGGATACTGTGTAGGGGACACATTTCAGACAAAGCTCAGCCTGAGATGGGTCTATTCAGTTCATCTTCTGGAATGCAAGTGGAGGAAGACCAACCTTCACACTCTGGCACCCTGTGTGTCTGCAGAGTTAGCCCCATGGGTGCTGCCAAGTTAGCTGTTGAGTGACTATTCATCACCCAGATCAGAGTTGGCATAGAACAACAGTTTACACATTTCCAGGGCTGTGTCTACATCTTTAGATGTTTAATAGGAACCACCTTGGTCCCCAACACTGAGTTCAGTCTCTGAAGCTCTGAGCAGCTCCTGAAGCTGATGATTTATAATTAGAGGACTGTGCTGCAGCAGGCTCTGGTAATCAGGATTCAAACATCAAGGTGGTGCTCCTGACCAGAGCCTTCCTGAGGCTGCACCACTGCATGGCAGGAGGCAGGAGGCAGGAGGCAAAGAGATGCAGTCAGGGCTGGAACCCCTGAGTGGTGCTGGTGTCACCCTGGGGGCTCAGGATGCTGGGAACTCACTCTACCAGCCCTCAGGGAATCTAGGAGGCCTGGCCCAGGGTGTCAGTTGTTTTCTCCATTTTGGTATATCATGAACATGCTGAGGGAGACAAGGTAGCTGTCTTGGGATGGATCCTTTGAAGAGAATCCCAAGACATTTTCTTTAGTCACCTAGACCCTGTTTGCCCCAGGTCTACAATGCACAGGAGGAAGAGTTACTTCCTAGATCACAAATGATAGATGATAGATAGATAGAGAATGACTGATGATAGAATATATGTAGATAGATTATTGGTGCTTGTTGTTCAATAGATGATAGATGGAGAGAGAGAGAGAGAGAGAGAGAGAGAGAGAGAGAGAGAGAGAGAGAGAGAGAGAGAGATACCTAGAAAATAAATAGATAGTGAAATAAAGTATATTAATCCAGAACCTGAACACAGCACCAGGTCCATGGGGATGGTGGCTGGTCCTTCGTCCATGCTTTCACAAAAGGGGTCTACATGTGGGCCCCTGTGGACTCAGCTCATGACAACTAAAAGTGAGGATGGAGGCTAAATTTCTCCCTGCCTACACTTGTGCCCTGTGCCCACCACAGATGGCAGCAGCATGTGGACCTGAGAGCTCTGTGACAACTGGATGCTCCTGAGCTGAAGGAGGCCCTCACAGGGAGGCACAGCCTTCCCACTGCAGGGAGCCTCTGAGGCCCTCAGCTGGATGCCTCCCTGGAGAGCAGGTGGCAGCAGAGGGGGGAAGACACACAACACATTTCCAATGCAGGACAGTTCTGAGGACCTCACCAGTGTGTGCACCTGGGGGCTGGAGGAGGGTCAGGGCAGCATTCATGTCCAGGAAAAGACCAAAAACCCCAAATATTCAGTCACTTTTGCCACACATGAACTGTAGGACACAGTGAACCAACATTCATGCTTCTCTGTGTGATTTTGCTTTTGCACAATGAAGTTAACAATGATATTTCCATTGCATGTTTTTATGTTTATATTAAATAAATTAAAATAACAGATCAAAATTAAAAAATTCTACCTTCTTGAATGTTATTCCATCCACCATGCTTTCCATGAAACTCCCATATGCTCTCCGTGCTACTCTAACTGAGCCTTCCACCCAGTGCTGCTATATAGCAGGAGAACATGCAAATAGAGCCTCCCTCTGCTCATGAAAACCAGCCCACCTGACCCTGAAGCTCTGCAGAGGAGTCTAGCCCTGGACTCCCAGGTTATCCCATTCAGTGATCCGAGCTAAACATAGGCTGTTCACCATGGAGTTTTCCTTGTGGTTTAGCTGGGTTTTTCCTTGTGGCTTTTAAAAAAGGTAATGAATGAAGAACAATAGATCCTGAGTGTGTGAGTGGACAAGAGTGAGAGAAAGAGTGAATAGTGACAGTGTCCTGAGAAGGCTGCCTCTGTGTTTGCAGGTGTGCAGTGTGAGGTGCATCTGCTGGAGTCTGGTGGAGGTCTGGTGCCACCTGGGAGTTCCCTGCGACTCTCCTGTGCAGCCTCTGGATTCACCTTCAGTGATCACTACATGAACTGGGTCCACCAGGCTCCAGGGAAGGGGCTGGAGTGGTTTGCTCTTACATGAAACAAAGCTAATAGTGATATCATGGAACACAATGAATGTGTAAAAAAAAATTACAATCTCCAGAGATAACAGGAAGAACATGCTGTACTTGCAAATGAGCAGTCTGAGATCTGAGGACACAGCCACATATTACTGTGCCAGAGACACAGTGGGGGACCCCATTGTGAGCACAGACACAAACCTCCTTGCAGAGCACCCATGGCCAACAGGGGGCGCTCAGCACACAGGGAGCTAAGGCTCAGCTCAAGAGCATGTGCAAATAGAGATTGATGGCTGGATTCTTGCATCTGGTTTTCCTCAACTTGAACGAGGTTCCCTAGGTAGCTCTGGAATTTTGGTCTCTACTAATATGTTATGTCTCTGAAGAAAACAATTCTGGTTTTCAATTCATATTTCCCTTTGATTAATGCATCATAAGTAAAATATTTTTGCATTTTGATTTGACATGAAATCATGAAAAATAATTACTCCACTTCAGTCCGCTGCCTTTTCCCTTTTCCTCCCCTCGCCTTTACCCCTCCATCCTTACTGTTTTCCCCTTTCTGTTATCAACAGACTTTATTAAAAAAATAATTTTGTTTGTTAGTGCTTCTTAGAGTATATAAAAGGGAAATTCACTGTGGTCTCCTCATACGGGTTCACAGGATATTTTTTTCAATTTCCTTCAACTGCTTCTCCCATTTCTGTTCATCATACTTCACCCTTAATCCCCTTACTCTTGTCCCTAATCTCTTTCTATTTCCATGGGATTCCTCCCAGCACTTTTTCTCTTTTTTGGTCTGAAATTTGCATTTGAGAGTAAACAGTTGACATTTCACCTTCTGAATCTGCCTTTTAAACTTAGCAGTATATTTGCCAGTTCTATCCATTGATCAGTAAATACCATAATTTCCATCTTCCTTTTTGCTGTGTGAAACACTGTTCTGTATATACACCACCTTCTCTTTATTCATTCTTCTGTTGTTGAGAATACATTAAGATTAGATAATATAGCTCTTGTCAGATCCACTGGTATAAACATTGATTTGGCTATACAGCTATGATATGCTGTATATTTATTTCTTTTGGATAAATACTGAGGAGTGGATAGCTGGGCCGTATTGTGGCTCCATTCCTGGTCTTTCATAAAATGTCCATTCTTCTTTCTACAATGGCAGCACTAATTTGAAGTCCCACCAATAATACATCTGTGATCTCTTTCTTGCATCTTTGCCAACGTATGTTATTATTTGTGTTCTTGATGATTGCCTTCTAATTGGCGTGAGATGAATTCTCAATGTAGTTTTGATTTGCATTTCTTGATTGCTAGAAATATTATGTTTTCCTATATTTTTTTGGCCACATGTGTTTGTTTATTTATTTATTTATTTGAGAAGTGTCTGTTGAGTTTTTTCCCATTCATTTATTTGGTTACTTGGGTCTTGTCATTAAGTGTGTTGGGTTCTTTATATATTCTGGATATTAATGCCCTACTTGGGGAGTAGGTGGCAAAGATCTGCCATTTGAAGGCTCTGTCCTCACATTCTTGCCTGCTTCCATTGCTGTACAGAAGCTTTTAATTTGATACTGTCCTACTTGTTGATTCTTGGTTTTGTCTCTTGCACTTTAGTAACCTGGTTAAGGAAATCAGTGCCTGTGCCAGTACATAGGAGGGTTGATGCAATATTTGTTTCTAGCACTTGCAAAGTTTCTGGTCTAATTCTCAGATTTCTGATTCTGAGTTGAATTTTTGTAAAGTAAGAGACAGTGACCTATTACATTCTTTTACATATTGATATTCAGTTTTCCCAATACCATCTGTTAAAAAAGGCTGTCATTTCTCCAAAATTTTGGAAACTCTGTCAAGTGCCAGATGACTGCACTTATGTGTTTTGTCTCTGTATCTTTTACTTTATTTCATTGATCTTAATTTCTGCTTTGGCCCCAGCACCATACTGGTTTTATTACTATAGCTCTGTCAAAAAAATTGAGGTGAAAATTTGTCATATCTCCACTACTGCTCTTTCAGCTTGGAATTGATTTGCCAGACATCGTACCTCAGAACAGGAACCTGACTGCCCAGATCCTGCCTAAGATTCCAGGTGGCCCAATACCTGAATTGTTCAAACCATGCTAAGAGGGGCAGAGGAGAGACCTGAGGGACATCCAGCGACTTGTCTTCCCAGGAGAGCAAGTGTAATGACATCTGTGGCAGTAGCTGATGAATGGGTGACTCTGAAGTACCTTCATTACTGCAGTGCTGAGCTATGGCCCAGGAAATATCCACCACCATTCCCAACCCAGCCAAAAGCTCTCTGCTGTGGAAGCACTCACTAGGGCAATCAGGACAGTCTAGGAGACTGCAGACCAGAGGGCCATTAGAATCAGATTGATTAGTAAATGTTGCCCATTTACTAATCAATCTTCCTTTGGCCCTGTTGCTATAGTCTCCCTCCTAATCAATCCTCCTGAACCAATTTGCTGTTGCTATTTGTACAACTGCCAGGGAAGTGAACAGGACATACCTGCTTCCACACTCAAGTGGAAGGACAGATGTAGAACACACATGGTTCCTTCCAAATCAATATGTCAGAAAGATAGAAAGGTAACAGGTCCTCCAGGCCAGAGACAGCAGGGACTCTTATTATTTTTTCATGTTACAAAGGGTTTGCCTCTTTCTGGGTCATCCTGGATACTTGGAAGTGGCCCCAGGCTCTCAGCTGTGACCCTTGACTAATGGATGCAGGAGCAGTAGTGCTACCCTCTATGGCTGTGGAAGAGTCCTCCTAAAATTTCTTCTATAATGTGTATAATTGTTCCTGTCTGAGGACAAGGTTGGCCTCAACAGAAAGCAGGTCCTGGCCTCCCATGAACCAGGGCTGGGAAACTCTGAGCCCCTTGCTGGCTGAAACCATGCCCTGGGCAGTCCTGGGTCAGGAGCCCAGAACTCTCTCCCACAGGCCCTGCCCTGGAGGGTCCTTCATATCTTCATCTCTGCCTCTGAGCTGGGGAAGCTGGGCCTTGTTGATCCCTGGGGTCCTGAAACCTCCTCCATCCTCTGGGTGCAAAGCCCTGGCTGCTCTCAGTGGAGCTGCTGGCCTCACCCTCTTGGCCACAGCTCCTGGGCAGCACCACAAGTGTGCTGCTCTCCTGGACAAAGTGCAAGCACCAGCTCTGCCTGCACTTCCCCTCTCTGCCCCTCCCTGTCCTGCACATGGCCTGACATCAATCAGGAGGTCACATGCTAGGGCCTCCCCGTGCCCTTGAGGTAGTCCATCCCACAGTCTGCTCCAGCCTGAGTGAGCCCAGCTCCCACCAAGTGCCACATCATGCACAAAATGGTACAAGTTCTTTGCTGTGGTGTAGTGGAGGTGGTCTCCAGGCCAGGGTCCAGGAGGATTTCCATATCTACCTGCAATCTCACTAGCCTCATCTGCAGGTGACCTCAGAATCAGTATTCTTACATTTGTTGCCCATTTAGTAATTGAGTTATTTATTTTGGGGTGTTAAGTTTTTTTCTGGTCTTTCTGTGTTTCTGGATGCTAATCCTATGTTGGGGGACAAACTGGCAAATGTATTTTCACATTCTGTAGGTTCTGTCTTCATTCCTTAATTGGTTTCAGTGCTGTGCAGAGAGGCTTTCTATGTTGATATACACTTATTGATTCTTGGTTTTATTTCTTTTATATTTGGAAACCTGTTTAGAAATTTAGTTTTGGGCAAATGTGTTTATCTATGGAGTCAACAGTTTATTCTAACAATTGCAGATATTCTGGTCTAATTCTACCTCTTTCATTTACTTTGCTCCAAATAATTGCAGGGTGAAAGAGAGCATCTACTTTACTGTTATTGAAACCAAGTCTAAGTAAAAACATCATAGGAACCATCTGTAACAATGTTCAGGTGTTCATTGTCAGGTGACTGTGTTTTCGGGAGGATCTCAAAATAGTTGTTCTACACAGAGAGACTATTTCCCCAAATCCTACAGTTCAAGGACAAAAAACTGAGGTATGAATCACAGATGATGAGGATGATATTGAAAGGTAGATAGAGACACAGAGAGACACCAGGTAGACACATAGATTGCAGATAAATAACTTTATACACAGATAACAATTATATAAGATAGTTTATAGACATAGATAACTATGTAATAGATCATACGTGGCAGAAATATAAGATGATTATGGATAATATATACATAATAGATGATAGATAATGAAACAGAGAGATTAAAAGGTAGATGATAAATAGACACAGAGAGCAACAATTGGTCTCATGTCCTTAATTGTACAGGAACACTGACACAATTTAAAAGCCTTCCTAACTGTGGCCACTTGGCATTGTAGTCAGTCTTCATCAGCACATTTGCTGGACTAGAGGAGGAAATTCTGGGCTTAAAGAATGGGAACCATTGAGAGGACTGAATTCTCCCAGGGCTGCAGCCTTTGTCACTCACCATGCCAGGGCCTCTCCTGCTCCTTCTCACTCTCAGGTACACATTTCCCACCATGGCCAAATCACATGGGGTCACAGGGGCAGCCTGCACTGTCTGCACTACCAGGGGCTGTGTTTTTGTCACTGCCTCCAACATGGAAAGACCATCATGGCCACCACCTGTGATAATGGCCAGGTGGCCAACTGCTAGGTCTACAGTGCTATGGATGAGGGCCACTCCACAGGCCACAAGAGCTTAGACTGTCTGGTCTTTCTGTCAGAGAGACCAAAGAACAAGTGGAGCATGTTGATTCCCCAGTGTGACATACAGCTGATGGGGTCAGGGGAGGCCTGGTGCAGCCTGTGAGGCCCCTGTGACTCTCTTGTGCAGCCTCTGGGTTCACCTTCAGTAGCTACTGGATGAGTTGGGTCAACCAGGCTCCAGGGAAGGGGCTGGAATAGATCTTATACATTAGCAATAGTAGAGGGGTCATCAACTATGCACCTGGTAAAGGACCAATTCATCATCTCAAGACAACTCTCAGAACAGGTTCTACCTCTAAATTAGCCAGCTGAGAGCCAAGGGCACAGCCATCTATTACTGTGCTAGAGACACATTGAGGGGACTTCAGTGTGAGCCAAGACACAAACCTCCCTGCAGAGTACCCAGGGCCAGCAGGGGGCACTAAGCACACAGGAGATCACTACCAGGACAGGAGCAGGTGCAGATGAGGGTTGGAGGTTGATTTCCTGCATCTGGGGGCCTCTCCATGTATCAGCTTCCCAGGGGAGATTTGTGGGTTTGCCTATACTAATTCTGGATATCTCTTAAGATAATTATTCTGTTTTTGTTATGTATTTCCTCTTTTAAAATAGTGCATCGGTATTGTACTCATTTGGTATTTCAGCCAGCTTTTTTGACCTTGCCATTAAAGGATATGACCAAAACAATTTTAGGTAAATAAAAGTTTATTTGAGGGCTCTCTGTTTCAGAGGCCTTGATCTATACAAGGCTGACTCCATTCCTTGGGACTCAAGCTGAGGCAGAAAATCATGCAGAAGAGTGTGGCAAAAAGAAGCAGCTCATATGGGGATCAGAAGCAGAGAGAGGTCTCCACTTGCCAGATACAAATATATACCCCAAACCACACCTCAGTGAACAACTGTCTCCAGCCACACACCACCTTTCTCGAGTTACCACCCAGTTAATCCCATTAGGGATTAATTCACTAATTAGGTTAAAGCTATAACCCAATAATTTCTCCTCCAAACCTTCTTGTATTGTCTCACACATGAGTTTTTTGGGGACACTTCACATTCAAACAATAACATTGGGATTCATTTTGATATGATTATATAATTCATTAAATATAAAAGCTATTTTTCTGCCCTAGTGACTCCTCTTTCCTTCTCCTCAAATTCCCCAATTACTTTATTGATTTTTCTTCCATGTTTTATACGTTTGTTTAAATAAACACTATGTATATGTTTACACCTCTCTCTCTCTCTCTCTCTCTCTCTCTCTCTCTATATATATATATATATATATATATATATATATATATCTCCTGGTTCCTCCTATTTCCTGTCCATCCTTACTCGCCCTTAGTCACCTTCATCCTCTCCACTGATCTCTTGTATTTTCTTGGGATTCCACCTGCCTTTATTTTCCTTATTTGTTCTAGCTTCCAAATATGAGAGAAAACACTGTACCATGACTTTCTTGCCCTAATGTTCTCCATCTCCACTCTTTCATCATAATTTCATGCTTTCTAATGACTGAGAAGAGCTGCATTATTGGTATATGACACACATTTCCTTTATGCATCCATTATTGATAGGCATGTGGGCTGGTTGCATAACCTTGCTCTTGGGAATTGTACTATGTAAACCCAGAAGTGGCTGGGTCATAGTAGTTTGCTGACTTTAGGTCTTTTGGATAAATATCAAGTAACAGGAGAGCTGGGTCACAATGTGGCTTCATCCATGCTATTTTGAGAGATCTTCACCCTGCTTCCCTCAGGGTACCTCTCATCTGCAGTTCCACCAATGTGAGAGTGTACCTTTCCCCATGTTTTCTACAGCACATATTTTTATTTGTATTTTGATAACTACCATTCTGATTGAAGTGAGAAGTAATCTTATTGTCATTCTCATTGGCATTTCTCTGATTGCTAGAAATGCAAATTTTTAAAAAATATTTTTAGTGTGTTGTATTTGTGCTTTTGAAAAGTGTCTGTTATTTGCCCATAAGCTATTGGATTATTTGTTTTTGAAGGTTGAGGCTTTTGAGTTCTTTATATATTCTGGGTACTAATCCCTCTCTGAGGAGCAGAGCAGAGGTGTTCACCCAGTCTCTAGGCTCTCTCTCCATGCATATACATTTCTTCTGGGCCGTACAGAACCTTCTGATTGTCACCGTCCTCATTGACTGATCTTGATTTTTTTTGCACTTTATAATGTTGTTGGTTGGTTTATTTTTTAAGACTCTTACCCATGTGTTCACATCATTAGCCAACATACATGGTTAGTTTCATCTTTTCTGACTTGGATGATTTTCAACATTCTTACTGGCTTATTGCTTTGTCAGGGTCCCAGACTTTAGTGGAACAGGAAAGTTGAGGGGGGCTTTCTTGCCCTAGTTCAGTCTCAGGGGAAAGCCTTCACAGTCTCCCACTAAAGCAGGATTCACTTCACTGTTGTGTTCCTCCTGCGAAACTTTCATGTTACTTTGATCTTAGAAATTGCTGGATTTCATCCAGTGATAGGTTCTGTGCTTGTGCAGATACTCTCTTGTTGGCCTCTGTTGTGCTGAGGAAAGAATCACAGTGAACTGCTCCTTTATCTGTCGAGGCATCCCAGGCCCACCTGACAGGTGTGGCTCACTTACTGTGCTCTGCTCTTCAGTTTGCAGCTTGCCAGGATTTTTCTGAAGAGTTCTAGCACTGAGTTTACCATGGCTATTAAAATGGGTTTGGTTACTCTTCAGTCAAATACCTGGAGATTGTAGTGTGGGCAGGCTGACTCACCACTCTGACTAGGGTGAGAACACATGAAAAATCAGACTGGACTTGTGGCTATAGACCTGACCATAATCATTGCACACACACAAAAATACTTTCTCTACCATGGAGCCTGTGATGCTGAGCAGGTGTGGAATTTGCCTAAAACCATCTCCACATTCACTGCATGTGAAAGGCTTTTCTCCAATGTTAACTCTTAGGTGTGCAATGTGATTGGCATTTCTTCTAAAGATTTTTTACTTTTACTACACCCCTGATATCTTGTTACATTAGGATCTATCTGGTTTATAAAAAGGCTGGACTGATGGTGAATATCTTCTCACATTCACTCCATTCCTAGTGCCTTTTCCCCTATGAAATGCCCCTGCACTCTCAGTGCTCCCTGGAGGCTGCCCTCTGGTGAGTCCCCTGGACCCTGAACACACTTGAGCTAGCTGAACGTCCTTCCCACCTCCCTGCTCTCCAGACCTCTCCCACAGGTGGTTCTGCAGCTGCTCAAGGCTGGTACCCCATCCTCCTCTTTTAAGTGTTACTCCCCAGGGCACAGCATGGGGTACTGAGGGTTCCCACTTAGCTCTCCTCCTGTGGTGCCCTCTGTCCAGACGGATCCTCCACAGCCTCTGCTCTGTGCCAAGATCCCTTCACTATCCACAGGTGGTTCTGCAGCCTCAGGAATCAAGGTTAATTCCTGCCCCACAGAAGATGACATCAGACTCTCTTCCTGCTGGTGATGTCACAGTAGCAACCAGAGGCATCTGGTCTCTGCATGGGAACAAAATCCTCTTCTGTGTTGCCCTCTTGTTCTGGTCACTCTTAGAATGTCTTTAAAATATATGATTTTTCAACTCTACCCCTGACTAAACAAATGAGGACATTAAGTATCTCCTGTTTTGTTATGGGCTCTATAAGAAGAGGACAGACTGGAAGAGAGAAATGTAGGAGGCTGACCTTCAGGCCCGGAGTTCTCATGGTGGAGCAGCTGTGCAGGCACAGACACAGGCAGGCCTCAGACGTCCTCTGAGAACTTGAGAATCTCAGGCATCCCAGGGGTATGAGCAGCTTCATCACGAGGTGTTTAAAAAGGAGTAGTGCAGAATAGAGTGACCTCACTGATCCTGGGGGAACAAGGATGGGAGCTGACCCTTGACCATGCTGCCCTTGCACCTGCAAGAGCCCCACAAGCACACCACACCACTCATCCAGAACCTTTCTGTGTGGCTGCAACTCACCTCTGCATGGCTGTGCACTCCTGCAGGAAACATCCCTTATTGGTGTGATGCTAGCAATCCCTGCACACTTGGCCTTCCCATTTCTGGATGGCTGGCAGGAGGAGGACCAGCAGGAAGCATGAAAGAACTCCCCAGCTTGTCTCCCGGTGCCTCTGAGAAGCACAAGGCAAACACTCTTCCTGGGAAAGATGGTGGCACTGCCGTCTGCTCCCTACTTGTACCCTAGGACTTCCTCATGCAAAGCAGCTCCCAATCTCAAGCTGAAAGCCCAGCCTTGGCTGAGCAGCCCCCCTCTCCTTCTCATTAATTCTTCATTGCAGCCTGGAGGTTCTGGTGCTGCTCCTCTGCCTGGTGACACCTCTCTTTGAGAATGTACAAGGATTTCCTGAGAAGGTTGTGGTTATGCAGGTGCTATTGTGATTAACAAGAGGTGATGTTTCTTGTACCCAGGTGTCATGTCCCAAGTGCAGCCCAGGAGTTGAGACCTGGCCTGGTGAAGCTCTTGCACACCCTGTCCCTCACCTGTGATATCACTGGATTCTTATTTCCCACCTATGGTCTGAGTTGGATCTGCCAAGATCCTGGGAAGGTCCTGGAGTATGCTAGAAGAACATATAGTGGTGGAAGCAGATACTATTACACACCTGTTCCTGAGCCCCCTGCTGTTCCTGAGGACTCCCTGATGTACCTGTGCATATGCTGGTTCTTTTCCCCAGATGTCTTTCCCAATTGCACCTGCAGGGGTTGAAATCAATACTCCTGAGAGTCAATATCACCAGGGACATTTCCAAGAGCCAGGTATCGTTAGAACTCAACAGCTTAATACCTGAGGATATGGTTGTGTATTCCAGTGGGAGACACCCAGTGAGGGAACTCAGTGTGCGCCTAGTCACTAACCTGCCTATAGGGGAAGCTCAAGACCACCATGGGGATCTAAGGACCACCAGGTGGAGCTGAGGACCAGCAGGGGGAGCTGAGGACCAGCAAGGATCTGAGGACCAGCAGAGGAAGCTGAGGACCAGCAGGGGATCTCAGAATCAGCAGGGGACTCAGGGGACTCAGGGAGCTCAGGACAAGGAGGGGGAGCTCAGGGCTATCAAGGGTAGCTCTGCCCCAGGATAAGGTAAAGAACTGTCCAGAGGAGTGTTTGTATTAAGATATTTTGTCTAATTATACAAATTCCAATTTCTCTGTCTGATTGCAGTTCTTAAATGTTAAATGTTATTATCCGTAAGTAATATTCTGTTTTCCTACTCTGGGCCCATGTACTTGTGAGGTTCAACATTTTTCATGAATTTCAACATTAAATTCTCAGCCTTGATAACTATATCAATAAGTCTAAAGAATTTTAAATATTGTGTGATTCCTTCTCCTTATTTGCTGTGCACACAGAGAAAGAGGCACACCTGAGGATTTGAAGCAGCATCATAGGAACATAAGAACACGAGGCTTGCCTTGCTCCAGACTTCTAAAGCAAGAGTGTTTCAGCTTTGGAGGCCAAGTCAGACTTGCTCGTCCCTAGGATCCAGGTCAAACTCACATTTGAAACTGTTGTAGTTTTGCAGTTTTCCATAACATGAGCTGCCTGAGAAAGCATTTCCCACCCACACCCAATCCCAGGAAGATCCTTCACTGTATCCTGTTTTACTGTCTTCTGTTAAGAACAAAATTTCTTCTGACCACATTGGAGGGCCACATTCTCTGCAATGTCTGTGAATTTGGATTTGGTTATTTGCATTCATCATAAAGAATTTCCCAGGGGCAAGAAGGATGAAAAAAGCTGACAGAAAGCAAATGAGTTACAGGAAGTTTTTCTTCAGCTATAACTCACAGTGATCTTGGCAATGGATCCTGTCTTAATTAGTCAGCACTCTCAATGTTCACAAACTAGAGTAGAATCATCTGAGCTGAAAAGGAGGCCACTCAGAAAAGTTCCAAAGGAACGTGAGTCCTGGCTGCAGAACTCATGGAGGAGAATTGAGAGACAAGATATTGAATCCATGCACCTTGATCATAACAGAAATGCAGAGCTCAGCCTAAGTGAGACTGGATGGAAATGTTACCTCAAGCAGGGCCATATGAAGCCCTGGCAGGATGGAGTCTACCGTCTCACACTTGACACAGGTGAAGTGGGAATGAGAATCCTAAAGAAGAGTCCAGATTCCCCAGGTCAGGGCTAAGATCATCTGAAGATGTCTCCCCTTTAGTACGCCTGGAAGAATAGCTTTTTAAGTTAGAAGATTTTCTAGGACATAGAAACTTCACCAGATGGCACTCATGAATTTAGGTGGTAAAATCATGGAGATGAGCAAGGTCTTGGGCTGTGGGCAAGACAGGTCTCACTGCAGTGACACTGCACAAGGAACTGGACCTGGGGCTCCCTCCCTCACCCCATACTTCCCTGCATGCCAGCCCTGTCTGATGTCAAGCTATGCTGCTTGAGTAAACTCAGTGGTTCTCAGCCTCAGGCTGCAGCTGAGAGCTGCCTTTTCTCCCAGGACTCACACCTGGCCCAGCACCTCCCTGCTGTCCTCTCTGGGTGGAGACCAGAGGGCAGGACAGATGAGGGTAAGAGCTCAGAGCAGATTCCCACCCACTGCTGTCCACAGGAATTGGCTGGACAGTCAGGAGGACAAGCAGGACAGAGGGTGGGGGAGGGCATTGGGCACACAGCAGGATGAGACCCTGCTCACTCCTCTCCTGCTCAGTCTGTAGCCCCCAAATCTCACAGAGATGAAAGAGAAGAACTAGTCCTGAGAACAAAGGGGGGCTCTTCTCCTGGATGTGGGGAACCCCATCCTCAGCCCTGGGCTCTGTTCAGTCATCACTGAGGGCTTCTCCTTCAGGGCTGGGAGGTGAACCTGGGGCCTCTTACATGCTGGGCATGTTCCTGCCACTCTGAGACCCTCCCAGGTGCAGGGAGGAAGGGCTTGAAAGAGGCAGCCTGGGCTCAGGAGGGTAGGCTCCCCCTCTGACAGCCTTCCAGAACCCCTGAAACCACCTGCTCTCCTCTCACAGGTAAAGGTCCACCTGGGTTCAAGACAGGGATACATCTCAGGAGCACAGAGGACCTGGGCAGCCTGAACTCAGCCTCTCCAGATATCAGAAGAGCCTCACCCACATGCAAATCCCTCCTCCTGCCCTGGGTTCAAATGCCCTCTGTGCTGTGGGAGCTCCCAGCTCTCTGCTCAGACAGGGCTTAGTTCTCTGGAAGGCAGGTGTGGTCTAGAAGATGAGGCTGCTGGGTCTTGTCCTGTGCCTGGTCACAGCTCCCCAAGGTGAGTGTCCCCAGTGTCAGATCTGTATCCATGGGGAGGTTGTAGCTGCAGGTGACTGACAGGGTATGACTGTCTTTGTCCCCAGGTGTCCTGTGCCAGGTGCAGCTGCAGGAGTCAGGACCTGGCCTGGTGAATCCCTCGCAGACCCTGTCCCTCACCTGTGCTATCTCTGGTTACTCCATCACAACCAGTGATTACTGGTGGAGCTGGATGCGTCAACCCCCAGGGAAGGGGCTGGACTACATAGGGTACATAACTAGTGGTGGTGGTACCAACTACAGTCCATCCCTCAAAAGCCGAGTGTCCATCTCCAGAGACACGTCCAAGAACCAGTTCTCCCTGCAGTTGAGCTCCCTCACCACTGAGGACACAGCCACCTATTACTGTGCCAGAGATACAGTGAGGGGACCTCAGTGTGAGCCCAGACACTAACCTCCTGCAGGGCACCCATGGCCAGCAGGGGGCGCTCAGCACACAGGGTCAGTTCCAGAGCAGGGTCAGAGGGAAGAAAGTGAAGTTCCCCTCATGTCCTGAGGTTTCTTCCCAGCCAGCACACCCCCTAACACTACCATGAATAGAGATTATTTACATCTTTCTTGTCTCAGAATCTCAGAAGTTTGTCCTTCTCTAAATCAGGCTTGTATGAAATTCTCTTGCTCAGCACAGGCTACTGAACAATATTTCTTGATGAACATTAATTTTTTTAACCTTTATTTAATTAATTTATTTATTTTTATGTGGTGCTGAGGATCGAACCCAGGGCTTCACGTGTGCTAGGTGAGCACTCTACAGCTGAGCCACAACCCCAGCCCCCCCCCGAACATTAATTTTTTAATGATATTTTCTGCCCAGTGTCTGCAACGTAAACTTTATAAACTTATCTTTTCAGTACCAGGGTTTCATATCAGGGGGCCCTACCCTGAGCTCCATCCTAGCCCTGCCTCAGTTTTATTTTAAGACAGGTTCTCTCTAAGAGGCCCAGGCTGGTCTTGAATTAGTTATCTTCCTACCTCATCATCCCGAGTACCTGGGATTAAAGGTGAGCTCTACCACATCCAGGTTAACTTTATAAACATTTGATGCCATGTCTTATCCCCTCCATGCTCAGATGGATCCCCTGTTCTCTCCTCATGACACCTTCCCATTCTCAATCTGCTCAGTGTGCTTCCTGTTATGGGTCAGGTCATAGAACACATGTTACAGTAGAGCCCACATACTGCCAGAACCTTTCACCCCTGGGACCTTTGGCAATGTCTGGAGTCAGTTTTGTTTTCTCTTCTGTTAAAAAAGAAATTTTCCAAGGCAATTAGTTGTTAGGTACCATTGTAGCTGCCAAACCTCCAGCCATCACACAATACTACCCACAACAAGGCATTATTTGAACCAAATGGCTATGTACGAAACTGAGAAGCAGTGATAGAAAGGCCTAAACCCAGTTAAAATGCAGAGAAATATGCATATTCAGAATAAACTTTCATGTATGTGAGCTGTCTATCCTAGTGATGATGCTCTGTGACACCCAATTCCAAAACCCAGGGCTCCAAGTTCTGTATGGCCTGTGGACAGGGGTGACCTGAGAAAGGTCTTGAAGAGAAAGGGGCTCCCTTGGCAAAGACCCAGGAGGGAGCGTGGTCAGTTATGTAGGAGACTGTGGGAGCTGTAAGGTGGCTCTGAAACTAGCTCCAGGTCCCTGAAGACATGCTCTGCTCAGGACCATTCTGTTCCCATCTTGGTGTGAGGTGACCTCAAGTCCAAGAAGCTCCAGGACACGTGCTGGGGAGAGGCAGCTTGGAGCCTGCCTGGGTTTCCAGCCACTGTGGCTGGATGCAGGGTCACAGAGAGGGACACCCTGGGCTCTGTTACTACTCACACCAGTGTCTACCCTGTCCTGAAAGTCCAGCTCCAGTCTGGGTGAAGATGAACAGTGGCAATTTTGATATCCCAGATCATCCTAAGCTACTCCAGGTTCATTCCAGAATATTAAATTATTGGGAATATTTGAAAAATATGGGCTGGTTGACAGCTATGGCACTGATTTTAAATATAAAGTTTGCTAGTGGCTAAAATTTATACTACTAAAATTTGTAACAATGCTTGTCAATTCTACATCTATCGTTAACAATCTCATTTTTTAAAATTTCTTTAATTTTTTGTGCATTATAAAAATAAAAATTGTGTAGTCCGTTTTGATGTAGTTTTAAATGCATATACACAATTTTATAGCAGAGCAATTTTACCTGTGTACCTTGTATATCTTAAATTTCTCTGCCTGTCATCATCTTTTCAATTTATTATATATGTTTGGTCATACTAAAAGAAAACACAGGGGCCTGCTGGCCGGGAGCACCTGGGGAGCTGCGGGCAGCGGGCGGGAGGGAGCACGGGCCTGGGCCTGGCGCGGGCGGCGGAGCGAGCAGGGCAGCCGAGCCCAGCGCTCCCTCCCCATGGCCGGGAGCAGGCCGCGTAGGCGGCGACGGCGCTGAGAGGCCAGGGCGGGGCTGCGGGGGGGCCTGAGGACTAGTGGAAGATGAACGCCCTCCTAGAGCAGAAGGAGCAGCAGGAAAGGCTGCGGGAGGCCGCGGCCTTGGGGGACATTCGGGAGGTGCAGAAACTGGTGGAGAGCGGGGTTGATGTGAATTCCCAAAATGAGGTCAACGGCTGGACTTGTTTACACTGGGCATGTAAACGCAACCATGGTCAGGTGGTCTTATACCTGTTACAGTCAGGTGCTGACAAAGAAATTCTTACCACAAAAGGGGAAATGCCAGTGCAGTTAACATCAAGGAGAGAAATCAGGAAGATCATGGGAGTGGAAGAATATGATAATGATGACGACACCCTTCCTCAGCTGAAGAAGGAGTCAGAACTGCCCTTTGTTCCCAATTATTTGGCCAACCCAGCCTTCCCTTTTATCTATACTCCCAGAGCAGAGGATTCAGCCCAGTTGCAGAATGGGGGCTCCTCCACACCCCCAGTATCCCCTCCTACAGATGGCTCACCTCCATTGCTGCCCCCTGGGGAACCCACCCTGCTAGGAGCCTTTCCCCGGGACCACCCTTCTTTGGCACTGGTTCAGAACTGTGATGTGACTGCCCCCCCTGCCATACTCAGAACACCAGAAAGCACAAAACCGGGTCCTGTTTGTCAGCCACCAGTGAGTCAGACCCGCTCCCTTTTCTCTTCTGTCCCATCTAAGCCACCAGTGACTCTGGAGCCTCAAAATGGGACTTATACAGGACCGGAGCCAGCATTCCAGCCATTTTTTTTTTTACTGGAACATTTTCATTTAATATGCAAGAGCTTGTACTCAAGGTAAGGATTCAGAAGCCATCTCTTAGAGAAAATGATTTCATTGAAATTGAACTGGACCGACAAGAGCTTACATACCAAGAACTGCTCAGAGTGAGTTGCTGTGAGCTGGGTGTTAATCCAGATCAAGTGGAGAAGATCAGAAAGTTACCAAATACACTGCTAAGAAAGGACAAAGATGTCGCTCGACTCCAAGATTTCCAGGAGCTGGAACTGGTTCTGATGATAAGTGAAAACAATTTTCTGTTCAGAAATGCTGCTTCCACACTGACTGAAAGGCCTTGCTACAACAGGAGAGCTTCAAAACTGACGTACTAATGCAGCAGGGACTTTTATCGCTGAGTATTGTGACAATGTATGTCACCTCTGGGGCAAGGACAAGCCATTGATCCAAAAGCCTCGGATGCCCACGAGGTTCCCTGGTGCCACTGCGTAGTGTACACTAACATCGTTGTTCTGCCAAGGCAAGAAGCCCCTGTCCCCCAGCAGCGGTGCCACTCTTCCAAGCCTCTTGGTGCACAATAAACCTATTGCTTGAAGCTCTGAACAGCTGAGAAGTGGTCTGGAGAGGCAGAAGCCGGAGGTTCTATATCCAGTGTGTTTTATGTGCAGAATGTAAGAGAGTTGTCTAAGCAGAAGCTGAGAGAGCACAGAACCTATTTCCGGCCACTCCTGTTGACAGTGCACCTGAAGGGCAGGGCGTGCCTTTCTTAGTGTTGCATGCTCTTGACTCTCCTGAAATTGCAAACTGACTAGAGAGGAAGACTGGGGAAAGCACGGGTACTGGACAAAGGGATTTTGGTGTGACTTGTGCTGTGAGGTTTCTTAGAACATATTTATAAATGTTACTCAGGTGAAAAGTATTTAAGTATACAGTTACCTAATTGTAAATAGGCTGTTAACCAAAAGCTTCCCCTCCCCCACTTTTCCTTTGCGAACACTCACAACTGCTTCTGTCTCCACTATCATCTCTGCTTTACCTCCTCTTCACGGTCACTAGAGGGCTCTCTGAGGCTTTCTAAAAAAGCCACTGCATTTTTACTGAGGCGATTCCTGTCATCAATGTATTTAATTGCACTGTTTGAGAAGAGCACAAGCATTGCCAGTCCGTGTTCTACATTCTCATTTTCCACTAGAAATGAAAAGCAGTTTTTGAGCCTGAATCTGTTGCTATTTTACAGGTTATTGTGGGAAATTGAACTAAAGGAGTTAGCATCTTTATTTTTGTAACAAAGATAAAGGTTATTTTGAAATTATTAGGATTTTTACACAACTCTGAAATCTGTTGCTTTTTTAAACAAATCGTTTGATCTTAGGAATTCCCCCTACTGCCACCACCAATCCACTCAACAAAATCAGTTGTGAGTCTACCAGACTTAAAAACAAAACTTACCTGATTAAACTATTGAGTATGGCATAAGAATTTTGTTCAAGAATGCATTTGAGGATTCTTTTCATTTTCTTCAGCATCATTAAGGTGAAAGAAAAGCTACTGTCTCGTTGAAACAAACAGCTTAGCTTTAGAAATCAGAGCTGCCCAGGTAGACAGGAGAGCAGGGGTTGAAGCCAGCTGTTGGAGAGCATCCCTGCTGTCTTAAGAAGCTTTCTCCCCATAGTGCCTATAGTTTCCAAAGAAACTTAACTTCCTGATTGTGTTAACTTAATTTTATTAGAACACTATAATTGAGTAAGAAGGTGCAGAAGATGTCAATGGAAGAGAATGTTGTACTAAGATAATGGCCTCCTGCTGCTGCTTACGTACTGAAATGAGGCTGACATATTCCTCAAGGCCAACTTCTTGGAGTCACTCTGTTTAATGACTTCCTCGTATCCCCTCCCCCCTTACTGCTGGTGACTTATCCTTGTGGAGTGTGCATAGCATAGTGAAGGTTACTTTATTACCTACTTTCTCTTAAGTGCTTTAAAGAAACCTCCCTTGTGTTTCAACCAATCAGAAACTACATTATCTAGATGTACTAACCTCTTCCTTCACTTTGAAAAGTTACAACTTACTGATACAATTAACTATGGTTCTATCCTTCAAGAAATGGTTCAGTATTAATTCATGTCTAAATTACTGGGGTTAAAACTCTTTTAGCCACCTAGATTAATTAGAGATTCTCAGAAGCAGTGGAGGCCCTTGGTTAGGAGGTGGCCTACAGAGTTGTTCTCCAGGCTCAGAAGCAGAGGGAGCAAGGGCTCTGCCCTACCCTGACCTCTCTCTCCATAGAATCCTCTGTGGTCAGTGACTCTGGCAGTGGGATTAGACTGCACAGTTGCTGGTAGGTGAGTTTAAAGTCTTAATCTATGCATTCAGAGAAATATTTTTATATGCTTTGTGTAATTTATAACAAGAGTTTTTTAGCTTTGTTAACTGTGAATTCTCTCCTTCCCCACTGCATATTTAAAGCATGTGTTCACACTGGGTGTAAACATTCACAGAGGATTCTTTTCTTTGTGCATTGCTACTCTTCAAACATAACAGGTATTATTAAAATTAAATATTAACTGACCAAAAAAAAAAAAGAAAGAAAACACAACAGTTTTCCTTTGTTATATGTCTCTGAGGTTCTTATTGTACATTGTACAAATGTTGGTGTTTTAATGACTAAAAAGAACCCAATTGCATTCAGAGGGCATTTCTGAATGATTTATTTCCCCCAATGGTTTGATTTCTGTCTTCTTTCCTTCACTGAAACCTCAGGACTTGCTCTGCATTCTCACACAGTTCTTTCCTCGCCCAGGTGGATGCTGGGATCACTTTCCCTAAACACAATGCCCCTAACTTGAAGACAGCCTGTATTTGATGGCTTAAGCCTGTTTCTCTGAGTATAATACATGGATGTACTTATACAAATTAGATTTAGGACTTGAGAGTGTAATACATTTTGAAGGATCTGAATAAATAATGATGTGTTGTATATTGTTGTTCACACATGAGGGTGTTTGATCATCAACATCACTGTGAATGTCACCATTTCTTTCCCTCAGACACACAGCTGGCCATTCCAGCTTTATTTTCATGATTACATTAAAACCTTGTAAAGTCTTGTGAGGCAGAGGAGACAGCACCCTGACACAAGGGGTGCCAGGTGCCATGATGGGTCCCAGGCTGGGCACGCCCAGCTGTCCATCACCTGTCCCTCCTGAGTCTGGGGAGCCCACCAGCTGCTCTGTCCCACTCACTGTGAAGCACAGCCTGGCTGTGGGCCACAAGTGCCCTGTGAGCTGCAGAGCCCCAGGACAAGGCCCTCTCTGCACGTGGCCCTCACCACCCACCCTCACCCCCACCCTCCCTGCACCTTCCCATCTCCAGAGGCCACTGTCCTCTCTCTTTCCAGGACCTGCTGCAGTAGGCTACCCACATGAGTGATGGTGTGGTGATGGTCTCCCTCTGCCTGACTCATTTCAGCTAGGACCATGTGCTCCAGGGCCATGCCCAGGGCCAGGAAGGACAGGATGCCATTCTTTTGGCTATAAAATATTTCCTGGTCTGTGCATAGTGGATGTTCTTCATCCATCTACCCCTGAATGACTCCTTTGTTGATTGTGAAATGTGTTTCAATAATCAATGGTTTTCCAATAATTATTTGATGTACAGATTATATTTCTTATGGAAAAACACTCAGTACCTGGGTGGCTACATCATGGGTGAGACCTGATTTTATTTCTGATGAAGCTTCATAGTGTTCTCCATGACACAGTCTACATTCCCAGTAGTACCCTGACCCCTTCCACTGTGAGCATTTGTTATCTTCCTCCTTTTCAAGGAGCCATCTCACCAGGGAGGATTGAAATCTCCCTGTGGTTTTGTTTGCATTTTCCTGGTGATTTGTGATGTTGAGCGTTTGATAAGTTATTTGTGTTATTTCTATGTGATCTTTGATAGATGTGAACATAGGTAATTTACCCAAGTGCAGTAAACTGTGGGGTATTTGCTCTGTGTTATCTTTGGCTACTGAATTGTTGGCTTTTCCCACTCATTCTGCATTTCTGACCCTTGTTGGAGCAACAGCTTTCCAAATAAATTTTCTGCTAGTGTGTAGATTTTCTCCTCAGTCAGTAGCTTCCTTTGCTGTGGAGCATCCTGCTGCTTGATCTGTCCACTTTTACTCTATGGCCTTTGTTTTTAGGTTCTTATCTTATTTCTCCTCCTGTGTGAGCACCTTTCAGTGTCTCCTAAGTTTTCTTCCATGGCTTTGACATCTCAGGACCTGTGTGTAAGTCTTGCATTGATTTGGAGCTGAGATTTTACCTGGTGAGAGTGGGGGTCTAATTCTAATCTCCTGCCTGTGGTTGTCCAGTTTTCCCAGAGCTATTCAGTAAAGAACCATCCTTCCAATAAGGATTCCTGACCTTTTTGCTAGACCCAGTGGACTACATGTGTGTGGCTGCACCCTGTCATCAAAATCTCCTTGCATCTGTGTGTGGGTTCCGTGCAGGGCCAGCTCTCTAGGCTGCTGTCACCTGTGGTACATGTTGATGTGCAGGTAGAGATGAGACCAGGCAGTGCTATTTTGGGCGAAGGTGGCTTTGCATGTTCAGTTTCCCTTTGGCTCTCTGTGAGTTTTAAGTTTATGCTTTCTCTTTCTGTAAAGAATGTCACGGGAACTTTGGCAAAGGATGCATTGAATCCTCAGGTGGTTTCATGGGGTGTGTACAATCAACAGTATTTTTACTCCAATTCCATGAATTGGGATATCTTTCCACTTTTTCTGTATTTTATCTTCAATTGCTTTAAACGAATTTAGAGTTTACCTAATGGATATATTTCATTTTTTTGGATTATTTAATTCTAGATAATTATGTAGCAATTTTGAATAGGACTATTTCTTGAATTTTTCAACATGATTAATTTTTTTTTTAAAGAGAGAGTGAGAGCGAGAGTGAGAGAGAGAGAGAGAGAGAGAGAGAGAGAGAGAGAGGAGAGATAATTTTTAAATATTTATTTTTTAGTTTTCAGTAGACACAACATCTTTATTTTATTTTTATGTGGTGCTGAGGATCGACTCGAACCCAATGCCCCATGCATGCCAGGTGAGTTCACTACTTCTTGAGCCCCATCCCCAGCCCACAACATGGTTACTTTTGATGTATAAAATGTCACATTTTGCATGGCAACTTTGTATTTTGTGACTTTACCAGTTTGTCAGTTGTAACATTCAAGGTGGACTCTTTAGGTTTTTTTTGGTTTTTTGGTTTTTTTTTTAAGGAAGTGTCTTATGGAACTAAACACTAAAAGAATTTAAGTAAAAGGCAGTAATCTGTATGTACACAAAATGATCATTCCATAAATATTTACATGAGGGAAAAGAGAGAGAATCACTAAAACTGAATTGCTACAGGTATGAAAATCCTTTCTCAAAGCATTTTTATTGAGGAATCATATAAGCTTTTAAAATTAAAATAATTGCAGAAACATAAATCTTAATTTCAGTTCTCAGTTCTTACTATTTAAAGGAACCAATAGGTCATAAACAGCCCAAGATTTCAAGAACCAACTATTCAGTTCAGTTTTTAATATCAAATCTTTTTTTTCAGCTTTCATGATGAAATTAAATTTACAGAAGAGATAAAGAGCATGCTGAAAGGTATAAATACAAATTCCAGTTCATCCTCCTTTATAAAGGCTAGTCAGCCGCTCCACTTCTTTACAGGTGTCCATGCTCAAGGCATCTGCCTTCCTTCGGAGTCGATCATCACGGTATACTTTTGCTGCATACTGCATATCTGTTTTTTGCTTTCTTTCCAGAAATTATTTCAAATATTAGTCACATAATTTTCTTCTACACTTTTTTTTTACCGTTGGTAATAACATTCCTTTATATTCATTTTTAAAATGTTTGTTGACATAGTAAACAAGGCCCAAATTTTCTGTTTGCATTTTAATGGTTTGCTCTGATCCAGATCTGGGATATAAGGAATAAGGAAGATTGGAGACCATCAGTTGGCTAATAATAACACAAGAATCAGTAGGGTAATGGGCATCAGCTGGATAAACACAGAAAAACCTCCGATTCCTCTTTTTCTTCTCTTTCATGTCCACTATGTGGATGCTGATGTTGATGGCTATAACCAGCTCAGCCATTTGAAAATGAGTGTACACTACCTGAAGGAAATATATATTGAACAAAAAATATATTGAACAAGTCTTCTGGAGTTATATCAGCTTCACAGCCTCTATGGAAATTAAATCTGCCATTGTCTTGGTGATTACATGCTTGTTCTTCACTGCCTGTGAGATACACTGTTTTCCTTTTTCTGGATTGTTTAAAACAGCAGAAGCATTTCCAATCTTCTTAAAAGCATCTGTTGCTCCAGATGCATAGTTTTGTCTGGATGAAACTTCAAAGCAAGCTTTCTATAAGCTTTTTTCAAATCTTCATCACCAGCATCTTTTGTAACTCCAAGTACTTCATAGTAATTTTTACATTTGTTAATGCTGAGAACTCCCTCTACTTGGTCTTTGGTAAAGCATTTTCCACTTTCACCACCACGGGATATGCTGTCCTTTGTGCAGTGGGGTTTGCTGGGATCACTAGTACCTGATGGTGTTCCGCATGAGGACTATTTCCAGCAGTGCTTCATTTTTCATAATTATCTCCCACAGTGCTCTGTTCCCAGCTACTCAGGAAGGCTGAGGCAAGAGGACTGCTTGAGCCCAGGAGTTGAAGACCAGCCTGAGCAACAGCGGGCCCAGGGCAGAGGGTAGAGCTTCTGAAGGGAGCGCTGGGTTGCCGGGGATCCGGGCCTCCCTGGTGATCTCTTATTCCGGTTCCCCCCAGGACTTGCGCCTGGTTCCCTTTCCTTGAGAAGCGCGGCTACAACGGGGAAGCCGCCACTGCTGAGGAGGCGAGGCCAGCTAAGGAGCTCACAGCAGCCCAGGGCAACAGCAGCCATATGCAGAGAGGGGCGGGGACCTCTTTAGCTTTTTATGTATATAAAATTGGGTCATCTAAAACTGAAGTTCCTTGAATTCTCCTTCCCACTTTGAAGGGCCTTTGCTTCCCTGTCCTGTAAATTGCTATTGCTAAAGCTTGCAGTGTGATGTTGACTAGAGGTGGGCAGTCTGGGCTTCCCCCCTGCCATCTGAGAGACCTCTGGTTGGCCCTCATTTGGATAAGCTGGAGAGTGGGGATCTACAGCAAACCCTTAAGTTCAGACGCACTTCCTCCTCATGGTTCTCACATGTTCTGCACCACACAGGAACATGTGCTGGGATATGACCTCAGTAGTGCAGTGGGGACATGGTGGAAGGTCTCAGGGGCAGGCTATTGGGGAGCCTGGCCCAGGGTGTCAGTTGTTCTCTCTATCTGTGGATGATGTGGACATGCTGAGAAAGACAGGGCAGCAGCAGCATGGGCAGTAGCTGTGTGCCCAGGAGGATCACAAGACACATGTTCCAGACAGTGAGATGCTGTTTCCGCAGGTCCTGCACTGCCCAGGAGCAGGAAGGGAGGAACAGGTCACAGATGATAGATAGATAGATAGATAGATATGCTCAGACAGAGGGCAGACAAATAGAGAGATACATGGTAGATAGATAAGGTATTTCATT
This sequence comes from Urocitellus parryii, assembly GCF_045843805.1. Classification (NCBI taxonomy): domain Eukaryota; kingdom Metazoa; phylum Chordata; class Mammalia; order Rodentia; family Sciuridae; genus Urocitellus; species Urocitellus parryii. The sequence continues at coordinate 8,069,256 of NW_027553327.1, read as the reverse complement.
GACAGATAACAAGGAAATGATAAAAGATGATATACAAATATAAATAAGTGACAAAATAATTTATCAAAGCTGATATAAATATAAGAAAATGATGATAAATAATATATTCATAATAGATGATTGATGATTCACAGAGAAAGATAGATGATAGATAATAGATACATAGAAATATAGATAGATATTTAGCTAGCTATAATTGGTCTCAGGCCCCAGATGATACAAGAACACTGCTCCAATTTTCAAGTCTTTCCTGTTCTTGACCACGTATCCACTTCCATATATTTCTTTCACCATATTCCCTGGACAGGACAAAAAAGATGCTGGGCATGGAAAATGGGAGAAATGGAGAGGTCTGAATTCTCTCAGGGCTGTAGCCTACTTCACTCAATAGAAGCCCATGGCCAGAGCCTCTCCTTTCCTGTCTCACCCTCAGGTACAGGTCCTGATCATGGCCAAATCACCATGGAGACACAGGGGCAGCCTGGCACTGTCTGCTCTAGGTGTGTGAGTGGCAGGTTCCTTACCCATTGACACAGCCCTGGGCTTGAGACCATGTATGCAGTCCCTGTGCTTGCTCCATGGCCCACTCCTGACTGGTCACTGCAAGGACAATTAGCATGGAGAGTGTGCTCAGCTGGGTTTTCCTGGTGGCTGTCTTAAAAGGTAAATAATTGAGAACCAGAGACCCTGAGTGTGTGAGTGGACAGAAGTGAGAGAATGAGTGTATGAGTGAGAGTGTCCTGACCAGGATGCTTCTGTGTTTGCAGGTGACAAGTGGATATATAGCTGTTGGAGTCTGGGGGAGCCCTCGTGCAGCCCTTGGGGGGGGACTGCAACTCTCCTGTGCAGCCTCTAGATTCACCTTGAGCAGCTACTGGATGAACTGGATCTGCCAGGCTCCAGGGAAGGGCCTGTAATGTTTTGACAATTTAACTAAAATGGTGTTAGCCCCTACTACCCAGACTCAGTGAAGTGCCAATTCACCATCTCCAGAGACAAATGCAAGAACCTGCAGTACCTGCAAATGAGTAGTCTGCGAGCCAAGGACAAGGACACCTATTACTGTGCCAGAGACACAGTGAGGGGTCCTTAGTGTGAGCCCAGAAACAAACCTCCCACATTGTGACCAAGACCAGCAGGGGGCGCTCAGCAATAAGAATCTCAGGGTCAGGACAGGAGCAGGTGCAGAGAGTGGTTGAGGACTGGTTTCTTGTTGTGTATTGAGGCTTTTTTTCTCTATCCCCCTGGGTCCTAGGCAATTAATACCTTTTTAATTCAGTTTGTATATTTCTATGATATCTTTGACAAAAATGTTTGTTTCCTTGTTTTTCAGGGTGCCAGGAACACCAGGGCCACTTAGAGCCCTATATCACAGGCTCCAACTTGAACTCTTGAAGAGGGAGGTTCAAATGGATTCCCACTGGGGCTTCCCCTCAATTCAGAGCCTCCCCATGGATCTTTTCTAGATTTATAATCCTGTTCATCTGCTCTCAATTCTACATTCAAAAGTCATCACTGTAAGGGAGCAGAGATTCACCATGCATAAGCACAGGGTGTGGCCACACCTGCTCCTGTGAGTGACCTCACAGTGGGACACACAATATCCAGAGCCCTCTGCAGAGTTGTTGACAGCACTTTCTGAGACACACAATCAGTCACAGAGTAGACTTTCTACTCTGGATTCAGAGTGAGGCAAAATGGACAGTGGGGTCCGGACCCAGCTCATACTAGGACACACAAAGGTCGCAGCTCAGGCCCATCATCAAGGGTTCCTAAGGGAGGGCCTGATTCCAAGTACTGTCTCTGAAACCAACCAGTTATCAGAATTTCTGCTGTCATCAGGTTGCAGAGACACAGGAGAGCTCCATAGTTCAGCACAGGGCAGCCTGGCCCATGTCACAGACAGAGTTTATGGAGCCTGATCCCTCCAGAGAGAAGAGCCTTTAGCAGCCAGAGGAAGAAGAGGAGATAACCAGGGTAAGGGGGCTCCCGGGTACTTTTCTGCTCTCAGCACTGTGTTTGAGCCCTCCTGCAGAACCATGAGGGACTTCTCCACAGTGATATCCAGGCTGGGGCCTTCCACAGACACAGAGAATTTGAGAGACACTTTGAATTCCCCACAGTGATGCTGAGGGAGTGCTGGACTGGTGCAGCAGGACTCAGCTGTCCTAGGGATAGGGGAGAGAGCGAGCCCCCACAGTGTCAGGGGTCAGCAGGGAAAGCTCCACCTGGATGGTCAAGAGTAACCAGCACCAGAGGAAGACATGCTCAGGAGCTTTCTCAGCTCCATACCCAGAAGTGAGGCCAGTGGGGCCACTGGCTTCAGAACCCTGAAGACACACTGTGCCCAGAACCACCCTGACTCCATCTTGCTATGAGGTGATCTTGAGTCTGAGAAGCCCCCGGCCATCTGGCTGCTGGGCAGAGGCACCTAGGACAGTGCCTGGGTTTCCAGCCACTGTGGCTGGATTTCAGGATCACATAGAGGGACACATAGGTGCCCACCCTATTGAGAGTCCAGCTCCAGTCTGGGTGAGGATGAGCATCACCAATATTTAGTTCCACAATACTCCCAGGCAACTCCTGCTTCACTTCATAAATTTAAATTATTGTGCTTTTTCCCAAAGATTTTATTTTTAATTGATTTTTTCCCAAAAAAATTTTGATTGAGAGTCATAACACTTTTTTTGTATACAAAATAGATAAGTTTCTAAGTAACTTAGAGTTTTATATTTTATATCAGTGGAACCCATTTCTTTTTCAATCAACAAAACTTTTATATTTTTAATTATTTGTAATATTTTATATTGAGCATTATCATCATCTTCTCAAATTATAATTTATTTTTTTCATACCAAATACAAATACAATGATTTTCTTTTGCTGTATATCCCTGATGTTTTCATGTATACCTAACTAACAATCATACCTTGTACAATATTGTTTTCATTGGTGAAGAGAAGTGATTTTGCATTTGATAAACATAGAATTTTTTCATTAATTTTTTTCCTTAGTGGTTGAGTTTATGTCTCCTTTGCCTCATTCAGAACTCAGAACTTACTCTGGGAATCTTGCTCAGCTTCTTCCTGAGCCCTGGTGGATGCTGAGATACCATTCCCTAAATATGGTGCCCTTCACTTTCAGACAGTTTGAGTTCTATAGCTTAAGCCTGCTTTTCTGAGTAGAATGTTTGGACAAAGTTATATACATTAGATTTGTGATATAACAGTGGAATACATATTGAAACCCGAATAAGCATTCATAGTGTATGTTGTGTTTCACACAACTTGCTGAGACTGCTTCATGTCCCTCTTGTCCTCTTTTCTGATCTCAGTGTCCTGTCTTGTTGGGCTTGGCTTGGATTTTATGTTAGCAGACAGGCATTTTGTTGGATTTCATGTGTTTTATTATAATTTATTATAATTTCAGAAAATTACTTTAACCTCCTTTTTTCTTTTTTTTTGCTTTTTATTAAAAGAGAGAGACAGAGAGAGAAAAATCTTTAATATTTGTTTTCTAATTATCGGTGGGCACAACATCTTTGTCTGTATGTGGTGCTGAGAATCGAACCTGGGCTGCACCCATGCCAGGCGAGCGCGCTATCGCTTGATCCACATCCCCAGCCCCAGACCTGCTTTTTTCTAAGTGTTCTATATATATCATCTTGAACCTTGTCCACTCTGTATTTGGAGATTTCTGTTGTATGGGGCCCTCAATAGCATTTGGTTTCTGTCTTATGAAAACATTCCTTGGAACCACCCTGTGCTTTGATCCCCTCACATCTGGTTCCTGGCTCCTTAAATGACATCCAGCTCCCCTACTTCTTTCTGCACCTGAAGCTCTGTAACCTGATAAATTTTATTCCAGGCTGGGATTGCCTTAGGGGACTTAATCTGAGCTTCTCTCCAGTCTGGCTTTGGGCTCACATGAAGGGCCCCTAGGGAGGCCCTTGTCTGTCCCTACTGCAGTGGGGAGGTGGTCTTGGCCCACATTATCACCTCCCACCCACCACAGAAACCTGCCTCTCCCTGTTGCCAACTCCCTGTGATGCTTCTCCTCTGAGGACTCAGACTCTTGTTCTGGACTCTTCTCTTCAGCCCAGGATGCTGTTCCTGAGGACAAGGAGGGGTGGTCTGAGGAGTATTTCCTCCTTCTGTTCCTACTTTCTGTGAGGTTCCAGAAGAGCCCCTGGTATTGGATTGGTGGGTTGCCCTGAGTGTAACTGTTGCATGTGACAACATCTTTCATTACCTCACTTGGTGAGTCTTACTTTTTTCTCCAAGCATCATGTTCCCAATTCAGTCCATTTTCCAAGAAGTGACATTATTTCTCTCTTTCTTGTTGCTGTGGGAACTCCAGTGGGCACGCAGGTCACATTTTTCTCTGTCCACTCTTGTGTGGACAGCACCTGGCTGGTGCTACACCTGGCTCCTGGAGCTATGCTGCTATAACATTGGTGTGTGTGCATCACTATTCTCTGATGATATTAGGTCTGTGGATCAGTACTGAGGAGTGGAAACTGGTCCCATAGTAGCTTGACTCCTAGTCTCCTGGGTCTGTGGGCTCTCCTCACCCAGGAAGGAAGTCCACGGTACAGGGTAGAGGAGATTATGGCTGCAGAGTCACTAATCAAGACCTTTGGAGACCAAGAAAGAAGCAGTTCTGATTTTATTGCACAGTTACCTTGTATATATACTCAGGCAGCAGCTAAGCAATTTACAGGTAGTCACCAATATAATTTCTGGCCAACTTTCCTCCACAGCCCTGGTAGCCAGGTCAAATTTGCAATCAAACCTATAGTATGTTTGCTGTTATCCATGGACATTAACTGCCTGGGAAGGCAATTCCCCCCAGACATCCATTCCCAGGAGGTTCCCTCTACCTATCCTCTTGTTTCTGTTTCATGCTGTGAACAAATATTTTTGTGACCAGCAATGGAGGACCATGTTCCCTGCAATGTCTCTGCATTGTGATTTTATTATTTCAAATTGTCCCCAAGAATTATGTTTTATGAATCCCTGGACTTCAGATGTGAAAGAACACTGGGATGTGCCTTACACAGAAAGAATGTGAGAAACATAATTTTTTTTTTCAATTGTGACTCAGAAATCTTGGCCAAGGCTCTAGTGTCAACAGGTCACCAATGTCAATCATCCATGAGTAGGAGGAGAAATCACCTGAACTGAGCATGAGGCCACTCAGGACAGTTCCAAAGCAACCCACGTTATGGGAGAGGAAGTCAAGGAGCCTGCGAGACCAAAATATTGGATCTACGATATTTTGATCATAGCTTAATGAAAGAGAGCTATAAGTGAGCATGATGTTAATGTAGTAGATGGACATGAAATCTCAGGTAGGGCCAAGTAAAACACTGGGTGCTAGAACCCACTGGTTTACACCTGGATGAGGGGAGGAGAAAAGAGTGTCATGCCAAGGGTCTAGGTGCATTGCTGTGATGGTCTAACTTGAAGAATAGCTTTCTAAATCAGATGATTTGCTAGGACTTGGAAACTACATATAATGGCACACCTGGCTTTTTGGTGAAAACCTGGAGACCAGCAGGTCTTACCTGAGCCACCCCAATACCAAGAGGTGGGTGCTGCAGGCTCAGTGTTTGCAGGAAGTTCATGGTCAACACCACAGGGAATAAGGAGAGGAGCCCACATGTCTTATTAGGGTGCTGTGCTCACTCAAGCAGGAGAATAATTCCTGAACCTCATCAGGAAGTCAGCAACTACACCTGCCCTCTCAGTGACCCACCTCACTATAGACAGTGTCCACTGTTTTCTCCAAATGCTGGGCTGTGGGCAAGGCAGGTCTCACTGCAGGGATGCTGCACAGGGAGGGGGACTGGGCCTCCTCCCTCACCCAGCCTGCCCTGCATGCCATCCTGTCTGCTGTCAGCCTGGCTCTGCTGCTCTGGGGCACTCAGGGGCTCTCAGCCTCAGGCTGCAGCTGAGAGCTGCCTCTGCTCCCAGTACTCTCACCTGGCCCAGCACTTCCATCCTGTCCTCTCCTGTTGAGAGGAAGAGCTCAGGAATGTTGGTTTCTCCTCTGAAAGCCTTCCAGCACCCCTGAACCCAACTAATTTCCTCTCACAGGTAAAGCTTTACTTGGTTTCCAAGGAGGGACACACCTCACGAGCACAGAGGACCTGGGCAGCCTTACCTCAGCCTCTCCAGATGTAAGAAAAGCCTCATCCACAGGCAAAGTCCTTCTCCTGCTCTGGGTTCAAAATGCCCTCTGAGCTGTGGGAGATCACAGCTCTCTGCTCACACAGGGCTGAGATCTCTGGGAAGGCAGGAGTGTGTTCTAAAAGATGAGGCTGCTTAGACTCTTCTTTAGCTGGTCACACCTTCCCAAGGTGAGTGTCTCCAGTGTCTGACCTGGGTTGATGCAGAGGTTGTGATTGCAGGTGACTGATAGCATGTGACTGTCCTTGTCCCCAGGTGTCCTATGCAGGTTCAGCTGCAGAAGTCATAATCTGGCCTGTTGAAGCCCTTATAGACCCTATATGTCACCTGTCCTGTGTCTGGATTGTCCATCACAACTAGTGGTTATGGCTCGCACTGGATTGATCCTTCAGCCCCCAGTAAAGGTGCTGAATGAATAGAGTATATATAAAATAATGGTGGTACTAACTAGAGCCCATATTTCAAAAGCTGAGTGAAAGTCCAGAGACATGTTCAAGAATTAGTTTTTCCTGCAGCTGAACTCCCTGACTTCCCAGGACACAGTCATCTATTACTGTGCCAGAGCCACAGTGAGGGGACCTCAGTGTGAATCTATAACATAAACTTCACTGCAGGGTGCCCAGGGCCATCAGGGGGTGCTCAGCAAGCTAAGGAGCAGGTTCAGAGGGAGGAGAGAAGAGTTTACCTCAGTCCTTGAGGCTCCTCCTCAGCCAGGACCTGCCAAGACACAATTTTGTATGGAAATTCTCTAGTTCATTCCTGTCTCAGAATCTCAGATGCTTTTCCTCCTCTAGATCAGGCTTGTCTATAATTCCATTGCTCAGCATAGGCTACTCAACATTATTTTCTGATGAAAATTAATTTTTAATAATATTTACTGCTCAGTGTATTTAATGTGAACTTTCTAAATTTATTTTTTCAGTACCAGGGATTGATACAATGGAGTCATAACCCTGAGTTCCATTATAACCCAATTTGAGTGTTATTTAAGTCAGGTTCTCCCTAAGAAGCCCAGGCTTACCTTGAACAAATTATCCTACCTCAGCATTCTGAGTACCTGGGGTTAGAGGTGAGCTCCACCACACCCAGGTTAACTTTATAAACACTTGATGCCATATCTTACCCTCTGCATTCTCAGCTGGATCCCCTTTCTCTCCCCATGACATCTTTTGATTCCCAATCTGCTCAGTGTGCTTCCTGTCATGGATCAGGTCACAGAATACACTTGACAGCAAAGCCCACATAGTGGGCCAGAAACTTCCACCCCTGTGGACCCTTGACAATGTCTGGATTCAATTTTATTTTCACTTATGTTAAGAAAGGGTTTTGCAAGGCAACCAGTTGTTAGAAACCATTGTACCTGCCAAACCTCCAGTCATCACTCAACACCACCCATAGCAAGGAATTATCTGAACCAAATATCTATGGACTGAACAGAGAAGCAGTGACAGAAAGCCCTAAACCTGGTCAATGCACAGAAATATGCATATTCAGAGTAACTTTGGTGTATGTGAGCGCCTACCTGTCATGATAAGGCTCTGTGACATCCACACTCCACACCCAGGGATCCAAGCTGTACATGGCCTGTGGACAGGGGTGAGAGAAAGGGGCACCCTTGGCAAAGACCCAGGAGGGAGAGTGGACAGCTCTGCGTAGACTGTGGGAATAACAGGTCAGCTCTGCCACTGGCCTCAGGACCCTGAAGGCACAGTTTGCCTAGTGCTGCTCTAACCCCATCTTGCTGGGAGAAGACCCTGAGCCTGAGAAACTCCAGGACACCTGGCTCCTGGCAGAGTCAGCTTGGATCCTGTCCAGGTTTCCAGCCACTGTGGCTAGATTTCAGGATTACAGACAGGGACAACCTGGGCTGTGTTCCTGCTCACGTCAATGCCCATCCTGTCCTGAGAGTTCAGCAGCAATCTGGGTGAAAAGTGTCATGGAAAATTGTTATATCCCAGATCATCTTAAGTTACTCCTGGTTCATTCCAGAAAATTAAATGGTTTTTTTTTGTTTGTTTGTTTTTTTTTTTTTTGTATTTGCCAAAAGACGTTGATTGAGTGTTATAACACCGATTTTGCATATAAACCTTATAAGTTGCTAAGTTAGAGTTTTATATTTTATATCAATACAAGCCATTTCTCTTTCAATAAACAATATTTCCATATTTTAATATTTTATTTGAGAATTTTAATTATGTAATTGTGTTGCTTATTTTGGCATATTCATAGATGTATGAACAAAATTTATTGAAGAGTCTTTTGTTTCCTGCCTGTATTTTCTATATGAAATTTCTCTACCTGTCATTATCTTCTCAAATTATTATCTATTTTTATTTATACCAAATACAAATACAATGATTTTTCTTCTTCTTCTCTGATGTTCTTACATACACCTAAATAATAATCATAGTTTGTATAATACTTTTTTCATTGGTAAAGAAAAATGATATTGTATCAGATTAACAGAATTTTTTCAATTGCTTATTTTCTCAATGGTTTCATTTCTGTCTACTTTGGCTAACTGAAACATCAGGATTTGCTCTAGAGGGCTCACTCAGCTCCTTCCTGAGTCAAGGAGGATGCTGGGATCTCTTTTCCTAAACATGACACCCTTACTTGCACACAGTCTGTATTTGATTGGTTAAACCAGCTTTATTGGTGGGAGGTACTGGGGATTAAATTCAGGGACTCTTGAACAATGACCCACATCTCCAGCCACATTTTATATTTTATTTAGAAATAGGATTTCACTGAGTTGCTTAGTGCCTCACTATGGCTGAGGCTGGCTTTGAATTTGGTTCCTTCTGCATTAGCCTCCCGAGCCATGGGGATTGTAGGTGTGCACTACTGCACCTGCCTTGTGTCTACTTTTATGAGTATAATATTTGGACTTGGTTGCATAAATTAGATTTAGGGATTTGACAGTTAAATACATTTTGAAGGGCCTGAATAAGGAATGAGCTGTTGTATTTTGTTTTCTTTTTCATGTGATGGTGTTTGATCACCAACATTACTAAGAATGTCAGCATCTCTCTCCATCAGAAACATAGCTAGTGATTCAAAAATTATTTTTATACCTACAAAAATATGAGTTCTTGTGGAGTTCTTTTGAGGGAGAGAACAGCACCCTGACACATGGGTGCCAGGTGCCATGATGTATCCCAGGCTGTGCACACCCAGCTGTCCATCACCTGTCCCTCGTTGGAGAGGGGAACCCACCCAGCTGCTCTGCTCCAGTCTGCAAGATTAAAGAACACCCTGACTGTGGGCCAAAGTGCACTGTGAGCTGTGGAGCACCAGGACAAGGCCCCTCTGCATGGGGTCCTTACCACTCATCCTAACCCTTGCTCTCTCTACACCTTCCCATCTCCAATGGCCATAGTCCTCTTTTTCCAGATGCAGTAGTTTCCCCATATGATTGATGGTGTGGTGATGGTCTTCCTCTGCCTGTCTTATTTCAGCCAGATCCATGTACTCCAGGGCCAGGCCTAGTTCCAGGAGGGTCAGGATGCCATTCTTGTTAGTTAAATGACATTCTTCCTCTATTTATATCATATTTCCACATCTTCTTTAATGAAAAATGTGATGATCATACAAAGTGCTTCAAGAGCCATGGAACTGGTGTTAAGAACAAACCTCTTGGACTATATATACTAACTCCTATGCACATTGGGCAGAGGCTTGTCCCTAAGCCTTAGTCTGTCCCACCCGATGTCTCTGCTGGCCTCTGGCTATGTGGCACAGGGTGGCATCTCCTGCCTGCTGCCCTCAAAGCTGGCCCTGCAGATGGCAGATCTATGTGCTGTGGCCTTAGGGGGCTTTCCTCCAAGGCTCCACTGGCCATGGCATAGGGGGACTCTTACAGGGGCCATACCTGGAACAAAGCTCTGTCTGAGCTCCAGGGCTACCCAGGACATCCTCTGGAATGCAGGTGGGGGAAGACCACCTCCACACTTTTACACCCTATATGCCTGCAGAGTTAGCCCCACAGGTGCTGTCAGATTGGCTGTTGGGTGACTATTTCAGCTCCCAGATCTGAGCTGGCACAGACCAACACTTTGCCCAGTCCCAGGACTGCATTCACATCTTTAGATCTTTACTACAACCACCTCAGACCCCTGCACCAGTGTGTGCTGAGTCCAGTCTCTACTGCTCTGAGCAGCTCCCATGGCTGATGGTTTACAATGAGAGAGCTACATTGCAGCAGGTTCTGGAAATGCAAATATCAAGGTGCTGCTCCTGACCAGGCCTTCCTGAGGCTGTACCACCTCATGGCAGAAGGCAGGAGGCAAAGAGAGGCAGATGGTTATAAATGACAGAATGGTGCTGGGGTCACACTGGGGGTGCAGTTTGCAAGAAAGGCTCTCTACCAGCCATATGAGAAACCAGGTGGCCATGCCCATGATGTCAGTTTTATTATCTATTCTGGGACCACGTTGACATGGTGAGGGTTGCAGAGCAGCAGCATTGTTTTCAGGTGACTGTGCTTCCAAGATGATCCCAAGACAGTTGCTTCCCCTAATTCTGCAAATCACAAGAGGAGGAAGGGAGGCCTAGTTCACAGATGACAGATTAGCAAGGGGGTAAGAAAGATAGATAATTGATTATTGATAGAGTATATATAGATAGATGAAATATAATGGTAGATAGATTGATAGATACCACATACATACTGAACTAGAATAAATTAATCCTCACCCTGAAAACATCATGAAGTCCATATGGACACTGGCTGGTCCATCTCCCAGGCTTGTCACAAGAGTGAGCTAGACAGGGCCCTATGTGGACTCAGCTTATGACAACTGAAAGTGAGGACAGAGATTGAATTTCTCCCTGTGCCCACCACAGATGGCAACAGCATGTGGACCTGAGGGCTTTGTGCCAACTGGATGCTCCTGAGCTGAAGGAGGCCCTCACAGGGAGGCACAGCCTTCCCACTGCAGGGAGCCTCTGAGGACCTCAGCTTGATGCCTCCCTGGAGAGCAGGTGCAGCAGAGGGGAGAAGATGCTATCCAAAATATTTGTGAAACCAAGTACTTTGCATGAATTAGAATTTTGAGGACAGGGATGTTTGAATCATACATTACAGTTGTGTTGTATATTCTTTTATCTCATTTTTACATTTTACATCTTTTATCATTTTCACTTTTTAATTTTATTTTTCTTAATATTAAGTGTTTGGCTTATGTACTTATTGTCTCCCATTTCTGATCTCCCCAAAATCACTTTCTCTCTTCTCCTGCTACTAACCATCATCTTTTGATTCCTCTTTCTTACTTCCTAAGAACTAATAACTCTATAATCTCACCTTCTACCCCTTCAACATCTCATTCTTTGTCCACCATCAGAAATTGTAAATCCTTTTGCAAACATACTGTTTATATTGTAGAAACATACTGTATATTGTGACAAAAATATACATCTTAATAGCAGCCAGTTTGTTTAAGGTTGTATATGTTTTGTATTGGGATCTGTTAACCTTGTTCTTCCCATCAAAGAGAGATATTGGAACCCTGCCAGGACACTATAAGCTTATAGGGTAAGGTGATGAGTTGGAATCCAACAAAATCCCTGCACATAAAGTGGGAGCTGAACTTAGAGAACACTCTCATATTAGATGCACAGTTTGGGGACTGGGCCATTTAGACAGAATTTCTCTCTCTCTTCACAAATGCTCACCATCACATATGTGACAAAAGTCAGAGCACATATTATATCCAATCTTTTATAAAAATATTTTTTAGTTGTTGATATACTTAAATTTTTAATTTATTTATATGTGGTGCTGAGGATCAAAATTAGTACCTCACACATGCCAGGCAAGTGCTCTGCCACTGATCCAGAACTCCAGCCCCAATATTGTATCCAATTTTACTGTTGTTGTCTTTGCTTGTGTGTCCTGGATAACAGGGAGTATAGAAGATAAGGAAGGCTATACCTCATGTAAAAACCACCAAAGTGTCAGTATTGTGTACTCTCAGGATAGAAAAATGATATCTATGTTCAGAGAGCAGTGGAAGAAAAAGCAGGGGCTGTGCTGGGCTCAAACATGAAGACTCAACACCCAGAGCCAGAGTGGATTCCAGGAGTGAGACTGGGCATCAGGAAGAGAGAAGAGTCCTGGGAGAAGGTGTTGGGCTCAGGAAGATGGGCTCCTGTCAGGTTTTTAGCCCCCGCCCCATTCCCTCCTGACCTGTAGGAGATATTGGGAAGAGCACTTCCTGACCAGGATGAACCAAGAAAGGAAAGGATCAACTGACCGCTGGCGCTCAGTCCTCCCCGGCAGGAGGACAATCAGATGCCTCAGGGAGACCAGTCAAAGCAGGATCTCAGCTTATTGATAAAACATACACAGCTAATATAATGTACAGGAGCCAATCAGGATAAAGATCAGCAGGGTGGGGGAAATTCACATGTACACTCATCCTACAGGTAGGAGCTGTCCACGAGGGCAGAAGGGTTCTGAGCCTATCCTAGAGGTGGTCTGATTTTTGGTCACCACCCAGGCAATGCCTTCTGGCTGATTGCCAGGTGCTATCTTAGCCACATGTGGCCCCAGGACCAGGAAGCGGGTAGCAAGTTAGGTTTTCTCTTTTCTGATGCAAGATGCCCCACATGTTGCATGCCCTACATCAAGTTAGGTTTCCTCCTTTATGATGCACATGCCCCACATGTTACATCATGCCCTACAGGCTCCTCCTCTGATAGCCTTCCAGCACCCCTGAAACCACCTGCTCTCCTCTCACAGGTAAAGCTCCACTTGGGTTCCAGAGAGGGACATATCTCAGGAGCACAGAGGACCTGGGCAACTTGCCTTCAGCTCTCCATATATAAGAAGAGCCTCACCCACATGCAAATTCCTCCTCCTGCTCTGGGTTCAAATGCCCTCTGGGCTGTGGTAGCTCCCAGCTTTCTGCTCAGACAGGGCTGAGGTCTCTGGGAAGGCAGGTGTGTTCTAGAAGATGAGGCTGCTGGGTCTTTTCCTATGCCTGGTCACAGCTCCCCAAGGTGAGTGTCCTCAGTGTCAGACCTGGGTCTATGTGGACATTGTGACTCCAGGTGACTGAAAGGGTGTGACTGTACTTGTCCCCAGGTGTCCTATGCCAGGTGCAGCTGCAGGAGTCAGGACCTGGACTGGTGAAGCCCTTGCAGACCCTGTCCCTCACCTGTGCCATCTCTGGATTCTCCATCACAATCAGTGGTTACTGCTGGGATTGGATTCATCAGCCTGTAGGGAAGGGGCTGGAGTGGATAAGTCTAATATGTTATTATGGTAGCACTGCCTACAGCCCATCCCTCAAGAGCCGAGTGTCCATCTCCAGAGACACATCCAAGAACCAGTTCTCCCTGCAGCTGAGTTCCCTGACCACCCAGGATACAGCCACATATTACTGTGCCAGAGACACAGTGAGGGGACCTCAATGTGAGCCCAGGCACAAATCTTCCTGCAGGGCAACCAAGACCAGCAGGGGGTGCTCAGGGTCAGGACAGGAGCACAAGCAGAGGGAGGAAAGAACCTTGGCCCCCAGTCCTGAGCTCCCTTCCCAGGCAGATCCTCATGAGAATAACATTCATAGTTGTTTTAGAGAAGTCTCCTCCCCTTGGACATCACTCACGTCTCCTTATCAGGTATTATTTGTCAGGAGTCCCCTCTCTCAGTGCAGGCTGCACAGTCTTGCCTGTTGTTGGCCCTTTCTGTGCAATGACATGTACTGCATGGTGCCACCACATGAGCTGTGTGAATACTTCTTGGTTCAGGGGATTGCCTCCACTCTCAGAAGGTCTTCACATCTTCCCCTCCCAGTGTCTCTCACAGTCCAGTGTTCCCAGTAGTCTTCCTGTGACTGATCGAGATGCTAATGGGGCCAGCACAGTTTACTGATTTGGGAAAGCAATTAAACTATGATTTGGAAGTTTATAATAAAATTAGTGCCTATGTTAGAAGGGCATGGAGGGAACTACCTACTAAAGGAGAGAAAATCTTAGATTTCAGTCAAATACAACAGGAACAAGAGGTAAAATTCTTGGATTTTATGGCTCATCTGTATTAGGTTGCTAGCTGCATAGTAGGTGACTCTAATTGTTCTGAGGTGCTGGTCAAACAACTAACCATTGAAAATGTCAATTATATTTCTCAAGAGATAATATAGCCACATCCTAAGAAAGGGATATTTCTGAATTTATTCACCTCTGTTCCTATGTAAGTCCCATGCATTTACAAGATCTCACAATTGCAGGGACATTAAAACAGGCTCTACAACCTCCATCCAAGAGACACAATTCTCAGAGGCAGTGTTTTAATTGTGGAAAAGCTGGATACAGGGCTAGGGACTATGGATTGCCATGAAATCAGGGAGGTTCACATGATTTTCAGCAGCACCATTGGAGGGGCAACCACATGGCATAGGGAGGCCACGTCCAGAATGTCATAAATGGCCAGCCTCCATTTAAGGCACCACTGGGAAACATGAGGCAAGGCTGGCCCTGCCTAACAGTAAGGGCATTGAAGTATACTCAAAAGGAGGAGCCAATGGCTCCTAGTCCTATGTCATCATGCCTGGCCCAATTTCTTTATGCACTAGCCCAACTGGCCCAAACATACAATCCCTCAAGAAGTTTCTGGTCCAAAGGCCAAGACCTTGGAGCTCTGACCAGCCATGGAGCTAATTTTAACTCCTGAGATAGGTCCTAAACTAATTTGTACAGAGATTTATAGGCGACCATGCCAGATATGATATGTTTATTACTAGGATGCAGCAATTTGATTCAGAAAGGTATTCCGGTATTACCAGGTGTTGTTGAAGCAAATTTTGATGGGGAGATTAAACTTACATTTCAATCAAATTGCATTATTCAGCTCTCTCCAAAAAAATATAATTGAACAGATTTTATTTTTGCCTTGCTGCTCTATAAAGGGAAATCTAGGGACTGTCCAAACAGAATTCCAAATCCTGAGTTCCCCTACTGGGCCTACTGACCTCAACTGATTAGATAAGAGTACCCTCTATTGGATTTTAAAAACAACCATAAAAATTTCAAAGGCATAGATATAGGAGCAGATAAATCAATTATCTCCAGCAGGTACAGGCCCTGAAAATGGCATTTAAATATTGCACCTGTCAGTATAGAAGGGATTGGTCAAATTTCACAACCTGCTCAGAGTGCTCAATACTTTCGATGAGAAGATAAAGATGATAATTAAGGACTCTTTAAATCCTATGTCCTGGATACATTGCCAGTACATTTGGGGGGACAAGATATTCTAAGCAGCATGGATGTATTATTAATAACTTCAAATTCCATATACTTGATCAAGGATTTATTTCTCTTAGAGGATTTGAAGGGAATCAGCAAGAAGGTTATTTGTCTATGACTCAGTCTCCTCAGTGAAGACAATTTAATTCACTCAATCAAAAATTTTGATAGGAGCACTGATTTTCTCCTTGGCCCCAAAAAAACAGCAGAAAAAATTAACTGGCTTACAAAAGAGCCAATTTGGGTTTGTCAGTGGCCCTTAACATGGGAGAAATTTCAAATAGCGAATATTGTAGTCCAAGAACAACTTCAAGTTGGCCATATAGAGCCTACTTTTCATCCCTGGAATACTCTAATTTTTGTGTATAAGAAAAAAAATCTGGAAAATGGAGGCTATTATAAGATCTTAGGGCAATTAATTGTATTATCAAGCCATTGGTAGCCTAACAGCCTAAAAACTTCCTTCTTCTACAGTCATTCCTTTTGATTATTATTTAGTTGTAAAAGATTTAAAAGATTGTTTTTCACTACACCATTACATCTAGATAATTGTAAGAAAGTTGCTTTTAGTTTTCCAGCTGTAAATTTCAAACAACCAGTTAAGAGATTTTGCTGGAAAATTTTGCCTCGAAGTATGTGTAGTAGTCCAATCCTTTGTCAGAACTTTGTAGCTCAGGCTGTTGCTCCTGTAAGGAAAGAATTCCCTGGTGTGTATATTATCCATTATATGGATGATATTCTTTTGGCTCATGCTAGGCCAGATGCATTCTTAAAAATAGAAACTTCACTTACTGCAATGGGCTTATGCATAGCACCTGAGAAGGTACAAATGACCTCTTCTTTTGAATGTTTAGGTGATGAAATTGAAGGATGCATGATCTGTCCTCAAAACTTACAAATAAGAGTTGATGGTTTACATATCTTAATGATTTCCCAAAGTTACTAGGTGATATTAATTGGCTGAGTTTAAAAGTTTAAAACTAGTCTGTGAAGATTTGAGTTCTTTGTTTCAGATTTTACAGGGGGATCCTTCTCCAATTTCTCCTTGTCAACTTACAACAGATGCAAAGATGGCCATAAAAAGGTTGAATTTGCTATTAAAACTTCTCAGCTTACTAGAATTAGCCCAAAGAAGCCTATGTATCTGTTAACATTTCCCACTGCTCATACTTCTACAGGAGCGATATGACAATCACTGGGAATTATTAAATGGCTCCACCTAGCTCATTCTCCTCAAAAATTATTGACCCCATTTCATGATTTTATTGCTCAGTTGGTTATTAAAGGGAGAACATGAGTTTTACAAATGGTCAGGTCAGAACCTAATGTTATTGTTGTACCTTTTTCTACTCCACAGAATGATTGGCTTTTCCTAGCCTCTAATATTTGGCAAATAGATTTTGCAAATTTCCCTGGTCAAATAGAAAATCACTACCCTCATGACAAAATTATTCAAGTTGCTTGGTAACTACCTCTATTTTCCCGAAAATTGTATATGCTTAACAAATAGTTGAGCACTAACAGTATTTACTGATAGGTCAAGATCAGGTAAAGCAGGTTTCTTTAGCTGTGCTTATACAGAGATAATGCAGACATCATATACTTCTGCACAACAAGAAGAACTTCAAGCTCTCATTTGTGCTTTAGTTCCTTTTTCAAATGAGCCAATCAATATCTATTCTGATAGTTTATACGCAGTTGGAGTTACAAAAAATATTGATACATCGACTATTAGGTACACCATAACAAGAGTTATTAATTTTTTTCATACTTTACAAAAGACAATTCAAATGCATCACCATCTGTGTTTCATAGGCTATATATTAGCTTATTCAAACCTTCCAGGTCCTTTAGCATCAGATAATAATAAGATCGATAAACATACTGCAGTTTGTTACTAAATGTCTTTATATGATTTTGTGTAAGCCTCACATTCTTTGCATCATCAAAATGCTTCTACTTTACAAAAAAATTAATATTAATAGAGAGAAATCTCATGAAATTGTTCATTAAATGCCCACAATGTGTTATACATATTTTATCTTTACCATATTTTCATCTTTACCAACTGGGGTTAATCTCTGTGGTTTATGACCAAATCAGTTATGGCAAATGTATGTAACTCACATCCCTCAATAAAGCAAATAGTGTTATGTTCATATTATTGTGATATTTATTCTAGATTTATTTTTACTACAGATCATGTACAAGAAAATAGTTCATTGCCTAGCTGCTTTTGCACCATCAGGATTTCCTTTGCAGATTAAAACTGACAATGCTTCATCTTATACTAGTTCTTCTTTCCAGCAATTCTGCCATCATTTTTGTATTGAATATAAAGCAGTTATTCCTTATAACCCTCAAGGTCAAGCCATTATAGAATGAGATCATTTATCTATTAAGCTACAATTACAAAAAGAGAAAGGGGGGAATAAGCCCCCCCAAAATAACCTTAATCATGCTTTGTTTGTTTTAACTGTTCTAAATTGTTACTCTGAAGGTCACACTGTAGCTGAGTGAGAGATCTTCCATTGCAACAGATCCCTTGGGCCAAGTTTGTGGAAATATTTACAAACAAGTCAATGGAAAGGACCAGATCCAATGATAATGGGTGATAGAGGTTATGCTTGTATTTTCCCAGAAAGTTTATCCTACCTGGGTACATGAATATGCCATTAGACATAGAGAACCTAAAGCCAAGATTCAAAGGGCTGAAGATCAATCCAGAGATGTCAGCCTTGGCTCCCAGCAAGAAAAAGAAGCTTCCTGTACCACCCTATTTACCTGAAGGAAGAGGGGGATGAAGAAGGCCTAGAGAGACCCAACAGTAAAGTTACCATCATGGAAACAGCTGAAGAACCTAATGCTACAGGCTGAAGAGATGGCTCAGCAACAAGGAAGAACAAAGTCTCCAGCTGTGCTGTTTGTAACCATGCTAGCTCTCTTGAGCTGCAGGTAAATAGAGTGGTACAGAAAGAAATATTGAACATATTTTCTAGATCCGTCTTTAGTTCACTGAGTGGTGTGAACTGAAAGATTTATCCCAGTATTTACCAATGACTCATAAATAATAGGAGGTTTTACAGACACCCATAATCCTCCCAGCCATGTGACTGAATTTAATTGTTCTGGCTATAGTGGTCAGCTACCTATATGTTGGTCCCACAATAAACATGCTGTCTATGGGTACCTTTTGAGGAAAAGAGAGAATTTGGGGGTCCTAGAAACTCAAAGCCATATGTTAGAACAGTTATTAAAATAGGACTTTCTCATAACAGACCAGTCATATCTGAAGAACATCTGCCAATACCTCACTGTTCTAATTGTTCTGCAATAGAATTTGACATCTTTCCTAAGTAGGTGGATTGTTCAAACACTTTGCCAGTACAACATAGTGCCTAGAAATAGTGGATGCATTTTAGACTGGTCCTTAAGAATTGAGGAAAGACAATTACACAAGGGTGCCATAATCCCTAGAGGCTTTTTAAATAATATCTTGACCTCCAGCAAGGGTGGCATCCAGAAAGATGTTTGGTGTTTGATTGCTGCCTCAGAATTTTTGTATTTTACTGTATACAAGGTGTACAAGCAGACCTATGTTCAATCTCTTTAAGTTTTAAATACTGGAAATGTGAGAGTTAAGAGAAAAACTGATAAATATCTTGTAGCTTGTAAAAAAGTGCAATTTTGTTAATTGTGTCACCAGATATAATAGAGGGAAAGAAACACTGGAAATTCACCAGCCCTCTTTTGTTCTATTTCCAGCTAACATCTCAGAACCATGGTATGCTGATGCTGGTGCTACAATGTTACAAATGCCTGCCCAGTTTACCAGACCTAAGCAAGCTCTTGGTCTCATAATAATTTAGGTGGCTGCTTTGGTTTCATTCATTGCTTCTCTGGTCACAGCCTCAGTGGCCATATCTCAGAACACTGAGCATGCACATTTTCTTAATAATTTGGCTCAAAACACTTTCAGAGTGTGGGGAGCTGGTCTGAATGACCCCCATCTTCCAGTCCTGAAGCAAGAGGCTCTGATCAATCACTACATTTCATTGTGACTTGGGTATTGTCCCAGTTCAGGAAGCAGAAGTCATGTCTTCAGGTGTAGGTGTGTCACACATGGGGTTGAGTTACACTCACCTACTCTTTTATAATCCTACTCTTTTGCCCTGTTTGGGATAGAATGTTCCATGGAAACTCCCTTTGTGTGTCCCCTTCTCTTGCTCTGTCTTTGGGTGTGGCCTTCCTAGATGTCAGTCAACCAGCTGACAGCTGACATCACAAAGCTAGATTCAACACCTTGAAACCTGACCTCTTGCCTCATTTGAATGGCTTCTTCTCAACAAATGGATTAAGCATGTTCTCTCTTTCTCTCTCTCCATGGACTTCTAAGGTCAGAGAAGCCATCACAGGACCCCTCAAAAAAGGTATCACTGTCTCTTGTGTGAATATTTCCCTGTAGCCCAGTTCACCTGGAGTGACCCGGAGTGTTTCAGTCATGAGAAATGTGACATCAGGGCCCTCTATAATCAGATAAATATTGAGAAAAACATTGAAACTAAGCTAAATGCTTTAGAAGTTAGTGTCATAAATATTGGCAATGAGCTCTCCACTTTAAAGTTCAAGGAAAGGCTCAAATGTCATGCTTGGTATGAATATGTTCTCCAGTGGAACTAGGAAAAGATTAAAGACCATCTATTAGGTATTTAACAGGACAATAATAATAGCCTGGATCTTTTGGAGTTACATCATCTTATTTCAAGATATATAAAAAATATAAATAAATAAAATTGATCTTTTTACCCTACATCTTTAGCTGATCAAATATTTCAAGAATTAAATGGCATTAATCCTGGAAACCTATTGAAAAGTTCTGCATGGTATATTATTGAACTGTTATCTTTGCTATTAATTCTCTTTTATATTGTGACAATAGGATGTTGTGCCTTTGAACAAGAATCCAGAAACTTAAGATAACAGCTCATCATTTATTTAGTCTTACAAAGCAAAAAGGGAGATATATCAGTGGCTGTCCTGAGGAGGAGCTGAGCATGTCCTCTTATCCTTGAGTAATGAGGGTGTGAAACTGGCCTAGCATACAGTATGAGGCAGGTGGACCTCACCTTTGCTGGGCTAGAAAGTGCAGCTCTGAAATTGAGTGTCACCCAATGGAACTGGGTTATACTCCCACTTTTTATCTAACATAATGCCTTTCCTTATGTGGCTGGACTTTTCTATTAAATGTCTTTCCCCTAAATAAAGACAAGGGTTCAGGGTGTGCTCGCTCTCTTGCCTCTGGCCTCCCTTTCTCCACTTGCCTTGCTGCATGGGAATTGAGGTCTCAGAGTCATCCCTGGCCTGCTCAAAATGCATTTCTGTGTTTGTGTGGTCTTTTAGTTGCCAACCCAATTCACGTGGAGTGACCCTGACTTCATCGCCTGTGTAGGATGTGGGTGATATTAGAAGTAAGAGCCAAATATCGGGTTTTTGAACCCTTTGATTTAACTTCAAGCCTTGTCCTTAAACATCTAGCAAGTCACTCTTATTAGTCTTACAGTAAGAGTACTTGGTTTTAACTTTAATGTTTATAATTCCACAATTATTTTTATCCCTTTTAATTACTATCTGTCTATACAAGATGATTTAATGTCTCCAATAAACTTAGGTTGTGTGTATGTGAAGCAGTGCCTCTAAAAGCAGGCAACAGTTATAGAGTTTATAAGAAAAATAAAAAGTTAAATTAATAAGAATAAAAACATATTTAGTTTGTACATAATTTTGAACCTTGGCTGAGTTATACATTATATCCCCAGTTTGAGATTATAATAATCTTTACAATAAAATCAGTCTTTCAAATATAACATTAAAAGAGCTAAAGTCTGGCCTATTTGGAGCCATTTTATCATGTGGTAAGATGGAAAGCAGAGACTTCACTCAGGTGAGACTCTTCACAAATCTTAGGTGAAGTGTTTTAGTTCTGAAGCTGATTTTTACCTCTTTATTTGATATCATTTTATAAAGTTTATATATTGTTTCTTGAGTCTATATGAATATTACTAACACAATATGACATCACATCTAAAAAATGAAACAAGGAAAGGCCAAGAGAGCTTTTAAATTTTGCTTTGTGGGAAGAAGGGGCATAATGTTTTATAACATTAACCTTTAGACAGATCAGATTCTTGTTATCTTTTAAAAATACATTTAAATTTTTATCTCAGTGTATAATTAAATTCCCAATAAAATTTGCTTATCTTTATAAATCTCAAATTACCATTACAGACAAGTTTAGTATGGAAAGTAGAAGCTTTATGAAATGCTCTTTTAAACCTTTTTACTTTAAAGACTTGTATATCTGAAAAATATGAACACATTTAATATGTAATGAAGAATATCACAATTACATTGATGTTTTTATATTTTTAAAGAAAAATCTACACTTTATAATATAGTACAATACTCTATAATAAGAGTTATTGTTTAACCAGAGTTGTATAAACTAGTTGCTCTAGAGAATAAAACTTAACAGACACAATATTAGGAATAAATTAACATTTTAGGAAATCCTTGTCATTTTAACATAGAGATTAAACTTTGGTTTATATATAGTATGTTAATATTTGACTTTAGGGGAAAACCCTGAATAGTTTTATCTGCTTGCATTATTTATATATAACCAATTTAGTTGCATACAAACTTTTAAAAATTTACCCTTTATTTACATTTATTTATTACTTAATTAGATCCTCTTATTGCTTACTTAGATGTATTACAATTTTACCACATAAGACTTTTGTTTTTACCTAGACACTTTTTTTCCTTTTAAAATAAAATTTAAAAATGCAATGATTTCCTTTGCTGTATGTCTCTGATGTCCTTAAAAATATGTATGTAATAATAGTACATTGTACATTTTTATGTGTGTGTTTAAGTGAACAATATAGATGTTTTATCAGCATTCAAATGGCATTTTCTCTCAGGTTTACTTTCCACAGTGGTTTAGTTTCTGTCTGCTTTGTCACAGTAAAACCTAAGGACTTGCTCTGGGGATTTATTTAGCTTTTTCCTGAGCCCTGGTAGATGCTGGGATCATGTTACATAAATATGACTCCCTAAAATGAAAAGTCTGTATTTGATAGCTAAAGCCTGGTTTCCTGGTAATTAAAATTGCACTGGTCATGTAAATTAGATTTAGGGATTTCACAGTGGAATATATTTTGAGGGACTTGAATAAGATATGATGTGTTATAAGTAGTTGTCTTTTTTATTGATTTTAGTTTTTTAAAATACATGACAGTGAAATGCATTACTATTCTTATTACACATATAGAGCACAATTTTTCATATATTTGTATATAAAGTATGTCACACCAATTTATGTTTTTATACATGTACTTTGTTTTTTTGCATTACAATTCTTATTACACATATATACCACAATTTTTCTTATCTCTGTATATAAAGTAGGTAAACATGTTATTGTATTTCTCATGTGATGTTATTTGATTTTCAACATCACTAAGAATGTCAGCATCTCTCTCCATCAGATACTGGTGGTGATTCCAGCTGTATTTTCATACTTACACTGAAACCTAGTCCTAGTGAGGCAGAGGCCAGTACCCTGACATGGGGTGCCAGGCGCCATGATGGATCCCAGGCTGTGCAAAAATAGTAATTTGTAAAGTTAAAGTATTATGTTTTATAACAACTAATGATATTTTGTTTCTATCAGTAATACTTCCAAGTTTTAAGTCTTTTAACATTTTATTTAAGCAGTATAATTTTACAAAATCATGTGGCTTTTGACATATTCATAGATGCATAAACAAATTTTTTATGAGGAAAAATTGCTTTCTGTGCATTTGGTGTATGTGAAATTTGTATACATGGCAATAGTTTCTCAAATTATTATTAATTTATCTTTATGCAAATTATAAATACAATCATTTTCAATGATTGTATATCTCTGATGGCCTTACACATACCTAAGTAATAATCATGCATTTTACAATTATTTTCACATTACTGAACAA
This sequence comes from Urocitellus parryii, assembly GCF_045843805.1. Taxonomy (NCBI): domain Eukaryota; kingdom Metazoa; phylum Chordata; class Mammalia; order Rodentia; family Sciuridae; genus Urocitellus; species Urocitellus parryii. The sequence goes on along the minus strand of NW_027553327.1, from coordinate 8,045,771 downwards.
AAATAATATTTTTTAGGCATTCAGAGGGCATTTCCCCAAAGGTTTATTTTCCCTGTGTTTTAGTTTCTGTCTCCTTAGCCTCCTTGAAACCTCAGGACTTGCTCTGAGGGCCTCACTCAGCTCTTCCTGAGCCTTGGAGGGCACTGGGATACCTTTCTCTAAACATGACACCTGTGACTTGCAGAGTCTCTGTATTTCATGGCTGAAGCCTGGTTTTCTGGTTATGAAATTTGCACTTGGTTATATAAATTAGATTTAGGGATTTTACATTGAAATATGTTTTGAAGGACTTCAATAAGGTTTCATGTTTTCTATGTTGTCTTTCTCATGTGATGGTTTTAATCACCAACATTACTAAGAATATGAGCATCTCTGTCCATTAGACAAACAGCTTGTGATTCTAGCTGTATTTTCATAATTACTCTGAAACCTAGCTCTAGTGAGGCAGAGGATAGCACCCTGACATGGGGTGCCAGGCGCCATGATGGGTTTCAGGCTGTGCACGCCCAGCTGTCCATCCTTGGTGTGGGGAGCCCACCAGATGCTCTGCCCCAGTCACTGTGAAGCACAGCCTGGCTGTGGGCCACAGGTGCCCTGTGAGCTGCAGATCCACAGGACAAGGCCTTCTTTGCATGTGGCCCTCATCACCCACCCTCACCCCAGCCCTCTCTGCACCTTCCCTTCTCCAGGGGCCACTGTCCTCTCTCTTTCCAGGACCTGATGCAGTAGATTCCCCACCTGAGTGATGGTGTGGTGATGTCTCCCTCTGCCTGACTCATTTCAGCTAGGTTCATGTGCTCCAGGGCCATGCCCAGTGTCAGAAGGGAAAGGAAGCCATTTTTCTTGCCTCTAAAATATTTTCTGCTCTACACATGGCACATGTTTTTCATCCATCTACCCCATACAGGATTCCATTATTGATCATAAAAAGTGCTTCAAACATCATGGGACTTGAGTTAGAGCAAGTTCCTTGGACCCCACATTTCACCTGCTATGCACAGTTGGCAGAGGTCCTGTCTCCAACTCCTACCCTATGACTCTGCAGTCCTCAGGCCATGATGCACAGGGTGGCATCTCCTGCCTGTTACCCTCCAAGCTGGCCCTGCAGCTGGCAGACATACAGCACTGGGGCCTTAGGGGACCTTCTCCCAGGATCCTCTAACCAAGGAACTAGGGGAACTCTGTGTAGGAGCTATATCTAGAATCAAGCTCTGCCTGAGCCCCAGGGCTATCCAGGCCATCCTCTGGAATTCAGGTTAGAGAAGATACCTGTGTGTCTGAAGAGTTAACTCCATGGTTGATTCCAGGTTGGCTGCTGGGTGGGTATTCTAGCTCTCAGATTAGAATTGGCACAGACCAACCCTTTACCCAGTGCCAGGGCTGAGTCCACCTCTTTAGGTGTTTACTATGCCCACCTCAAGTCCAAGCCCCAGTGTGTGCTGAGTCCAGTCTTTGCTGCTCTGAGTAGCTCCTGAGACTGGGTGTTCACAATGAGAGAGCTGTACTGCAGCAGGTTCTGGAGACCAGGGTGCAAACATCCAGGTGCTGCTCCTGACCAGGGCTACTGATGCTGCAGCACCACATGGCAGGAGGCAAAGAGAAGCAGACGGGACTGGACCCCCTGATTGATGCTGGGATCATACTGATGTTCAACATACCAGGAAGGCCCTCTACCACCCCAAAGGGAATTTGCCTTTTAGAGTGATATTTGTTCCACTCATAGAGCACAGCCATAATACCCATCACCTGCTAAATGCCCAGTCTATTTTTTTATAAAACACGGTAAATTTCTCCAGGATTTGGTGGAGAAGAAGTTCAACCATGGCCTCCAAGAAATGCATCAATTCTAAATGGGAACCAACTGCTCCAGGCAGGAGACACTCCTCTGCTGAGTCTGAGAGTTGAGGAAAGTCCACAGCTCTGTGACTTGGTGTCCAGCAGTGCGGTTCCACTCTCACAGTGATGTCTGGGGAACCAAGGGCATCTCATCTTCATGAGCCATGAAGGGTACACAGGGTATTTCCACCATGTGACCTTCCTTCTCCTGTGACTGCCTGAGCTGACAGAGAGCCACTGCATATCTGTTGGTCAAAGGGAGCCACCCTGGAGCTGGCCTACCAGGGACAGGGACTCACTTGATTTATTCTGCTTAAGCTCAGGACCTTTTTAGATGTCAGTTCCCACCTGACTTCTTACTCTGTAGGAGGAGATGGGATGTGGGTGAGCATCTCTTCTACCAAGCCCTCTTCAGGTGCCAGTGTCATGGGACACTGGGCCTCCTGCAGCTGCAAGAAACGTCCACCAGGGGGTGCAGGGAGCCATCACACCTCACTGTCCCCAACCAGTACCTTTCCAGAAGGCTCCCTCCTAGCCTCCCTAGCTCAGGTGTCAGGCTTCAGGTCTGAAGCCAGTTATTGCACTGACCAGGAGTAATTAGAGAGAAGCACTGAGCCTGAGCTGCCCTGAGGGGGGCCTGGGACAAGTGTGGGATTCCTCCTGAGTCCCAGGAGACACTGGGGTTCAGGGACAGGGCTCCACCCAGGCAGGGCTGGTCCTCTCCAGCTCTCCTTCCCCACTTGAGGACTCCCAGGGCTGTGCCCTCGACACACCTGGCTTCCAGAACAGGCCTGGGTCAGAGGCCAGCCTGGGAACCATGGCCTGTCCCCATCTGGGCCACACTGCCACCTCTCCTCACCCTTCTGAACCAGACTTTCCAGAATGAAAAAAAAAAATCTCCAGCACCAGGCAGGGGTATCTGACAGCAATAGATTTATTAAGTATCCCCCCAAAATATAAACACAAACCAGTAAAAAAACAAAACAGACCATGAAACATCAGGCCTGGAGCCACAATGAAAGAGACAATGAGCCACACGACATGGACACGGCCTAAGTGGGAGGACAGCCCAGTGGACTCCTGTGGGTGGGGTGGGCCATAAATACTGAAGGACAGCATCAGAGCCCTGGAGTGCTGCGGCCTGGGAAGCAAAGCTGGGGCAACACTGTGGCTCCAGGGCCCTGGGCCAGATGCTGCGGCCCGGCCCTGGCTGCAGTGGCCAGGCACCAGCTGGGAACCGCCTCACTTGGGGCCCTGGGCCTCGGACTCCTCCTCGTCGTCCTTGTACATCTCGCCCTCCTCCTCGGCCGTGGCGTGCGTCCTGTTACTGCTGGTACTCGGATACTAGGTGGTTCATGTTGCTCTCTGCCTCGGTGAACTCCATCTCGTCCATGCCCTCGCCCGTGTACCAGTGCAGGAAGGCCTTGCGCCGGAACATGGCTGTGAACTGCTCCGAGATGCACTTGAACAGCTCCTGGATGGCCGTGCTGTTGCCGGTTTCTGACTCACCCCCTCTGCAATGTGGGTTCACCTGCCCAGGCTGCTGGGCCCTAAGTGCATATGTAGCAGGAGAAACTTACCAAAGATGAAGTTATCAGGCTTGAAGAGGTGCCCAAAGGCCCCAGACTGGACACTGTCCATGGTTCCAGGCTCCAGATCCACCAGAATGGCCCGAGGCACATACTTGTGAGCTGAGGGGAGAGGGGGGCTGCTCAGTAATGTGGGTCTCAAGGGCTCCTCACTTCCTTCTAAATCCTGCCATGTATAAAATGGTTGATACCTTAGATGGCAGTCAAGTTGTGCATCCCTGTTGGCAGGCTGATATTTCACCAGTTTGCTATGGAAATCACTCTGCACTGGTTACCAAACAGCCCCCAACCAAGCCCTCCAGTGAGTGGGCTCTGGGCCCTCCCCCAGCCCGCTCCTCTGGACTGTACACCTGCCCTCTTTGCCATCAGAGGTCTGCACCTCACTCTGTGCTGGCTGTCAACTGACTTGTCATTTTCATTCTGTGAGTATGAATTCCCCATCTCCAGGACACCTGCTAGCCTCTGGGCCAACCAGTGGTGACAGAGGTGTTAGGACTCTGCTCACCCAGGCACCCGGTTCCCAAAGGCAGGTGCTAACAGGAGGCCTCATTATAGTAGACGCTGATGCATTCCAGTTGCAGGTCCGAGTCCCCCACATAATTGCCACTGGGGTTGATGCCATGCTCATCACTGATGACTTCCCAGAACTGCAAGGGAGGCACAGAAGAGTCAGCGAGCAGCCACATCCAAGGCTAGGACCCATCCTCCTGGGGCCTTATAACTCACAGCCTATGAGTAGGAAAACCTTGTGCTCTCACCTGTCAGACAACCCACTGCCTGCATGACCAGGCTGCCCAGGGGGCCCAGGGGTAGACCAGGGCTCAGCCCACATAAACCAGGTTCCCAGACCCAGCTTTGCACTCATGGGCAAGGAGATAACACTTCCTGGGCTATATTATTCCTTCTTTCTAGACAAGGGAAAGCAGGCCCAGATCTGTCACATCCTTTAGCCACTACGTGTGGCCCTTGGCATCAGAGTAAGCAGTGTTCAGTGCTGGGGCTCAGCCCTGCCTGTCATGGTTTGATTGTGAGGTGTCCCCTAAAAGCTCACATGTGAGACAATGCAAGAAGGCTTAAAGGAAAAATAACTGGCTGGGGATGTGGCTCAAGCAGTAGCGCGCTCGCCTGGCATGCGTGCGGCCCGGGTTCGATCCTCAGCACCACATACCAACAAAGATGTTGTGTCCGCTGAGAACTAAAAAATAAATATTAAAAATTCTCTCTCTCTCTCTCTCTCTCTCTCTCTCTCTCTCTCTCTCTCCTCTCTCAGTCTCTCTTTTTTTTAAAAAAAAAAAAAGGAAAAATAACTGGGTTATAGCCTTAACCCAATTAGAGACTTGATCCCCTGATAGGATTAACCAAAGGCCCGTAGGGTTAGCTGGAGGAGGTTGGGTCCCTGGGGGCATGCCTTTGGGGTATATATTTTGCATCTGGCTGTGGAATCTCTCTCTGGTTTCTGATCATCATGTGAGCTGTTTCCCTCTGCCATACTCTTCCACCATAATGTTCAACCTCACTTGAGCCCTGAGGAATGGAGCCAGCCTTCTATGCACTGAGACCTCTGAAACGGTGAGCCTCAAATAAACTTTTCCTCTTCTAATTGCTCTTTTCAGGTTTTTTATTCACAGCAGCAAAAACTGACCAAAACACTGTCTTAGCCAAGCAGACCCACAGGGACCCTGGGAGCCAGTGTGAGCAAGCACTCCCAACTGAGTCTGCAGCTGGGCTACTGGGGTCCCATGTGGGAATAACTTCCCTCAGGCCACCCTCACCTTGCCATCCACATGGAACCTGACAATGCTAAGGCTCATGCCCTACCACCTGCTGCACCCACCTTGGGCAGGAACACACAATGCTTCTCAAACTCTGGTCCCACACCTGCAGCGGAGCAGGGTAGGTAGCACAGGGCATGTGCAGTAGCACCGTGATTGAGGACTCACAGCTTGGCCCCACTTCTTCCCAGCTGTGTGACCTCAGGCAGGTCACCAGGATTCTCTGTGCCCTGGTGCAGTCTGTACAGTGAGCTTGATAACAAATCTATAGGAATACAGTGAGCTAATCTATGCAAAGAAAATTAACAGTTCATGGCAGATGGTTAGTACCATGCAGAACTGTTAGCCCACATGCTGGCACACACCCTGGATGAGGGAGCATCAGAAGAAGACACTTCCTTGGGGCACAGCATCTGCCTCCTAAGTCACATGTGTAAGACTCCAAGAATCTAGGATTGTGAGGCCCCTCCCATCGCCTCCGCTCTGCTCCTCGGGGCTGCAGTGACTTCCAGATGAGTTACTGGTGTGAAGCCTTGGGAACAAAGGGCCTCTACATAGGAGTCATGTGCTGGTGGAAGAGAACAGTTTGCATGTGCTTATCTATATTTGGATGTCTCTGAGAGAGACACAGAGAGTGGTGCCTGGGGTCCTGGGCTGGGAGAGAGACTGCTTTTCACAGACTATTCTTCTTTGGTACTGTTGGAATTGTCACGTGAACACATTGGCTTTTAAAGTAAGATTCGTTAAAAATAAAATTTTAAAAAGTCCAAAGAGTATGAAGAAAGCATTTACTAATAAAAATCAGGAAAAATGTTTCCTGGAAGCTTATCCCAAGAGACTGTTTTCAGGGGTCACTTCTCAGCAAGGAGGAGACTGGATTTCTTTCTCTCTTGTGTACTTTTGCCTTTACTAAGTTTTATTGTTCTCTTAGCAATAAGTGTGTGTTGATTTTTAATTATAAAATTAAAAACACAGATGGGTTGGAGGCATTTAGAGGTGTTCTTCTCTGACCCTGGAGGCTGTCTTAAAGAACTGTTTGGTTGCTGACAGTCCAGAGCCAGGGCCCTTGATCCATTAGTCTGGAGGGCCCCAGCCTCTGGCTACAGGGCCACTGTGAGAGGAGCTCAACAGTGTGTGTGTGTGTGTGTGACAGTGCACGCAACTCAGTCAGTGGTAGCCACATGTCCAGTGAGAAGCCTCAACCTAGACAGACAACGATACCCACAAGCGACTGGCTCAGCCTTGACAAGAAAGCCTTCCATGGATGTGGGCTTCATTGGTCACAAGGTCTTCAGTGCTATTTAAAACCATATGTGCAGGTAACTTAAATAAAATGGATCGGAAGAACAGAAAATGGTGTCTGGGCTTGGAGAGCAGGACCCAGAAGGGAAAAATGTTTCCTCATCTGCAGTGCTTCTTTCTTTTTGACAGAGCCTCAACATGTTGCCCAGGCTGGCCTTGAACTCCTGGGTTAAAGTGATCTTCTTTATTCCCCAGCCTTTACCAGCAGCTGGGACTACAGATCTAAGCCACCGGACTCTGCAGTGTTTCAACTTATCACAGGAAGAATATATTAACCATTGCATTTTTTTTGTTGTTGTTAATAAAAAATTGCTGGGCACAGTGGCATATACCTGTAATCCTAGGGACTTGGGAGGCTGAGGCAGGATGAGAGCAAGTCTGAGGTCAGACTCGCAATTCATAAAATTGACTTGACTCAAAGTAAAAAAATCAAAGAAAAAACTGCTGGGATGCAGCTCAGTGGTACAGCTCCCCTGAGTTTACCACTCAGATTAAAAATCTAAAATAAAGTTTTATGGTTAAAGTACATTATGTAACATGTTTAATAATCAGAGCAATATAACTTTGAAAATTAAGTAGCATCATCACAGAAAAGAAACTGCCAGATGCAGCATGGATCCTAGGTTCTGGGCCCAGCCTCTCTTTTCGACCCCAGGTTGTAAGCTGCAGGCCGAACCAGGGGAAGGGAGCCCAGAGGGCAAGGGGGAAAGCCCCCTCCCATTGGCTTACAGGGCAGGCCCCGCCCTGATGCCCCGCCCAGTAGCGGATGGAGGGGCGTCGCCCAGGCCTCAGGCGTTCTGTGGGGCGCAGACAAAGAGGACTCCAGGCTGGGTCCAGCGCTGCCCGGCCATAGACGGGAGGAGAGTGGGGTTGGGGCCTGGACCCAGCCTAGGGAACCAGGGGGAGCCCTGTCTCGTCTGCTGGTGGTTGCGGGGTGGGGGGCGGGGGTAGGGTGAGTCCCCGCCCACTATGCCGTGACCACGCCACTTCTGCAAGACCTGGATTTAAAATCCCTGCCTGGCCCAGCCCATGGCGTGATCCCAGACAAGTGACTCAGCTTCCCGGAGCTGTGGTGTTCTCATCCTCCGGGGCGGGTGATGCCCATCTCGCCACAGCCTTCAAGATGACAGAAACAAAGCCACAACTACGGTGCTGATTCCCACAAATTACTAAGGCTCTGCTGCCACTGACCCTTCCCTCCTCCGCTCACCCACCCCAGCCGGGCACCTCCTGGAGTCCGCGGCCCTTTGTGTTGAGCGTGGCCCACCCAGGGACCCGGGAGGAGGAAAGCAGCCCCTGGCCCACCTGCAGCTAGTGGGCAAAGCTCCTGATCCCCACCGCGGCCCATGGCAGGGAGCTATCTCCCGCTGTACCAGGGACCAGCAACAATAGACAAGAAATTTCCTGTGGTCTGGGGTAGATGCTGAGCAGATGAATCCTTCACACAGGGCCCTGCCCAGGGACCTCCAGCTTAGGACCCCTGAGAGCAGGGTTGGGGGGCTGCAGGAGAGAAGTGCTAAGTTGCTTCACACCGATCACTGATCACCACAAAGGGGAGAAAGGAAAAACAAAGTAGTATACCCCCTCCTCTGAAAATTTGCCTCTGTTTGCTTACCCCCACCCCCTTTTAACTACTGAGGATTGAACCCAGGGCCTTCCATACACCAGGCAAGTGCTCTACCTCTGACCTACATCCCCAGCCCTTTTTATTTTATTGAGACAGAGTCTCACTTAATTGCTCAAACTGGTCTCAAAGGTGGGATCCTTCTGCCGCAACTGGGAATTATGGAATAGTTGAGGTTAGAGGCTGCGCTACCACACCCAGCCAGAAATATTTTTTCTCATTGTTTTTGTTTTGGTACCAGGGATTGAACCCAGGGGCGCTTAATCACTGAGCCACAACCCCAGCTCTTTTTAAATTTTTTTAAATTCTGAGACAGGATCTTGCTAAATTGCTTAGGACCTCACTAAATTGCTGAGGCTGGCTTTGAACTTGTGATCCTCCTGCCTCAGTCTTCTCAGCTGCTGCTGGGATCACAGGCATGCACCACCATGCCCAGAAGGGGAAATTGTTTTTAGACAAACATAAATTAGTAAAAACATCTCAAAAGGAATAAAAATAGGAAGCAAACCTAATATTCCATAGTCCAGTGTCTGAAGACACTGTCCAGCACTCTGTAGGCTGCATAAGGAAGTGGGTGTAGACTTGACTGAGCTTTTGTCTAATGTGTGCCTGTGGGATAGAAGTGCTGGGCCAGGCCTAGCAATAGCAGCAGGGTCACCAGGCAGGCCTCAGGGCTGCCATCCTCTCCACCCAGCACTGACCTCTGACCCTCCCAGGAGCAGATGTTCAGAGCAGGCCTGGTCCCTGTGACCACAGTAAGGAGTGTTCAGCTCCTCCCATCAAGTCAGGGCAGCTGTCACTGACTGCACCAGGAGTCCTGATTAGATCTGAGAACCCTAGCCCTCAAGCCTCCCCTCCCCCAGTATCCCTCCTAGAGGGACACAGATGTCTCTTCTGGTGATTAGAGGATCTCCCCGTACTGCCCCACCCCCTTCAGAGGCATCTCCACCCTAGAGCCAAACTTGCAATTTACATGTCAGCCACATGGCTGTCCCAGCCCATGGTAATTAGCTTTCTGTTCCTGCCTGGTTACCATGGCAACAGCCTCCAGGGGAAGTTCTTGTCCGACCCCTTCCCCTCCAGGAACTATCTCCCCCAAGGCCCTCTTGGGAACTAGCTCCACAGCGACCTTGAGCTGGGTCCCTGGCTTAGGTCCTGACAAAGCCACCTCCCTCCACACTGTTGTTCTAAGGGTAGACCCTTCCACCCACCAAGCCCAAGCCCCAGCTCTGCAAGGGACAGAGCTAAGGGGTCAGCCAGCTGCCTTAAACCTGCTGTGTGACCTTGGGCAGGGGTCAGCCTTCCAGGACTTGGGAACAGGAATGGCTATCTCACAGGCCGGGTGGGGATGAGGACACCTGAAGTTCCCTGCAGAGGCACACACCAAACCTTTCCTTGCCTCAGCCTTGACATCTGTGAGATGAACTAACAAGGAGAAATGCAAAGGGAGGCTGCAGCCCCCTCACCTGCAGCTACCCTTTGTTCCAGTGTCCAAGCTACAGGAGTATAGACCCTGGGTGGGCCCGGTCCAGGGAGGTATCCCGCCTTTGTCCACAAAGAGCAGGGTTGAGGGAAGAGTCCAGTTCTGGACCAAGGTCACCCTAGTCCAGGCCCAATTCCTCCAACAAAGGAATAGGGTGGGGCTAGGAAGCTAGGGTTTTCAGAACAGGGCTGGGTACAGGAGGGCGGTTCTGTCCCTTGGAGGACATCCCGTTCTTTCAGTGGAGGTTTGGGCAGAGGGAATCATCATAGCTTTGGGGGAGAGCCCACCCAAAGCTGCTCACCCTATCCATCTCACTCAAGGCTAAGGTGCGGCCCCAAAGAGGGCCACGCCCAGACAGTCCCGCAGTAGACCTGCTGAGGACGCGCTGGGGAGGGAGAAGGTATAGATGGAGCTGAGGTTTAGCAGCTGACGTGGGCTGCCCGCCAACAGTCTGAGGTCACCTGGGCAGGGGCAGAGGAAAGGCGCGGGTGGGAATCACAGGACGAGTATTTCGACGCCCCTGCCGCCCGGCGGGGTACCGCGCTCATCCCTTTGTCCCAGACTGGGAGCGGCGCGGGGTGCAGCCCGCGGTGCACCACGCCTGGCGGACGCGTGGCCTCACCTTGGCCCCCATCTGGTTGCTCCCTCATGCTGGCTGCGTCTGGCCGGGCGGTGGCGAGCGCAAACGGACAGTCGGGCGGGCGGGCTGCAGAGTGTCGGCGGCCCACCGCCACCAGCTCTTATAGAGCGGGCCCCGCCCCCGCAGGCCTGACATCAGCGGGCGCGGCCAATCCCAGGGCACCGCCGCACAATGCGGCACCGGCTCTGCAGCATCAGCACCGCACATCCCGGCTCCGCCCTCGCAATGCGGCGCCTACTCCCGCCGCCGGGACTAGGCCGGGCCTGGCGCCTCCGAATGGAGGGACTGCCTCCCAGAGGGTCCGGTTGGGCGAGTGGGGACTCCAGGGAGGACAATAGAGCTCCCCTGGGCCCTTGGACATCCCTCCCTGAGGCAGCTGCCCTGTTGGATTCCACCACTGCTGCAGCCCCACCCTGAGGCTTTGTGAGTAGGGTCTTTCTTCTCATCTGCTTAGGAACAAACCCCCATCTTCCTGGATCCCTATCTTGTGGCAGACAAGGTATTCTGGTCTCTGCCAGGTTCGTAGGGGTGGGCGAGGCAGGAACCCACTAAGCAGGCCACCTGCAAGAAAGCGAGCTTCAGACAGGACCCAGAAACATCCGAGTTAGGAGACTATGGGAACAGAAGGGCAGCAGGTTATGTATGCAGCTCAAAGAGTCCCTGACCTGGCAATGGAAGGTGCCACCTGCCCTTCCTCCCCGAGGGTTGCCATGAGGAGGCGTTGCACTCCTGGTCATTCCCAGCGCCTGGCAGGCAGCCCTTGCTCCATGAATATCCGCCTCAGGAATTGTCCTAAAAGTAAATAAGCCAGGCACTGGACCTACCAGGGCAAAAGACAGAGGACAGCAGTTTCTGACTCATTTCCTGATGTCACCTGTATCCTTGAACTCTTGGTATAAGTGAGGGTAAGGAGGGGACCTGGAGCCATCTGGAACCACCTACTTAAGGAGACTGTCAGAAGAGGAAGGAGAGGATGTATCTGCCCTGCATCATTCTATTCATACATACTGCATTGTTTAATATTCATCTAGGGTTAGATATTCCAATGACACCTTATAATGAGGTCCTCATGGAATTTTGATGACAGAAATCCCTTAAGAAGCGTCTCAGGCAGCACCACAGTGTGTAGACCCTCAAGCATCATTCACTTCAAAGCCAGCAGCTGAGAACAAGCTGCAGGCGCCTGTGCCCTCCATTCTGTGCAGGAGTGCTGTGTGTTGTAGTTGCGTCTCTCTCCTCTCTCCGGAGAAGCTCCCTGGTTTGGCAAGCATAGAAATGGGTCTTTTGTTCTCAAGAGATGCCCCTCCCCCACAGTTTGTCCGTGATGTGGCTTTCCGTGGTTGGTTTCCAGCTGTCCCCATTCAAGGAGTTCTGGTGAGTATTTGGCTGTGCCTCCTTGTCTGTGCAAGGGAAGAAGCTTGGAACCATCCATAGGCCTGGAGTCCCTCTCTGCCAGATGGCATCAGACCAAGCCAGCTCCCCCTCTGTCCCCAGAGGGCTCTGGTGCCAGGCTGAAGGCTGACTCACTGTTCTGTCTCCCAGCAGAGACTGGCCTTGCCTGGAACCAGCAGTCTGGGCTGCAGCTGACAGCAAGGTGGGGGCTGCTTACTAGACCTGTCTGGGAGAAGGTTAACAGGACATGATAGCTCCCACCAAGCCTACCCCAAGGAGGAGGTCTGCTGATGTCCAGTGTCTGTGCAGGAAAATTAGGTGGGCTTAGTGAGAAGCCCAGGTTGCTTCAGAAGAGGGACACAAGGGTCCACAACTCTCTAAAACCAAGCAGTATAGTTCACCCCAAGATGCCCACTGCCTTGGACTCGGTTTTGGACATCCTGAGTCCCCAGACAACCTCACCCCATTCTCAGAGGAGATGGTGGTGAGGCTGCACCTGGGCACAGCATTATTACCAACTGTTTCCTGGCCCTGCACTCCCAGGCACTGGCCACTGATTCAGACGGGCAGCCTCTTCTACAGCCAGAGTGTGCCTTTGCTGGATCCCCATGCCTGGGGTGAGTGTGGTGCTGGATTCCCAACTCTCAGGTTTCCACTGAGCCTGCAAACTGGAATGGATGCTCAGCCCGACTCTGGTGGACACCCCTGTGAAATAGGCCCATTCTGCAAATCCAGTCCCCTAGCTAACTTCTGAAAGCAGCCTGCCACACAGCTGTGGCTGGATCTTTCTGGACACAAAGTCCTTTCTCCTGAGGCCCTGAACAGGAGCAGGGTCCCTTTTCCATGGCTCCTATTGATCTTCCTGTCCCAGCTGCTGAGGGCACAAGCCCCAAGAGCTGGCAGTAAAAACCAAGTGATGGTGGGCATGGCCTAGTCACAGGCAGAAGCAGAACTCCTTAAGACAGAGAATGTCTCTTTAGGATCCTAGGATCTGCCCCTGCTGCCCAGTAACCAAGCCCCTCCCCTCCCTAACTTCCTCCATTTCCCACAACTTCTTTTGAGGGTTGGTTTCTGGAGGTCACACTTACCCCTCTCTCTGTCCCCGGATCTGTGCTTCCACACCTTTAGAGATCATCTAGTCTGTCCTTTGGCAAATGGGACCAAGAAGGGAAGGGCCTAACCAAGGCCACACAGTCTCGGGCCACTGGATACCTTTGTCTTACTCTGCCCAGCATCCTGGCCTTGATTCCAGCAGCCACTCTCCCTGCTCACCAGAAGCACAGCAGCACCTCCTTGAGTGTCAGGTGGAGCTCCCAGCTGCGGAAGGCATAGATGAGAGGGTCCACAATGGAGTTGCATATAATGAGGGCCAGGAACAGGTTGAAGTTCTTGAAGACACAGCTGCAGGCAGGGTGCTGGGGGCAGAGAATGATGAGGGTGAGGTGCAGGAAAAAGGGCCCCAGCACAGGAAGAAAACACCCAGGAGGGTAGTGAGGGTCACAGCGCCCTTCAGGCAGAAGCCCTGGTGCACTGGTTGCTGCATCTTGTGGAGCTGGGCAATGCCCTGGGCATGCTGGCACTCCCGGGCAAGCATGTGGATGTAGAGAGCTGCCATGAGTGCCAGCATAGCCAGAAAGAAGGTGACGAGACAAAGCAGGACAGCTGCGTGGTTGTAGTAGGTGATGAAGAGGATGCTGGAGAGGATGCTGGCCTCCCAGATTGCCACGATGGCCCCTCGTGCGCGGGGCAGTGTCACAATGCTGTGATAACGTAGTGCGTAGAAGATGGAGATGTAGGGGTCCACAGCAATGGCACCCAGAAAGCAGAGGCTGGACACCATGGAGCCACAGGTGAGCACGTCCATGACATTGTCCAGCTGCTGCACCACAGCGGCTGGCGTTGCCAGGGCACCCACCTCCAGCAGCAGGAAGATGGCAGTCTCCAGCACATTGCTGGTGCTCACCAGCAGGTCAGACAGGGCCAGGCAGCAGATGAAGCAGTACATGGGAGAGTGCAGGTTGTGGTTCTTGGCGATGGCCACCACCACCAGCATGTTCTCCACCAAGCTCACCAGCCCCAGGCCAAGGAAGAGCCCGTCAGGAATGGACACCAGCAGGCACTGGGGGCCCATCTGGTTGGTGGCCAGCCTGAGCTGAGGGGTGGCCGTAGGGGTGGAGTTGAGAAAGCCCAGGAGCCTCCTCTGTACAGGCATAGTCCTGTCTTCAGAGCAAGAGGGGTGGATGGAGGGTCCCAGACTCCAGCTGTGTCAGGCTCCAGGCACCAGCTCAGCTCATGGTGCATCGGGTGTCATTCACACCTGTCCTGTTCCATCCCGCTCTCACACTTGCACTCACCCTCTCCCTGGCTGGACAAAGTTTGGCCTCGGCATGGCCCCAGTAGAGTCCAGAGACTTCCTGGCTGGGACCCTGAGTTCTGTGGTGTGGACCTTCTGCTCAGGGAATCGGAATCTCAGTTCACAGTGCCAATGAAGCTGGTCATCCACTGCACTGCCAACCTCTTCTCTGGAGGCTGCTGTGGTGGGGACCTCATCTGCTCCGGGAGCCTCTAGGTCACCTACCTCTGATAACTCTTCCTGGCCTCCTGCCTCCCTGGGCCAGGGGTAGGCTGAGGTCCCAGGAAGAATGGAGCCTTTCTTTAAAGTTGTCCGCGGAGCCCCTCCTCCAGAGGGTGGCACATGATGGAGGTGCGACTGAGCTGCGTGAGCACCCCGGGACCGGCCGCCAGGGGTGTCAGCGGCACCCAGCAGGCGCCAGAGCCCAAGGACCCCTGGGCACAGCGCGGGGTCAAAGCCATGCTGACCTAACCCGTGCTCCTGCCCCTGCGTCATCAGTCCTGCCTCTGAGGACCTGCCACTGCGCCCCCTTCTGAGAAACTTCTGATTCTCCTGCAGCCTCATCGCGGCTTCCCTGTGTTCCCCGGTGCTACTGGGCTCTGCTTCATGGTGGGAGCAGCTGCCAGCCCACCCTGCCAGGCAGGAGGCGCGTCGCCTCTGGGGCATTTTTAAATTTTTTATACTTTTATTTTATGTATTTATTTTTATGTGGTGCTGAGGGTGGAACCCAGGGTCTCACACATGCTATGCAGCCACTCTACCACTGAGCCACCACCCCAGCCCCATCTTTCTTTTTGAATTTTTGCTGAGAGTGGAGCCCAAGGCTAGTGGTCTACCAGAGCCACACCTGCCATCCTGAGAACTTGTAAAATGATTAAAATCTCAAGAAACAGTTGGCAAGGCAGGAGCCACAGCCTCAGCAGAGGCTCAGCGCTAGACATACACCACAGGAGCACCTTGCCATGCCAGAGCGGCCACAGCCCCCAACTGTAGCACTGCTGGGGCTGTGGGGGGGCTGTTTTCCTGGCGGCTGGCCAGATGCATCCGGCTGAGGTCTACCAGCAGCCTGTCACCATGCAGACTTGCTCACTCACTGGGGCACCAGCTGCAGCTTCCTACCCCTCCCTGGTGGCACCCCCATTTCTGCTGTGGGCCTACAGGACCTGGAGCTGGGGTCCACATCAGGGCACTCTTGTCTCTGGCCTTAGTGGGCCACAGCCAGTGATGGCACCTTGAGAACCATTTACAGCCCTTGCCTGGGTGGGGAAGGCAGTCCAGCTCCCATTTGGGTATCTGCTAGTGCCCCTGCACTTTCTCGGGCAAGATGTGTTTGTGTCTTGCATTACTGGAGACTGTACCCAGGGTCTCGCACATGCTAGGTAAGCCCTCTACCAATAAGCCATATCCCCAGCCCATTAAAAAAATTATTTAGACTCTATTTTGTGGTACTAGGGATTGAATCCAGGAGTGCTCTGACACTGAACTATATCCCTACACCTTTTTTAAAAAAATTTATTGTGTGTTTACTTATTGGCAGAGGAAATGAACCCAGAGGCCCTCTACCACTGGACCATACCCCCAGCCCTTTTAATTTTATTTTAAAGCAGGGTCTTGGCTGGCCTTGAAGCTGTGATCCTCCTGCCTTGGCCTCAGCCTCATGGACTCACTGAGATGATAGGTGTGACCACTGCACCTAGCAACCCTGAGGTGTTTTGAAAGCATTGGTTTCTGCAGTACGTGTGAGAATCCATTCTCTCACTCCTTCATCTATCCCACTGCCAGACACCTCGGGCCACACCATGCCCGTACACTGGTGTGTGAAAGCACAGGATAGCGCCCACTAACACTGGTTGGACACTCCTTACATCCCTACCCTGCAACTCACCAACTCCTCGTGTTCACTGTGGAGCACTAAGTACAACACAGATGGAACCCACAGATGACAAACATCAGAATGATGGCTTCCCCAGCCTGAGGACAGCCAGGAAGCAGCACCCAGACCCACAGATTGAAGAGTAGCCCACGCCAGTGTAGCCTCAGGTCCCTTCCTGCCTGCTCTTGCAAGCCACTGTCCTGACCTCAACACCACAGGTGAATTTTGCCTTTCTTGGAATGTCATATAAATGGAACCTTCTGGTTGGTATTTTGAATCACTCTGAGATTCATCCTTTTTATTGCAGGTAATTAAAATCCTCCCACTTAGTGTGGTGTCCATTATGTGAGCAGATCATGCTTGCATTTGAACAGCTTCCAGCTACAGGGCGGACCAAGGTGGTGTTGGAGGCTTGGCGCACATCCCCTGGGGAACAAGGGGCAATGTTGGTGCCACAAAGTGTCCATCCTTAGTGGATCTGGCCATTTTCCATGTTGGTGGACTGCTTCTTTCTGGCAGCTCACCAGTCCCACAAGCCTTCACGGAGAGCCCGCATGGAGGACGGGGCCCACATACTGCCACACCCTGAGCTCAGCTCTTTGCCTCCATGACCTCTGCCCCTCATGGAGAATGGCCCAGGGGAGCGGGTCCCAGCATGAGGGCTGTGCTGCAGCACTGGCCCAAAGCCACATGCAGCCCAGGCAGCAGCAGCTGCAGACCACTGTGTACCTCGGGGCAGCAGCAGGCAGCCCACCCCGCCCCCTGCTTCAGGGCCCCTTAACAGGGATGTGGATTTCCACTTCCATGAACAAGGCCTTTGAGAGGGATGTGTTTCTCCCCATCCCTCCTCTGCCAAGCCTAAGACTTCAAAGGCATGAGACTGGGGTAGCCTTTGGCAGAGGTGACCACATCCTTCCTCTCACGAGACCCAGCTGGCGGGCTTAAGAAACCAGACAACCCTGCCTCAGGACTCCCTGTCTTGGACCTCACTGGACACTCCTGCTGCAGGCTTCGTGGGAAGGAGCCCAGTACAGCTGATCTGGAGACAGTCACCTTTTGGCTTGTGACAGCAGGGAACATGGAGAGAGCGGCCTTGGGCTGTCTGTGCCCTGATGAAGCCAGATGGTGCTAAGGCTGAGTGTACCCTGACCTGGATGTCCTGGCGCCCAGTGCAGCTCCCAGTCTTGCCCCAGATGGACATACTTGGCCCTCACGGAGTATCCTGGTGCCCACAGGAGGGCAGTGCACAGCAGGCCTGCCCCACACGGGGAAAGTGGGTCCACTACCTGACCCTCATGCCCAAGCACAGCTTCTCAAGAAGGGCGTTGGCCACATCTTGGCAATGTCAGCCTCCTCTGAAGTCCCTGTCTGGAAGGTGACAGGGAGGTTTGCTCCTGGGTGCCCACCTTGTCTAGCTTGGTGAAAAAGGCCAGAGCTGGTCAGCCATCCTGCCCATCACACAGGTCCTCCTGCTGAGACCAAGTGGTCCAAAGAGGAGCCAGGCCTGCTTGGCAGCTAGGCCTTCGTGGCTGTTCAGAGATGTGAGCAACTCTACAAGAGTGCTCAGCTGTAGCACTGCTTAAGCCCAAGTGCACCGTGAGGTGCTGTGGGCTCAGGGCCTCAGGAAGCAGGCCTGCAGCTGAGCCGGTCTCTCGAGCCCAGGGCCCTTCTCTCTGCTTTAATGCTAGAGTGCTGACCATCCATTTCAGAGTTCCCTGGCTCCTGGATGCAGGATCACTGCTGTGGCTCCAGATATCACATATTTGGATTGAAGGCAGGAAGAGGAAGGGTACACTGCTTGCCTGCCATTTTCAGAGAACAAACCCTTTCTCAGTAGATTGCCCCCACAGACCACCCCAACTGTGGAAGCTCGGGTGCTGCCCAACCTGGAGATGGGTGCAATCCCCTACCAAACCCCGTTAGGCCAACATTGAAATTTGGGACTGCGCCTCTTCCTGGCCCCTCTTGGGTCAGAAGATCAGCACTGTGAAGGGGGCCCAGGAGAGAACTGGCACAGCACACAACCCCTCAATTTCCTGACCCTTCCAGAACTAGACAGGATATTCCTCTGTTGGTTACTAGGGACTGAAAAGCATGCTATCCCTGAGCTACATCCCTAGCCCTGACCTCAGCCTCCAGAGTTGCTGGGATTACAGGATTACAGGTGTGGCCAACATGCCTGGCTTGGGTCACATGATCTGTCCCTCCAGTGGTTAGGCACAATGGCTCTGAGGCTCTGGTGTGCCCTGGCTGTGTGGCCAGCTGTGAGCCAACCCGGGGGTCTTATTGGAGCTCCCAGTTATCCCCAGAACAAATGTCCATTAACCTGTCCTATACCCACCAATCTGCCCTCAACAACTTTCTTCCTAAACTTGCTTTTTGGGCTTCTCCTTCACCTCCGGACACTGCTCCTGAAGCTTCCAAGCTTCCTTCCTTCTCTCCCTGTCTCCTCCCCTCCCTCCTGCCTTCCTTCCCTCCTGTGCTGGGGATAGGGTCTGGAGCCTTGTACATGCCAGCCCAGTGCTCTACCCCTCAGCTGCGTCTCAGCCCTCCAGTTTCCTAATACAGTACCGGGCTGGGGCTGTAGCTCCAAGGTAGAATGTGTGCTCAGAAAGTTCAAAACTCGCAAGTTTGGAGAGGCTGCAGTGTCCAGCTGAGGGACCCCACACACACATTATCCCCAACTGCTCGAAAAGAACTGGGCTGTGGCCTGAAGGCCAGCCATGTAGACATCTCTTCTCAATACAAGCCTGGAGATCCCACACCACCAGGGATCCCCCTGGAGCCCTGTGTTCCAGATTCTGGTGTGGGCTGCACATGGGCCAGGGCTGGCTCTGGACTCCTGAGTGCTGAGGTGGAGTTGAGTGTTGGAGGAGGAGCCCCCGCAGCAGGGAAGAAACCCATCCATGTTTGCAGGGAACAGAAGACACGGCAGACGGTACATTCAGCACTTCTACTTCAGGGGACTGGTCAATCCAGACCATAACAGAATCAGGAACATAATTGCACAGCGCTGGGTGCAGCAGCCTAAGTGGCTCAGTCCCAGTCCCCCTCCCCCTCGGGGTTGTCCTCCCGCGGCGCCTCCAGGTCGTTGAAGTGGAAGTTGGCCATCATGTCTCGCATGGCCAGCATCAACCGGTTCAAGCCTTGGTTATGGTTCAGACCCCCAGGCACTCCTTCCTCTGGCCTCTCCCCCTGCAGCAGTGAGACATGTCTGAGCAGGGCCTCTCTGTGCTGGGACTGGGGACCTGGGGCCCAAGCAGGGAGATGCGTCATCAAGCCCGGGGTGGCCTACACCCCAGCACGGGACCTGGACCCTCCTCAGGTGCCTGTCGAGGACATGAAGCTCTGAAAAACCAAAGGCACATGTCTACCCAGGCCAGTGCGAGTTAGGGGGCCAAGCAGCCCTGCAGCTCCCAGGAGCTGTCGGCCCCGCTCCTGCACTGCCCAGCATGGTGCTGATGCTGGACATCTGCATGCAGACGACTGGCTTGAACCACTCAGCACAGAAGCTGAGACATGCCCAACCTACCTCCACAGTGTAATTTGGCAACAGTGACCGGAAGAAGAGGGCAACTGTGTTTCCATGGCTGACAGGACTTAACCTGAAACAGGAAGTCAAGAGAAGTCATAAAACAAAGCTAGACTCCCCTTGACTCCTCCCAAGGCAGGTCAGGGTCCGGCTTGGGGTGGGGCCATGGACACCCAAGGACAACTGGGAAGGAAAGGAAGGGGCCCGGAGGTGGCTCTTCAAGGAGCCTAGTCTGTGAAATGACCACACCCAGGCTGTCCTCTGCCATGGCACAGGCCTTGTATCCAAGAAGAACTGCAGTCTCACTGGGCATGGTGGCCATGCCTGTGCCAGCGACTTGGGAAGCTGAGGTAGGTGGATCATGAGTTCAAAGCCAACCTGGGCAAATCAGCAAGATGGCCCCAACATTTAAAAAAGTGCTGGGGCTGTAGCTCAGGGGTAGAGCACCCAGGTTCAATCTCCAGCACCACAAAACAGTAAAGGGCTGCAGGTGCACACCTCCTTCAGCACCAGGCCAGCAGAGAACACAGCCACAGGCAGGGGATGCCATGGCCACTGTCTGCTGGATGCCAGGGCCACACCCATGCTCTGAGGAGGAGAAAGTCCATGTGGGCAGAGAGCAGAGCAAGGTGCCTCTCTACCGCTGACCAACGACCTCCTCCTGAGCTACTGGGGAGCTTGACACAATGGGCTTCACTGTGAACACACAGTCTCATTACAACTTCTACAAAGTTGGTGGGGAAAGGTGGGGCTGGAAGGCAGCCTGCCTTAAAAGGGAGGGCCGCCAGCAGCTCTGGGGCTTACCCCAGACAAGCAGCTCCTCAGCACATTTTTTCCCCTGCCAGGATGGAACCCAGGTCACACATACTAGGCAAGTGCTCTGCCACTGAGCTAAACCCTGGACCTTTTGATTTTGAGAAAGGGTCTTGCTAAGCTGTTGGCCTTGAACTTGTGATCCTCCTGGTCTCAGCCCTGAGTATCTGAGATTATAGGTGTGGCTCTAACACCAGAAGTAAAGGTGAAAGGGCTCTTGTTGGCTCTGAAAGCTGCCCACACTCCAGGGGCAGCCTGTAGGCGGGCTCTGATGTGTTTCTTTGTCACTTTCTGTCCCACCAACCCACTCTCCTTGCCCAGCCTCATGGGCCTTCTTGCTCCCTTCCTGCTGCTCTGGGTATCTCTCAGTGCACTTTGGACCTTACCCTTATCTCTAGGTTCTACAATTCTCATCTGTTCCTACCACGGCAGCTGACCACAGGCAGAGTGGCTTCTTATTCTGCTTCTCACTGCGTTTTGTAGTATCTGCTACAAAATCTGGAAAGAAACGCTCAGAGTTGGGTGGATATGTGCAAAGGCAGCTGTGTCCTGAGTGTCACTGCTGCTCCCTCTTCCCTGTGCCTGACCCCTGGCCTTCTGGGCTGCCTTCGGTGGGCATCGAGCCCCGGGGAGCCCCGAGGCACTAACCTGGGTCTGCACAAGCACAGTGGGGGTGAGGGCATTACCTCTCTGGTCTGACGTAGGAGTAGATGTTGTCCAGGGGAGGCAGAGGGTCAAACCCCATCACAGACTGTGTGGTCACATCCTTTAGAAAGGGGAGAAACGGTGATGCTAGAGCCTTCTGGGGCAGGTCACTCAACAGAGAAGGGGAATGGGCTTGGCTTTCTGACCCTGAGCAGGGGCATGGTGGGAAAGGTCAAGCACACAGGAAGTGCCCACGCATGCCATGATCAAACTCACTGTGGTGCCCAAGCCACACAGCATGGGCTGAACCACGTGTCACACAAAGCCGGCACAGCCCTGTCCGGCCTCTCTACCCTCTCCCGCCAGCACCACGCTGTCACTACTCATCAGAACAAGCCTTCCTGGCCAGAAGAGGTTTGAAGTGCTATCCTGAGGATCAGCAGAGCAGCTTAGGTAAATTAGTGGTGTCGAGGGCCCCAAGGTACCCCCTGTCCTGGCCGCCCTGACCTGCCTCTTCCTACGCACCTGTGGTGCCCTTGAGGTTTCCCCACAGCAGCAGCCTGCTCTCAGCAGTGTTGCATGCAGGCCTGGCCACCAGCAAGGCACATGGGGCCAAGACCATGGGTGTAGCAGCTCCTGGATTGACCAGCACCCCAGTAGGCTGAGGGAAGGTACTCATGCCCCCTTTGGCCTCACCCGCCCTCCTGCCTGTGGGCTACCAGGAGCAGGAGGGGAACAGTCACACAGCCCACCATCACGCCCTCCTCCTTACCTGGGGAAGCGCAGCAACAGCCTCCCTGATCTCCGAGAGGATCACATGGCGATGGATGTTTCTGGGTGCATGCTGGTAGAGCATCTGAGGCCTGAGGCCAGGGCAAACAGCATCAGATTAACCAGTGCCCACCCTGAAAACTGCTAAGCCCTTCCTCCCTGGCAGGTCTCCATCTCCCAAGGATGTCCAGCTTCACCCCCAGACGGCCAGGCAGTCAGTCCATGGTGTGCTGAGTGAGTCTCTGAAGAACCCGAGTGTCACTACAGCTGCAGCATAGGGCCTGCCCCTGCTGGACACAGTGGGGCGGAGAAGTTGCACAGGGAGCAGAACGTGCTCCTGCCCATTGAAACATCCCCTCTAGTGTGGAGAACAGATGAGTGCACAGTGAATACTGGCTGCGAGGGCCAGGGTGCCAGGGCCCCCACTCTCCCATCATTTCTTCAATTTTACTTCCACAGCAGAGGGCTTCCTCTGGGCAGTTAGGGGAGACTCCTGGCCAGCACAGATCACAGAGTCCTCACTGTACCAGCCAGCCTGGCCACAGCAGTCCCAGACCACAATGCTAACAGGGCCAAAGGCCAGACCATGGGTGGGAGTGGGCCAGGGATGCTGCTTGCTGCTATCTCTGCCAGCAGGTGTGAGCCTGGCACCTGCTATAGCAGATGTGAGAACCAGGCGCATAGCAGTAGGCAGGACAGAATATGGGCAGACCCATGCCACACCTACAATCCCACCTGGACAGTGGCAGCAGCCTTGGGGTCTACTAGCTCACCCACAGGAGAGCAGGACTATGCCAGCGGCAGCAGACATGAAACCACTCTGGCCCACAGCATCTAACATCAGAGGGTGCCCAGAGAGGGCAGGAGGGGCTGACCTGCACGAATACCCAGCATCTCACCTGTTCACACAAGCCTCCACAGCGGGGTCCCCAGCGTCCACTGCCTGAAGAACCTCACGGACATTTTCCTCCAGCCAGCTCATGGTGGCAGGCTTTTTCCAGAGGAAGTGCGACCTCCCGAGGTACAGACTCACCAGCTGGGTCAGGGCAGGGGGCTGGCTGTGGGAGCAAGGCCAGGGTCAGGGATGGGGGGCTGGGTGGAACAAGGCCAAGGTCAGGGATGGGGAGCTGGGTGTGGGAACAAGGCCATGGTCAGGGAAGGGGACTGGCTGTGGGAGCAAGACCTGGGGCAGGGATGGGGAGCTGGGTGGAGCAAGGCCACGGTCAGAGATGGGGGGCTGGCTTTGGGAGCAAGCCTGTGTTAGGGATGGGGAGCTCGGTAGAGCAAGGCCTGGGTCAGGGATGGGGGGCTGGCTCTGGGAGCAAGACCTAGGTCAGGGATGAGGAGCTGGGTGGAGCAAGGCCAGGGTCAGGAATGGGGGCTGGGGGAGCAAGGCCTGGGTCAGGGATGGGGGACTGGCTTTGGGAGCAAGGCCAGGGTCAGGGATAGGGAGCTGGGTGGAGCAAGGCCAAGGTCACGGATGGGGAGCTGGCTGTGGGGGCAAGGCCAAGTTCAGGGATGGGGGCTAGGTGGAGCAAGGCCAAGGTCAGGGATGGGGAGTGGGGTGTGGGAACTAGGCCATGGTCATGGCAGGGAACTGGCTGTGGGAGCAAGACCTGGGTCAGGGATGGGAGCTGGGTGGAGCAAGGCCAAGGTCAGGGATGGGGAGCTGGGTGGAGTAAGGCCTGGGTCAGGGATGGGGGGCTGTCTCTGGGAGCAAGACCTGGGTCAGGGATGGGGAGCTGGGTGGAGTAAGGCCTGGGTCAGGGATGGGGAACAGGCTGTGGGAGCAAGGCCAGGGTCAGGGATTGGGGACTGGCTGTGGGAGCAAGGCCAGGGTCAGGGATGGGGAGCTGGGTGGAGCAAGGGCAAGGTCAGGGATGGGGAGCTGGGTGTGGGAGCAAGGCCTGGGTCAGGGATGGGGAGCTGGGTGGAGCAAGGCCAAGGTCAGAGATGGGGGGCTGGCTTTGGGATCAAGCCTGTGTCAGGGATGGGGAGCTGGGTGGAGCAAGTCCTGGGTCAGGGATGGGGGACTGGCTGTGGGAGCAAGGCCAGGGTCAGGGATGGAGAGCTGGGTGGAGCAAGGTCTGGGTCAGGGATGGGGGACTGGCTGTGGGAACAAGGCTTGGGTCAGGGATTGGGGGCTGGCTGTGGGATCAAGGCCTGGGTCAGGGATGGGAGCTGGGTGGAGCAAGGCCAAGGTCAGGGATGAGGAGCTGGGTGGAGCAAGGCCAGGGTCAGGGATGGGGAGCTGGCTGTGGGAGCAAGCCTGGGTCAGCGATGGGGAGCTGGGTGGAGCAAGGCTTGGGTCAGGGATTGGGGGCTGGCTGTGGGATCAATGCCTGGGTCAGGGATGGGGAGCTGGGTGGAGCAAGGCCTGGGTCAGGGATGGGGGGCTGGCTCTGGGAGCAAGACCTGGGTCAGGGATGGGGAGCTGGGTGGAGCAAGGCCAGGGTCAGGGATGGAGAGCTGGGTGGAGCAAGGTCTGGGTCAGGGATGGGGGACTGGCTGTGGGAACAAGGCTTGGGTCAGGGATTGGGGGCTGGCTGTGGGATCAAGGCCTGGGTCAGGGGTGGGAGCTGGGTGGAGCAAGGCCAAGGTCAGGGATGGGGAGCTGGGTGGAGCAAGGCCAGGGTCAGGGATGGGGAGCTGGCTGTGGGAGCAAGCCTGGGTCAGCGATGGGGAGCTGGGTGGAGCAAGGCTTGGGTCAGGGATTGGGGGCTGGCTGTGGGATCAATGCCTGGGTCAGGGATGGGGAGCTGGGTGGAGCAAGGCCAAGGTCAGAGATGGGGGGCTGGCTTTGGGATCAAGCCTGTGTCAGGGATGGGGAGCTGGGTGGAGCAAGGCCTGGGTCAGGGATGGGGGGCTGTCTCTGGGAGCAAGACCTGGGTCAGGGATGGGGAGCTGGGTGGAGCAAGGCCATGGTCAGGGATGGGGAGCTGGGTGGAGCAAGGCCAAGGTCAGGGATGGGGAGCTGGCTGTGGGAGCAAGGCCAGGGTCAGGGATGGGGGGCTGGGTGGAGCAAGGCCAAGGTCAGGGATGGGAGCTGGGTGTGGGAAGTAGGCCATGGTCATGGTAGGGGACTGGCTGTGGGAGCAAGACCTGGGTCAGTGATGGGAGCTGGGTGGAGCAAGGGCAGGGTCATGGATGGGGAGCTGGGTGGAGCAAGGCCTGGGTCAGGGATGGGGGACTGGCTGTGGGAGCAAGGCCAGGGTCAGGGATGGGTGACTGGTTTTGGGAGCAAGGCCAGGGTCAGGGATGGGGAGCTGGGTTGAGCAAGGCCAAGGTCAGGGATGGGGAGCTGTGTGTGGGAGCAATGCCTGGGTCAGGGATGGGGAGCTGGGTAGAGCAAGTCCTGGGTCAGGGATAGGGTACTGGCTGTGGGTGCAAGGCCATGGTCAGGGCAGGGGAGTGGCTGTGGGAGCAATACCTGGGTCAGGGATGGGAGCTGGGTGGAGCAAGGCCTGGGTCAGTGATTGGGGACTGGCTGGGGTACAAGGCCTGGGTCAGAGATGGGGGGCTGGGTGGAGCAAGGCCAGGGTAGGGATTGGGAGCTGGCTGTGGGAATATGGCCAGGGTCAGGGCAGGGGCCTGGCTGTGGGAACAAGGCCTGGGTCAGGGATGAGGAGCTGGGTGGAGCAAGGCCAAGGTCAGGGATGGGGAGCTGGGTGGATCAAGACCTGGGTCAGGGATGGGGAACTGGGTGGAGCAAGGCCAGGGTCAGGGATGGGGAGCTGGCTGTGGGAGCAAGCCTGGGTCAGTGATGGGGGGCTGGCTGTGGAGCAAGGCCTGGGTCAGGCATGGGGGGCTGGCTGTGGAGCAAGGCCTGGGTCAGGGATGGGGAGCTTGCTGTGGGAGAAAGGCTTGGGTCAGGGATGGTGGGCTGGCTGTGGGAATAAGGCCAGGATCAGGGATGGGGAGCTGGGTGGAGCAAGGCCAGGGTCAGGGATGGGGAGCTGGGTGGAGCCAGGCCTGGGTCAGGGATGGGGGACTGGCTGTGGGAGCAAGGCCCGGGTTAGGGATGGAGAGCTGTGTGGAGCAAGGCCTGGGTCAGGGATGGGGAGCTGGCTGTGGGAACAAGGCCTGGGTCAGGGATTGCAAGCTAGGTGGAGCAAGGCCAAGGTCAGGGATGGGGAGCTGTGTGGAGCAAGGCCAGTTTCAGGGATGGGGTGTTGGCTGTGGGAATAAGGCCAGGGTCAGGGATGGGGGACTGGCTGTGGGAGCAAGGCCATGGTCAGAGATGGGGAGTTGGGTGGAGCACGGCCAGGGTCAGGGATGGGGAGCTGGGTAGAGCAAGGCCAGTGTCAGGGCAGTGGGCTGGCTGTAGGAGCAAGGCCAAGGTCAGGGATAGGGAGCTGGCTGTGGGAGCAAGGTCAGCTTGTAGGATGGGCGCTGGCTTTGGGAGCAAAGCCTGGGTCAGGGTGGGACCTGACTGTGGGAGCAAAGCCTGTGAGCAGATCCCCTAGCAGGACCTTCTTTAGCAAAAAGAGGCTGTCTCTCAGCTACTGATGGACAGTTCACCTCCTGAAGGGAGGGCATACAGGTCTGCGACTTCGAATTGGTGCTGTCTGTGCTCCTCAGCTGACTGAGTTGCTCAGTGTACATGTGTGTCTGCAGAGAGCAAGTGCAGAGGACGAAGGCTGGCTAGGGGACGGGGATTCTGGGGTGGACCCCCATAACATGTTTTTCTTTCATTTATGTTTTCTTTTTATTTCTGGTACTGGGGATTGAGCCCAGGGGTACTCTATCACTAAGCCACATCCCCAGCCTTTTTATTTTTCATATCTTATATATTTTTAGTTCTAAATGGACACAATATCTTTATTTTATTATTATTTTTATGTGGTACTGAGGATCAAACCCAGTGCCTCACAAGTTAAAGGCAAGTGCTCCACCACTGAACCACAACTCCAGCCCCCTTTATTTTTTACTTTGAGACAGGGTCTCGCTGAGTTGTTGAGGCTGGATCCCCCTCCTCAGCCTCCAGAGTTGCTGGGATCATAGGCTGTGCTACTACACCTGGCTGTCTCCTCTGTATTTTTTATGAGAAACATGAAAAAGGTGATATGTGCCAATGCAGAACGTGGAACATACCAGCAACGAGAGCCCCTCTGCCCACAGCCAGTGCCTGTGGGTCATGCTGTCTGACCTTAAGCCCTGCTGCCCACTCCTGTCAAAAGGCATCTAGTGAACCTCATTTCTTAGGCCAGAGGCCATTTACTTGACCCACCAGTGTTTCTCTTCAGATGTAAGGTGACCCATATGTGGACACAGACTCCAGGCCTTCCTTAGGGGACAGTAACCAACATCCCCAGGGGTTTCCTGTCTCCGAGATTGCCACCAGGCTGAAGCAGGTTTCCAGGAGACAGAGCCACACACACACCCTGACCCTGCGGTGCAGAGCGTACCTGCCACCCCTCCACTGCCCTGAGGATAAGCGAGGGCCCCCAGGAGGCGACGAGGATGCCCACCAGGAGTTATCCCAGCAGGGCACCAAGGCTCTACCTTATCTCAGCATCTGGTCCAAAGAAGCGGTGATTGGAGATGGTGGCATCGGGCCGCACATTGCAGTACTCGAGCAAGGGCATGAGGACTGCAGGAGGAAGCAGAGGCTCAGGTGCTCAGTGGCCAGGACAAGGACCTGGGGCCCTGTGGGCCCTGATCACAGACACGACTGGAGTCGTGACGTCACAGAGGCTGCAAGGCCACGGGGTCCTTGAGTCTGACCAGCGTTCTGAGCTGCTGCAGGGGGAGTGGCTGAGGATGGGGGTCCACAAAGGATGAGCAGGTACCTATGCACCCTGGAGGCAGACCCTTGTACTCCAAGTGCCCTTCCACATCTCAGGGAGACTTGCCATCACCCTTCAAGCATGAGCAACAGACCCTAGGACAGACTGGTGGGAGTGGGGTCGGCCAGTGCCCTGGAGGAGGTGACCCCACAGGGCCCCATGGTAAGGACAGTGGCCAACACATGGTCACGGGCTCTGGGTGTCCAGTCCTCTGGGTCAGGGCCTCTCCAGCTCTAGTACTGTCCCCATGCAGTACTCTCCGGCTGAGTAGGCAGGGCTTCCCTACACTGCCCACATGCCGAGACCATGCCAGAGGCAGCTGCTGGGAAAGCCGGCCTACCAACTGCCTCCCAGGGACAAGCCGCAGTAGGGTCTCTCCTGAGGGATAGCCATGGCAGCTCTGTTATTCAACGTGGGCCCTGTGGCCCTGTGTCCCCCACCTCGGCTGGCCTATCGAGGGCTCCCAGTTGCATCGAACCCGAGAGGGACAGAGGTGGCTGCTGGGATGATGGGCTGAGCCCTGAGTTGGTGAGCTGGCTCTGCTCCTGACAGGGAGCTCTGGACACTGCAGGTGGGTCTGCTTGTGCTCGCTTCCACCCAGTGCTGGGGCCTCTCCATGGCTTCGTCAGAGCCAACAAAGCAGTGCTGACTCTGGGACTTCCCCTCAGAGGGGCAGTCACCGAGTGTGTGCACACCTCTGTCACAAACACTCCTACCCTCAAGCGCAAGGACGGCCTCCTCTAGAGGGTCACTTCCTGTGTGCTTGTGGAGAAGGTTCGCCACCCACCGCCTGAGTATGCAGCAGCCCCCTGGGCCTGCCCTGGGTTCAGATAGAGGCCTAGTGTGTGGGGGGGCACCCTGGAAATGCAGGGCCATACCACACACTGCCTCTGGATCAGGTCCAGGCCCCGCTCAACCCTCTGCTGCTGTTTCTCTCCCTAACACTAAACACCAATGTGCATACCCTGTATCTCTCTCCTGCCCTGTAACTAACAGCAAAGTTAGTGGACACACAGTTTGTCCCTCACCCAAGGCCCCCTCCCACCTGGCTGGCATGCAGTTGGCCCGCTGAGGTGGATAATCAGCTAACTGCAACATCAGCAGTTTTTAGGCCGGCTGGAGAACACATCTTTCTTTAAGCACAAGGCAGGGCTGGGACCAGGTCTCCACCCTCAGGAAGAACCACTGCACAGGCCAGCGTGGTACCTACCTCCAGGGAACATGGTGTGTGCCTGCTGGATCAAGAGGGAGGCCTTCTCTCTGGCAGAACTGAGCTCATGCTGGGGGAGGTCTGTCTGCTGACTCAACAGGAAGTATGCCAATGCAACCGAGAAGGCAAAATTTGGGAGCTGCGACAGGTTCCGATGAGCCTACAAGGGAGCGAGAGGCCAGGTGAGGGGCCTGCCCTCTGTCAGGACCAGGTGCACCACAGTGAGCTGACAAAGCGGGCCACCCCCACACCTGGATGGAGGACTTGCTCCACCTGGGGGTCTTCAATGTGCAGAAGGGCAACGTCAGTGGGAAAAGAGCTCTGTTGAGCCCCTCAGGCTCAGCACTGTGGGGGACAGGAGCGACTCCCTCTCCCCACACAGCAGGGTCCAGAGTGAAGGCAGCCAAGCTATGACTGCCCCCACCTAGAGGGCCACTACCCTCTTCAAACATTTCCCTGCCTTTCTCTGTGTGCAATGTAACAGACATGATCTACTCCATGCTTTTCCATTAACAGGGAATGCTCGTCTCCACAGAGTTCTGTAATCTTATAAACCACCACAAACATTCCTCTGTGGCTGGTTCTGGGGACCCCGTGGGTTTCTTATAGCCATTCTCCTGAGCTCCTGGAATCTATGTAAACTAGATCCCTGGAAGTGAGACTTCTTGGCCAACTGTATAAAGAGTTATGTGATTTTAAATGATTTACCTGTTTTCCATTACTTATTTTTTATGAAAAATGTTTTTCTTTATTCACGAAAAATATGTACTGTGAAAGGTTCAAGCAGAAAAGTAGAACAAGTAGAGGTGCCTCCCTCTCCGCCCCTCCTAGGCCTGAGCCCCCTCTGGACAAGCTCTGTTCAGCTGTTTGTCCCACTCAGTTTGCAGCTGCTACACTAAAGCGAGAGGTGAGACTGATCTTCACACGTGGAGCCTGACCCAACACACCTACACTGCTGCTTCGACTTGTGTGCACACCCCACCTGTAGCAAGATAGTGCATGCTCTCTAGCACTCAGTTAAGCCCAAGACAAACCCCACTCTCCTGGGTCTGGGGCCCCAGGATGGCAGGTAGCATTTATGTGCAACTCTGACCTGGAACATGTAACCAATCGTGACTACCCAGACTGTCGTCCCCACACTCGGGACCTAGGGTCCCTGTCAGCCCTGCATCACAACCTCCCTCACTGAGTGGCTGTCCCTTTCTGTGCCTAGCATGCCCAGCTCTGTGGTCTGCCTGACTGTCCATTACTAAGCACCATCTCTACACGCACACTTGGTGCAGTTGTGTGCTCATCTTGGGGTTCTGATGCAAGGCTGCTTCCCTCTGGGAAGACCTGATTCTGCTCAACAGCAGAGATGAGGGAGACTAAAGGGCAGGATGTCCCTGGAACCCACCCTGGCTCTGCTTCATGGCCTCACTATGGCTACTAGTCACACTGCAAGCGCACACCTACCTCCCACTCCTGGAAGAGTCGGATCAAGTACTCATAGTTCCGGGCCCGCAAGGCCAGGTGGTCGACAAGCAGCAGCATGCACAGCGAGTCCTCGCCTGGCTCAAGGCTTCGCAGGCAACACAGTGAGGGAAGAACAAAGAGAGCAAGGAAAATGTCAGGGCCCAGAGTCTCTGCAGCCCAGAAGCCCCTGCCGTGAGGACTGGCAGGAGTGGATCCCTGGTGGACACTCACCTCAGGATGAGCTTGCAGAACTCCAGTGCGGTGCGCGGGCAGCCACGCTTCTCCAGGAAGCTCATCTGCTTGTAGAGGGCCAGGTAGAAGCTCCTACATCCAAAAAGGTCCATGTGAGTTCAAGTGGAAGCAAACAGCAGAGCAGCCTCTGAGGGCCACCTGGCTCCATGCCAGTGTCCAGGTCCTCATACGAGTCTGCGAATGCATTTTGTGTCTGGGGAGAAGCTTTGTGTGTGCCTGAAGAGCTGAACACACACCAATGTACTGAAAGTTTTTTAAAAATTTTTGTTGTTGGGGCTGAGATTGTGGCTCAGCTGTAGAGCGCTCACCTAGCACAGGCGGGACCCGGGTTCGATCCTCAGCACCACATTAAAAAAAAGGCCCTGTGTTGTGTCCATCTACACCTAAAAAATAAATATTTAAAAAAAGGGTTTAAAACAATTTTGTTGTTGTTGTAGATGGACAGAATATTTTTTATTTTATTTATTTTTATGTGGTGCTGCTGAAGATCAAACCAGTGCTTCTCATGTGCTAGGCAAGAGCTCTGCCACTGAGCTACAGCCTCAGCTTCCTGAAAACCAAGCTTTTTGAAATCATCATCTTGCTTTTGGTTTGCTACTTGTTATTCAAGGCAAATGAGCTAAAAACGGTTATAATTATGATCTTAATTTACCCTCAAATTTCAATGGCGCTACTGTTGGGTACATAAAGCTGTGTGACTTATTTTTAGAACTGAGAGTTTACTAGAAAAAGAAACCAGTGGAGAAAGTCTAGACAGAGTGCCCGGTGCAGCCAAGTTGCTGCACTGAGACAGGGCATGGTGGCCATAAGGTGGGGGCCATGCCACAGCCAAGCAGCGCTGCCCAGAGCAGAAAGAATTCACACAGGACAGCAGGGAGACTGCTGCGGTCATACAGGCTTGCCTCGGGGCTGATGCCAGAGGTGGTCAGCACAGAAATGTCATAAAGCAGAGCATAGACCCAGGTCTGCTCTGTCAGGCTGAATCTGACTTAAGCATCACTGATTTAAGAATCAAGACACAGGCCTGTGAGGCCTGCAGAAGTATCCCAGGCCCACAGGGAGGGCTGCCCTCAGGAGAGGCAGCTCACCTGTTCTCGGGTCTGCAGTAGTCCAGCTGGTGTGTCCCACTGGTGAGACTGAACAGGGGGTGGAAGGCACACTCCATGCTGTACAGCGCTCGCTCTGTGGGCAGCAATACAGAGGCAGGAGTCAGCCACAGTAGGCGCCTGCAACTCCCAAGACCCCAAACAAGCGAAGCACTGGAAAGAAGGGGTCACAGAATTGGGACCCTGCAATGGGACCTCCTAGGTTTCCCTGGTGCCACGGCATTAATTGCAGCCACAGAACTTGTGAGCCTGAATGAAAAACGCCCTCGACACCATGGGGTGCAACTGCCACATGTCCTGTTCATGCCCAGTCCTCAGGTGATACAAACACGGCCCAGACACCCACACCAGCGTGCGCGCAGACACGGAAGATCAACCAGAACCACCAACTGATGACGGATTCGCCAACCACATCTGTCCAAAGGGGGAGTACTACCCATCCAAGAGCACACGCAAACCTGGGTCACACCACACATGGGGCACACAACCATGGGCAGAGACCACGCACAGTGCTTCCACTGAATGGCTCCCCACACAGGTAGGGCCATGGAGAGTCTGACCAGAAGTCAGGGGTTCTGGGGCCTGGGGAAGATAGAAGATGGCAGGCTGTTTTCCTGGAATGGACTGCAGTGATGGCTGCCCAGTTCCGGGACACACTAAACCAGGCATGACACACCTTCCACAAAGTACTACATGACAACGTCCTGCCACCTGCATCTGCTCTAGTGGCGAGAACAGGCAGGCTGCACTGCCTACTGGGTCTTACCTATGAGGTCTCGTGCCATCTCCTGATCCTCTTGAAACCGGCAGGCATCACTGAGCTGCAGGAGTGAGTCCACATGGTAGGGGCTTGTCTGGAGCAGAACCTACCAGAAAAGAAGGGCAGCTCTGGAGGAAGGTCACAGGCAGGGACCCACAGGACACCCCTGCAGTCCACCAGACCTGTGCACACCAGGAGACATGATCACCAGGTGACAGACGAAATTCCCTTTGGACTCCAGGTGTGCACTGCTATTACCCAGCCAAGGCCTGGACCTGGCTCCAGGTGGGAACTGGAGACACTGCCTGCCCAGTGGGGCTGTCTTGGCTCCCAGATCTCAGGACAGAGGACTGAAAGCAAGCAGGTTCCCACCCCCCCTACGTGGGGGACATGGGGCCAGCAGGATCTACATGCTCCCCCTGCCTCCCCAGTGAGGCCCAAGACAGAGGAAGCACCTGGGAAGGACCATAGTGCCACTACACGCAGCTCCCAGCAGGACAGCACCTGAGTGCCAAGTCTCCTGAGTGCCAAGTCTCCACAGTGCTCCTTGGTTCCGGGGGCCCCACTGCCAGGGGAGCAGCTGCCCAGGCACTCGCCCTCCACCCACTGGCAGCTGCGGGGCCCACACACCACAATGTTGTTTGGCTCCATGGACTCCACGGCCACCAGGAACTTGTGCTGTGCCTGCTGGTACTCCTCACTGTGTTCAAACGCAAAGAAAGAAAGGCCTTTTTTCGACTCCAACGGCCGCATAGACAGACCTGGCAGGTGAGAGTGCACAGAGAGGGTGTGCTGGAGGCCAGGACATGGCGCCTCTACAGAGCACAGTAGCCCCAACAGTCTCCCTTGTGCTGTTCTCAGAAAGGACTCTGTGATACCAACCCACTCGATCTGAGGGGTCTCACAGGTCACCCAGGCCTGGGGCTGGGCTGCCTCTGGGCCAGAGGCTGACATCCGAGGACTCTCTCAGAACACCTGGGCCTGCTTCCCACTGCTTGCTTGGGCTGTCCAAGGAGCTGGCCTCCGTCTGCTTTCCACAAAGACTCACTTCTCTATAGAATTCAGATGAGCTCCAGGAAAGGATGGAGCCGAAGTGGCCCAGGACAACAAACCTCAGGGATGGGAGTATGGAGGTCCATCTGGGTGCCCGATCACGTCTGGTTGGGACCAGCAGCCAGGGTGGCTGTGAGGGGCTGGGGCAGGAGGCTTGCAGTGGGCACAGGGCCAGGTCAGAGGCCTTGGCAACGTGTAACCCCTGACCAAATACGGTTCTGCTCCTTTTGTGTGACTGTGTGGAGGGACCATTTCCTCTGGTTAACCTGAAAAACTCAAGTCTGCTAAGACAACCGCTAAATGGCCAGTGGTTCTCATGGGCTTCCCCTGAGCTACTCCCTCCTGAGAGCCCGGCCCAAGGTCCAAGTCCTGCAGATTGAGACAATGAGCCCCTATCTCTACCATGTTCGGGTTCCTTTGCTAGAAGGGCAAGAGGCCTGGTGGGAACAGAAGATACATGAGAGGCATCAGGGTTGATCCTACAAGCACAGGTCCCGAACTCCCAGGCGACCCTCACTGGGAGTCCAAGGGGATTCTTCTAGAATCCCCAACCCCACAGGCACACCAGGTGAGGTGCGTTGGTTACCACCCTCCACACATGTCCTCCACACACCCATGACCTCTTCTACAGTATGTGCCACATCAACCTGCAGAGGGCTGTCTGGATGCTTCTCTATGCTATGCAGCCGATGCCCAGAGAGGGCATTCACTTCCTACCCTGCACCTTCTGCATGGCTGTTTTCTTTAAACATAAAACTATCTTACATTATTGATTTTTTAAAATATTTTTAGTTGTAGATGGACACAATACATTTATATTGCTTATTTAGTTTTATGTGGTGTTAGGAATCGAACCCAAGGCCTCATACATGCTAGGCAAGTGCTCTACCACTGAGCTACAACCCCAGCCCCCAAATTATCATAATGTGAAAACAAACTCAAGGGCTGAGGATGCAGCTCAGCAGCAGAGCCCAGCCTGGCATGTGTGGCTTGGAGGGCTCGGGCTCAGTGCCAGCACACACACAAAAAAAACACTTAAAAATGCAAGCCTCTGTTCAGCTGCTTCCTGTAGCATGGCACCCAGAGGACGAGGCAGACGGCAAGGAAGTTGAGAGCTTCTGCACAGGCCAGGCCAGCTGGGGACATACAAGCTGCTGCACCCTCAGGAACACCATACCTCACACACAGCTGCACATGGTGCTGCAAGGCCCACCCAGAAGGCACTGAGGCCAGCGTGCCAGCCCCCTGCTGCAGGAGTGACAGACTCACCTGGCTTGCTGTACCGTGGCCAGGTGCTCTTGGGAGTCGTCAGCCACGTGCACTTGGGGTATACACGCTGCCTCTGTCGCGGCCTGGGGAGGAGGAGACAGGCACAGCTTTACCTCCACGGGCCAGGGGCCAGGCTGGCCACCCAATCCCTCCAGCTCTCCCTGGAGGCAGAGCGGTGGGCAGGGGGCACACAGGGAGGGAGAGCAAAGCACTGCTGCGTGAAGAGGGGACCCCAGCTGCGACCTGTGCAAGCAGCTACCATCAGGTCCAGGGGAACAGGGAGGCCAACAGTCCAGCATGAAGGCAAGAGGGACAAAAAGGAAACAAAAGTGAAACCCTAGAACATGGTGCAGAGCAGGAGCTTAGGGCCACTGAAATTCCCTGAGCAAACGAGCTGCTTCCTGTGGGACAGGCTGCACAGGAGGAATGCCTGGCCATGGCCAGAGGCAAATTAGGGAAGTGGACCTGTGACCCACACCCCAGCAATATGACTCCAATCTTTGAAAAGGAAAACATGGAAACAATGAGGAGAACTGAGGAGGAAATTGGCATATTTCTGCAAGGAAGAAGACCGAGAGCAGAGTGTTGAGGGTCCTCAGGCACCCAGCTCCCTGCGACTCTTGTGTGAGCGACAAGTTGAGGGTACCAGGCCCCCTTTGGGCAAGAGTTCTTAGCTGCTGTTAGGGGGTCTGGCTCCCTTGCCAGGTGGCATCTTAGCCAGGCCTGGAAGGGCTGCACCCTGAGCTTAGTGATGGGATGTGGATGTGTGTAGACCAATCTCTAGGCTTTTCAACAGTGCCCTATTTCACTAAAACAAAACAAGGAATAAGGAGCTGGACTACCCGGAACAGGACAAAACAGCATCTTTCTTTTCTCAAAAAGAGACATGAAAACTGTGTGAGAAGAACAAATACACAAAAAGAAAAGCATGGCCAGAGGCTGAGAGGCACAACATGGCACAACTCTGCACACGCAGCAAGCAGTGGAAAGGAAACCACAGGTGCCTGGAAGTCTACAGCATCCTGGGCACCGCCAGGTCTGTCTGAGGTGAGCTGCCAGCCAGAAGTCTAGGGGAGGGGGCAGCCCTGACGGGTGCTGGAGGGAGGGTCAGGAGGAGCACCTTAAGGGTCGCAACACAGGGGGTGTAGAGACAGCACAGACAGGGGGAAGGGAGCAGACCCCATCTGTCTCAGGAGGAAGTCAGATTCCCCCCAAAGATCAGTGCACAGCTATATGGAAACCCTGAATGGTCACCAGGAAGGAGGAACAGAAAGGAGCTAAGGTTTGGTCTCTGAACAACAGGACAAGGGTGGGGGACCAAGAAGGAGGGAACCACAGCTTTTCACTGGACATACTTCAGTAGGACTTAAATTTTTGAAGAAACAAACAACAAAAAAGTGTGCTACTATAAAGGTAGTGAGCTGACCTGGTTACAGACCTGTGGTCCTGGCTGCCTGGGAGGCTGAGGGGGAGGCCCATGCAGACTCATGAGTGTGCGACCAGCCTGGGAAGCACGGAGGGCCTCACCTCAAAAATAGATACATAAAACTGAAATATGTGCAGGGGGCAGCTAAGAGGTGTGTGGCTCGGAGGTGTGTGGCTGTGGGTTCACTCTCTAGCACCACAAAAACTAAAAAACAAATGTAATTATTAACTAATGACTGATAATAACTATAATTTACAAAAATAAGATGATGCAAAAATGTAACACAGGGGCAGGCAGACAGAGCTGGGCTGAGCAGCAGAACTCGGCCTGAGCAGCGCAGGTAGTGGCTCATGTAAGTGCTTTTCACAAATAACCCAAAACACACAGAAGTCAGAAACCCATGAGTCCTCAAACACTTAAAAACAAAAATACAAGGCAAAAACTGTTAAACACAAGGAAAGTGGGAACAAACGAAGTCTGAAAACAATCCTTGGCCCACTCATGACCCAACAGACACCAGTCAGACAAGGGCACCACGTGCACACCTCACACAGTTTCAAGGCACTGTGTGGTCGCGGATGTAGCTGAGGACGACTGAGTGCAGGTGGGCCTCGGCGGCACCGTTCCTGGGAGGGCAGCTGGGCAAGGCGCAGGTACTCGAGGAAACCCACAGTGGGCCACTTCTCGGAGGGCTGCATGGATGCAGGGGGCCTGCAGCCAAGGTGTGGACACGCCTATCCTTGGCCTAACAAAGAACCCTGTGCATCAGGCACAGAAGACACCTGGGACTTCGACATGCCAAAGCCAGCACAGCTTCCTCAAGAGGCGTGCAGAAAGGCCGGGGGACATGGCCACAGGTGTCCTCTACACTGCTTCAGAGCTTTAACAAAAAGCATTCAGCTCTATAATCAGAAAACACATACTTAAAAAGACACAAGCTTCCGGATGTTTCGGTACGGAGATGGAGAGTGGAACTCCCACCTCCTACAGAAAGTCCCAGGATGGGCCCTGACTTCCCCTGGAAAAGCCAAGGGACACTCCACTGCCTGCTCACCATCAGCTGACACTGCAGAAGCTGACTAGCCAGGAACGAGTTAGGTGACATAAAACTGATCTCAGAACCCCAACTTTTTGTCATTTTTCCTGCTGGTAGAGAAACAAAATGGATCTGGCTAAAATTTCAGGATTCAAAGTTTAACAGCTTGTAGGACCTTTTTAAAATATGGAGTGCACAGTTGAGAAGGTGTGAAACAGCCTGGCCTCCTGGCGTCTCAGCGACCCGCTCAGGCCCTGGAAGGCTCCATCTGTCCAGTGTGGCTTTCAGTCCTCTCCCCCAGGGTTTCCAATGGCTCCCCCACCCATAAGAAATGAAAGCAGGTAAAAACAGCTTGAGAATGCAGCTACTGTAGGCCTTACCTTTGATCCCCCAGGACCACTTGAGCACCAAAATACCGTTTCAGTTCTGTGTCTGGATTCAAGTGTCTAGAATGTGGGAAATGTGAGGAAGAAATATTAAGTCAGGCTTTCCTACAATGACTCGAAATTGCAGAAAGCTAAGTAAGAGTCCAGCCAAAGAACAATGACTTGGGGCTTGAAAGGTGATTTCTAGGCCTGCTTTCTTTAAATCTGCCACCTGCAATAGGACCTGACCACTACTGGCCCCATGGGGCACCCAAGGGATGCAGTGGGTCACTGCTAGGAGAGAACCTGGGGTAGGTCTCCCCTGCGGGTCCAGTGTTCATCTGCCAGGCTTCGTACAGGGAGCATGCACCCTGACGCAGAGTGGAGGGCCTCAACGATACAGGCAGATTGCTTGCCAAAGCTGGCAAAGATCAGGTTTCATTAAGCATCCACCAGACCAAGAGATGGGTGATCGTCCAAGGGTGACACTACACTGGTACAGCTCAAAACGCCTCATGAGACATACAAAGGCAAGCTGTTTGGAAGTCCTGAGCTGGGCATGATGGTGCCACACCCGTGTCTACTCAGAGGCCAAGGCAGGAGGACTCCTTGTTAGAGGCTGGTCTCAGCTACTTAGCAAGCCCTAAACAAGCTAACAATACCCAGTCTCAAAATCAAAAATAAAAAGGAACCAGGTGCAGTGATGCTCGGGTATAATCCTAGCATCCAGGAAGATCGAAAATTTGAGGACCGCCTAGGCAATTTAGTGAGGCCCTAAGCAACTTGGT
This sequence comes from Urocitellus parryii, assembly GCF_045843805.1. Taxonomy (NCBI): domain Eukaryota; kingdom Metazoa; phylum Chordata; class Mammalia; order Rodentia; family Sciuridae; genus Urocitellus; species Urocitellus parryii. Next base: position 8,007,637 of record NW_027553327.1, on the reverse strand, counting down.
GAGATCCTGCCTCAGAAAAATAAAAAGGGCTGGGGATATGGCTCAATGGTAAAGCACCCCTGGATTCAATCCTCAGTACCAAAAAAAAAAGTCCTTTGAAACACAGATGTCTTTTCCTTACTTCTTTCTCCTTTTTTCTACTTCCTAAATGTTTAATAATGAACTCTTAACACTTCTAAATAAATAAAGACAGCAAACTGTCCTCTTTCTAAATCACTCCTCCCCGTCAAAATCAGAGGCCAAGGCCATACCTGTGCTCCACATACAGGACATGCTTCCTGGAGCTCAGTGGTGGGGGACTCAGGCGGCTGAGCCCACTGCCATCCTCAATCCTCTCAAAGATGCAGTCAATATCCTCCAACCCACTTTCCTAAAAGCCCATAAGGAACTGTTAATCGCCACACTGGCTTCACTCCAAGTGCTGTGACAACCAATAACAAGGAGTTACTTTGAAAAGTTATTTGGTATGTACTTTCTAAAAGATGATCTAGAGATGTATTATAGGAGGAAGCTCAGAACCATCACTAATCCAGAAGGCCCTGGGAACCATTGGGCCAGAGAGCCACACTTCATGTCTCACAGGTGAGCTCACATCCTCAGGTGAATGGAACTGGGACCTGTGACTCCAACTGAACAGCAACAAAGCTACCACTTCTCTTCAGGACAAACAATGAGACAAGGAGGGTCAAGGCAAGAACGGAAATGTGCTGACTGAGGGGGATCTGGTCTGTGGGCTTCCACACCCAGCACCCCTCATGCACTGGCAGGATGAAGGCTGGGTGAACAGCAACAGGGAGCAGGGCTGGGAAGGGACTCTCCCTGCAGAGGGCAGCTGGGACACGGAAACTAGGAGTAGGCCATGACAACCAAGGAACAAAGGGGCAAATCACAAGCAAAACTGTAGGTGACTCTTCTTTGCCCTTGACCTCTTAGATAGTTATACTCCTGACAGGAAAAAATGAAGACATCAAATAAAATGGTCTTCTCCCAGCACCACCGAGAGGGACACGGCCCAAGGGGCACGGAGGGATTGGGCAGGGGCCAGTCAAGTCTGGTCGCATACCGAGGCTTCTCCTGTAATGTTTTTCTTATTTTTCTGCTTCCTTTTCTTCTTCCGGAGTTTTCCACTTGCATTAGACTAATAAAAATAAGATGTTTTAATCAATGGAGAGAGAAGCTAAATCTTAAAAACTGAGAACCAAAGCAGCAAGCCAGCACCACTTGGGGCTCCTGCAGCCCCCCCTCACATCCTTCTACAGCAGGACCCTGCCCATACCCTCTGCTGTCAGTGTGGCCTCTCTTTCCCACCCTGCCCTGCTGCAGAGCTGGTCCAGGCTGCCTGGGGCGCCCACCTGCCCCTGACTGGGCCAGCTCCTCTGGGCAGCGAGAAGCTCCTCAGGGACGCTTCACCAGAAGTGGTTGCTCCCAGAAGGCACAGAGCTGCCTGGAGCACAGTGGGCAGCAGGCAGGGCAGGGACCTGCATGCAGTACCCCTGGGGCTGCCACTGATCTCAAGGACTTTAGCACAAACTTCATCAGGGTTCCCACGGAATCAGCCAAAGCAAATTCAGAAAATTATACCTCCAAGAAAAAGCCAAAACAGGTGGCACGTGGCAGGATGCCACAGCCCTTCCCTGACATGCCAGCCTCCTTGTTACCATGGGGTCCCCATACCTGCTCCGGGGGTGCAGCCTTGGCCACATTTCCTTCCCGCTTGGTCTCTGGGTTTCCACGCTGAATCCTTCCTTTGTTCCCTGACACTGCAGCATCTGTTAACACACAACCAGACTTCTCTCCGTTCACCACCGGGTCATCCTCAAGATCCTCAACATTTATCTGGAGAAACAAGCCGAGGGCATTTCTGCACAGGGGTCACAGTGTTCGTGGCGAAGTAGAGCTGAGCCAGACGTGAAGACGACTTGCCATGCCTGTCACCCCAGAGACTCTATTTGGGAGGCTGAGTCAGGAGGAAGGCAAATTTGAGGCCAGCCTGAGCAACCTCAGTGACAAAGTGAAAAATAGAGGGCTGGGGGTATAGTTTAGTGGTACATCACCCCTGAGTTCAATTCCAATACTTCAAACTAAAAAAAAAAGGGGCGTATAATAAGGATTATAATTTTCTAATATTGTTCTTGTTCATGTTAAAATAATTTTGTCCTCAAGTCTGATGAGGCAATTCTCCTGTCCCAGGCTCTAGAGTTACTGGGGTTACAGGCATGACCACTTTGCCCAGCAGGGAGTTTTGTTCTTGATGCAATCAACATCAAATTACTAATTGTTGTTACCACTCTGGAAAACAGCATGGAGATTCCTCAGAAAATCTGTAGTGATACCACCATTTTACATAGTTATCCCTCTCCTCAGTTTATACCAAAGGACTAAGTTCTATAATGATACAGCCACATCAATGGTGATAGCAATTCAATTCACAATAGCTAAACTATGGAACCAACCTTGGTGCCCTTCAACAGATGAAAGGACAAAGAAAATGTGATTGGTGTATGTATGTATATATATATATGTATATGTATATATATATATATATATATATATATATATATATACACACACACGCATATGTGTATATGAGTGTATATATATATATATATATATATATATTTATATATCTATATAAAAATATATACATTTAAATTTCATTGTGTGTGTGTATATATATATATATATACACACATACATGTGTGTGTGTGTATATATATATATATATATACACATATATATACACACAATGAAATATTAATCAGCTTTAAAAAAGAATAAAATTATGGCATTGCTGATAACTGGACAGAGCTGGAGAATATGATGCTAAGCAAAATAAGCCAATCTCGAAAAACCAAAGCGGAATATTTTCTCTGATATGTGAATGCTAATTCATAGCAAGTGGGAGTGGGGTGGCTAGGAAGACTAGAAGCGCTCTGGATTAGATAGAGGGGAGTAAAAGGAAGGGAGGGGGGATGGAGGTAGGAAGAACAGTAAAATGAATCGGACATTATAACCCTATGTGCACATATGACTACATGAACGGTGAAACTCTACATCATCTACAACCAGAAAACAAGAAGTTATACTCCATTTATGTATGATGTATCAAAATACATTCTTTTTTTTAAAAAAAAATTACTTTTTAGTTTTTAGATGGACACAATATTTCATTTTATTTTGTGGTGCTGATGAAAACCAGTGCCTCATGCATGCTAGGTAAGCACTCTACCACTGAGCCACAGCCCCAGCCCCTGTCAAAATGCAGTCTACTGTCATGTGTAACTAATTAGAATAAATTTTTTAAAAATTTATTTATATATGACAGCGAAATGCATTACAATTCTTATTACACATACAGAGCACAATTTTTCGTATCTCTGGTTATATAAAAAGTATATTCATACCAATTCATGTCTTCATACGTGTACTTTGGATAATAATGTCCATAACATTCCACCATCATTTCTAACCCTATGCCCCCTCCCCTCCCTTCCCTTCCCACCCCACTGCCCTATCTAGAGTTTGTCTATTCCTCTCACGCTCTCCTTCCCTACCTATGAATCAGCCTCTTTATATCAGAGAAAACATTCAACATTTGCTTTTGGGGATTGGCTAACTTCACTCAGCATTATCTTCTCTAACTCTATCCATTTACCTCCAATGTCATGATTTTATTCTCTTTTATTGCTGAGTAACATTCCATTGTGTATATATGCCACATTTTTAATCCATTCATCTGTTGAAGGGCATCTAGGTGGTTTCCACAGTTTAGCTATTGTGAATTGTGCTGCTATAAACATTGAGTGGCCGCATTCCTGTATTATGCTGTTTTTAAGTCTTCTGGGTATAGAACGAGGAGAGGGATAGCTGGGTCAAATGGTGGTTCCATTCCCAATTTTCTAAGAAATCTCCATACTTGCTTTCCTTATTGGCTGCACCAATTTGCAGTCCCACCAGCAGTGTATGAGTGTTCCCTTTTCCCCACATCCTCACCAACACTTGTTGTTTGTATTCATAATAGATGCCATTCTCACTGGAGTGAGATGAAATCATAGAGTAGTTTTGATTTGTATTTCTCTAATTGCTAGTGTTGATGAACACTTTTTCATATATTTTTTTGACTGACTGTATATCATCTTCTGAGAAGTTCAGGACAAATAATTTAAAAAAAATAAAATGACTATCACAGGTGTGGTGGTACATGCCTATAATCCTAGTAGCTGAGGCTGATCGCAGGTTCAAAGTCAGCCTCAGCAACTTATCAAAGCTGTAAGCATCCTAGTGAGAACTTGTCTCAAAAGAAAAAAAATTGGGGCTGCAGTTGTGGCTCAGTGGTGGAGCATTCACCTAACATGCGTGAGACACTGGGTTCAATCCTCAGCACCATATAAAAATAAAATAATAAAATAAATATATTGTGCCCACCTATAACTAAAAAAATTATTTAAAAAAAAAGAAAAAAAATTTCAAAGGGCTGGGGATGTGGCTTAGTAGTTAAGCACCCTTGGGTTCAATTCCCAGTACCAAAGGAAAAAAAAATCAAATGACTATCAAAAATAAAGATGACACAGTGTTGGCAAGTTTAAAACCACCACAGCATTTCAAGTCTTTATTCCAGCCTAACAGCATCAGCCTGAACACTGAAATTTATTTTTAATTTTTTTTTTGTTATTTAAAGCACAATTTAAACGTATTTCAATTACCATCAGGGAACAGCAACTATACTGTACACGAAAACAAGACAGACATACACACATAATTCTTTGAAAGGGACTGAGGGAAAATTTTTCAATGCAATAAAGTAAACTCATGATTTTTAGGTATCTGGTTTCCACCAGCATGTCAAAGTAGCCACTGGTCCCAAATACTAAGACGTCCTGCTGCAGAACATCGTTTCTCAATGGCTGCACTGCACTGTCACCCCTTAGCATATGTGCGTGCACAGGGGGTGGGGGAATGTTTCCAGTCCCCTCTATGGAATGTGTCGTGTTTGCACAGAGCCTGTGCACACCTGTGTGTTCTGCCTCTCCTCTGCATCACCACAAACCTAACCTAACTCAAATCCTGTCTCAGTAGCCTGCACACTGTGCTGTTCAGGGAGCGATGACAATAAACACATCTACACACAAGCAGCACAGCTGTGAGTTTGAGACATATTTCGACCTGTGGCTGGTGGGAGCTGCAGGTGTGGAGGGCCAACTGCATCAGGTTACGTGCCCCCTGTAAGCAAGCCACCCCACCACAGCACTTAGGTCAGCTATGAGGTCAGGCCAATGCATTCACATTCCAGCTGTGCAGTCATGAAGCAGCTCCATGTCATGCACACCTCTGCTTCCTCATACAGAACACTAACAAATGCTGTGTGTACAGGACATATGCATGGTGCTGGGGATCAAACCAGGGCCTGTGCATGTGAAAACACTCCTATTATTTCCACCTATGAGTTATAAGGGCAAAAACCCATAGAACACTTGAATTGACTGAATAGAACCTCTTTGGAAATCCATAGGCAGCAGCGAGATGAGCAGCCACATGTCTGCCCAGGTGTCAGTGCTCCATGCTCACAGAGCAGCCTGGGAATCCACCACAGGTAGCAAAATGTGAAGAGACGGTTCACAAAAGAAGACAAACAGGGGCTGGGGTTGTAACTCAGCGGTAGAGCGATCACCTAGCACATGCGAGGCCCTGGGTTTGATCCTCAGCACCACATAAAAATAAAATATTGTGTCCATCTACAACTAAAAAATATTAATAAAAAGAAGACAAACAAATGGACAATAGGCACATGGAAAGACACCCAACAACATCTTAATTGAAATGTAAATCAAAAGCCAGTGAGGAGCACTGTCCCTGGTGAGGGCTGGGGGCTGGGGGCATAGGCTGCCAACACCAATTCCCTGGAGGCTGGAGCACCTTCAGCCTCGCACAGCCCATAGGCAGGTGGAATAAAATGCTGGAGGAGCGCTCAGCACCTGTTGGTCCAGGTATACGCATCCACTCCCGATGCAGCAGTTCTCCCTGTAGATGCCCCATCAGCCAAAATGAAACCCAGACCCACAAAACACCTGTCCTTAGAGCTCAGCAGCTCCAGGCAGAGCAGCCCCCAACCAGAACTGAGTCAGTCCCCTGAAACACCACGGATGAACACCCTGCAATACACTGCTACTCAGCAAGAAGGAGCTGACCGCGAAAACCCACAGCCTGCATGAAACTCAAAAGCACAGGCTAAGCAAGCGAGGACAGAAGGAAAGAGCACATTCTGGAAGACTCTGCTGGTGGGAAATGCAGACACAGGCAGGACTCACACACACGCAGGGAAAGGGGGCACAGGCTGCAGGGTGGCAAGCTCTCAGAATGTGGTGTGGCACTCATGCTGTGCATGCCTCTGTCAAGACTCACTACAATCCCCTGGGGTGCATCTGACTGCACTTCATCTGACTTAACTTCAGTAAGCTGTCTTTAGGACCCCCTGACTGAGACAGTAAAGGTGATTTCTAACCAAAGCCAAAGGAACACCCATGAGCCATGCATGACACCAAGGTCCACACTCTAGGCGGCAGGTGGGGACCAGGCCTATGGGTGTCTGCGTCCATTTCCCCGGGAGGCTTTTCTTCTAGAAAAGCTCTCTTGCTTCCTCCATTTCAACATCACATCATTTCCGTGCTTGCTGAGTGCCCACTGAGGGCCCAGCATGTCTTCACCACAGTCCCACAAGGCCAAGGAAAGCATCCCCAAAGCTTTCATCAGGTATCTCATCAATGCTCCTACATCCAGAAGAGGTGGATCCCACATTGGAATGGAAGTCACTGACTCTACAGCCCAGGAGCCTGCACACTGAGGAAGACATGCCTTCAGTCTTCCAGGAGGAGCTCTGTGCATGCCTGCTGGGTGGTGGGGACACACAGCTAGCAACAAAGTCCTTTCAGGAAGCAGACACTTCAGCCCCAGGAAGAAACCCATGCAAAACACAAAGAACAAACAAGTAATGTATACAGTATGTTCGCAGGTAACTGCCAGGAGATGGAAAAGGGCCAGAATAGAGGGAATGGGACTGTAGGGCAACTGTGACCATAATCAGACTGTATGGTGGTGTGACGGGGAAGAGACTCTGCCTCTGAGGGAGGAAAGATCCAGCCATGTGTTGGTACTTGAACGTGGGGAACTGTAGGCATAGAGGGCAGCAAAGGAAGGGCAGTGTGGCTGAGCAGAGCAGGCTAGAAAAGTGAGTGAGGAGAGCTGTCTAGGCAGCCTGGACAAGCAGAGGTGGAGACTGGGAAGAATGGGTCACGACCCTGTGCACTTAGAGCCACGCAGGACTTTTCAATGGTTTGCACAAATGTCAAGAGACCAGGGACATCTTCCAGGTGGCTGATCTTGGCAAGTGGTTTTCAACAGAGACAGGGAAGCCTGAGGAGCAGGTAAGCCCTAGTCTGTAAGGTCAGGTGCATTTGGACACATGGATACAGATATAGAGTTCATGCACAAATCCAGAGACTGGGAAGGAGACCTAAGCCAGTGATACTAATACCCTTAGAAAGCAGGGGCCAGGGGTGCAGTTTGGTGGAAGAGGATACTTAGCATGCATGAGGCCCTGGGCTCAATCCCCAGCACCACAATGCAAGCTCCCAGCAACTGGAGAGGCTGAGACAGGAGGACCATCAGTTTGAAGCCAGCCTCAGCAATTCAGTGAGACGTGCAGCAATTTAGCAAGACCCTGCTTCAGTAATAAAATGCCCCTGATTCAATCCCCAGTACAAAAGTCAAAACTAAACAACAACAACAACACAGCAAAACACCCCACACAACAAGCAGAAGGCTTACACAATCACAAAGCCCCAAGCCAATCTCTTGGACCAGAGTGATTTCAAGGAGGGATTCACATAAGCATCATTTTTTTCCCATTCAGACATACAATCATCTCTTCTTTTTTTTTCATAACCCTGAACACCTCTATTTCTCTATTCACCCACCAATTTTCACCAGCAGGGACAATATCATTGTGTGGTTTAGAGAGCACAAGGTTCAAATAAAAAAGCCTAAATTTAATTATGTGTATGTGGGTTTTTTTTTTCTGTTTTCTTCTTTTGCAGTGCTAGGGATGGAGCCCTTGCCTCCAATGCCTGAGGCAAGGGATCCAGCACTGAGCCACAGGCCAGTATAAATTGAAGATGTCACCGCTGCTGTCAACATCACCCCCCTTCCCAGACTGTGAGGAAGAAATGAGTGGTACCCAGAACATGTAAATGCCCTCCGCCTCGGAGTTATTCTTAAACACAATCTGGAGGGCATTTGAATAAGGACCAAAGGTTTGTGAAGTGGCAGACTTCACAACTGATCCCGAGCTGGTAATAATGGGACAGGATGAAAAGCGGTGCATCCTGAGAGTTGTCAGAAACAGGACTGGCAAGTTTAAGGGCAAGTGGTGTGCTGTCTGGGATGTTTTTAAGTCATCCCTGGAGAGAAGGGAGTGAAAGTCCAAGGCAGATAGTAGTTGCCAAGTGTCCATAATTAGGGAACCCGGGGATGGACACATGAAGTACCTGTACTACCATATCTCTGTGTTTGAAATTTTCCATAATAAAAAAGATAGAAAGAAATAGAAAGCTGGGGAGAGTTACTTTCAGGCTAAGAAACAGAAGAGATCGGGTACAGACAGAGAAGGGACTTCAGTCCCACCTCCACCAGACTATGGGGTTAGACCAGCTCTTAAGTGGCAAGGTCAATAACTTTTAAAGCAAATCCCCAAACTATCTAAGGACAATTTCCATACTCCACAATGTCTTTTAACATTATAGCCTTTTAACTTGCCAACTCAATAAAAACTCAGGGGCAACTGAGACTGATAACAAGGTGAGCAAAACTGTCATGCTACCTGCCAGCTCAGAGAAGCCACTATCAGATAACCCATACAAACGAGAAACTACAGATGAGGCCTGTGCTAAGGGGAAAACATTGTGGCACCAGCGGGCATTTCACTTTCCTTTACCTCCCTGTAGGGGACACCTAGGTGAGGGAGGCAGGAAGGAGCAAGATACAACATCCCCGGTTAGGCAGAGGTGTTATGAATAAACCGAAAGGTTTTGGAGATGCTAGACTATGAAATCTAGGAAGACCCTAATCAGGAAGCCCTGCCCCACCCCTTCACTGCAGCGCAGTCAACAGCCACACTCTGCCCTGGCACTCTGTCCCTGGACGCCGCTGCCCCACCCTCCCCTCTGCAATGAGGGGACCCCCTCCTTTCTGACGCCGCGCCTGCTCACCCCAGCCTCACTTCTAACATCACACACCACCGTCCCCACAGCAGCAGCCGCCCTCCCTGCAGAAGCGCAGTCCCATCACTCATCCCCTTCACTGCGACCCCCTTAGCCGGTCCTGCCCGCCACAACCCCTCCCACCGTACACCCTCCCCGCTGTAGCTCAATTTCGTCAACCCACCCCAGCTTTCCCCTTTAGTCCCACCCCTGGAGGTCAGAGCCACACCCTCTTAGCGAAGCCCCCGCCCTGCCCAATGCAGCTCAGTATCGTCACCTGGGCCCTTAACTGCTCGCCCCACCTACTTGGCCCTTAGACCCGCCCCTAATCGGCACAGCCCCACCTTCTCCTCTGCGACCCTACCTGCCCTCCACACCGTCCCCGCTCGCCCCGGTCCCTCCCTAGCCCCGCCCCTTACGTCATGGCCCGCCCTCTCCACTGCAGAGCTGCCCGTAGCCCGGCCCCACCCATGACATCAAGACCCCGCCCACCAGTTCACCGCAGTACAGACCCAACTTTACACCCACCCCGCCCTCCCATGACGTCACGCTCCGCCCCCCCCGCCCCCCGCCCCCAGTTCCCACAGGTTGACCGGCTCCTCACCAGCTCAAACCGGTTGTTGACTTGGACACCATCCTTCCCTGAGGCCCCCCCCACCCCGTTTTGGTCCTTCTTCTGCGTCATCATCATCATGGAGGACAAACTGCAGGGCGCCGGGGCGAGGGGCTCCTGGCCGAGCTGTTCCCCCCTCAGCCTCTGGAGGGCCCGGTGCGACACAGGACCCGACAGCCTGACGTCTAGAGAGAAAGAGAAGGAAGAGCAGAAAAGAATGGCCAGCGAGCCTGCGCACTGAGGGCACGCTGGCGCATGGCGCCTACGCGCTGCGGCTCTCCGCAACTTCTTCCCTGTCACCATTAGCACCAAAGAAGGTGCAGGCGCTTCCAGGTGAGAGTTGGGCGCCCTTGCGTACAGTGCTTTGGGTTTTCGAGTGTGCTGGGTACAGATGACCTGTTGTCATGGGGCCTGGGGCGCATAGGCTCAGAGAGACCCGCAGCCTTGGCCTAGACCCAGACCCAGAGGGCTGGAGGCCCTGGTAGGCGGGTAGGGGAGGAAGGAGTGCGCGCAGGCGGGCGACTGTGGCACGTGGGTGGTCAAGGGGACGGTCTGCTGGCAACCGCGTGTCTCATGGGGTCTACCTGTGTGTCGTGGGCTCCGCGCCCCCTGTCAGCCAGCCTCTACGCTGCAAAGAGATAGTTCTCTACTGAATAGGAGTGAGCACATCTAAACCGAGAAGCTTCCCAGAGTTCGATTCCCAGACACCCTTCCACCCCACAAAGCGCGAAGGGAGATCTTGAGTTACTCTGTGTGGAGGGACAAGCGAAGTGTTGGGCAATGACTGAAAACTTCTAGAGACCAGTCTGAAGGAGTCTGGAATAGGAGTTATAGAGTTATAGAAGCTGTCAGTTATGTTCCTTCAAATCCTTTTTTTTTTTTTTTTTTTTTGGTGCTGGAGATTGAACTCAGGGCCTCAGGGCACTTGACCACTGAGCCACATCCCTAGCACTATTTTGTATTTTATTTAGGGACAGGGTCTCACTGAGTTGCTTAATTCCTCGCCATTGCTAAGGCTGGCTTTGAAGACCGAAGTACTGGTTGCTCTCTTTGACTTTGCCTTGCAACTCACTGCCTGAGTAGTCTCAGGAAGAGCTTTGTGTGGGTGCTATAGGCAGCTCCCCTGAGCTGAGCCCAAGATATGTTCCCACTATTTGTACAAGGGATTTCATTGCTTGTATGGATCAGAACCTGGGTCTACCCATGGTTGGCAATGTGAACAGATGTGTTGCCCGGTGCAATTTCTGCATCTGTAGAATCAGGAAGTAATGGCAATAGTATTTAGCTCCCAGGAACATCTACCCTTGAGAGTGCTGCACAAACATGAGCTTTGTAATTTTTATTAATTTTAAACATAATCTTTTTATTACCAGTTCTGACAGGAAAATTCCTAACCCTGTCTGCATGTTTTCTTAATTTTAAACAGGAATAAAAATATGGGGACAAGGAGCTGTCCAATGCTCAGCGGTTCTCAGCACCACATGAAACAATAAAATAAAGGTATTGTGTCCAACTACAACTAAAAAAATAAATTTTAAAAAATGTGAGTATACGCAGTCTGTGAGGGGGCTCAAAGTAGTGGGAGTTGGTGATTTTTATTGGCTGCTCTAATTTTATGTGTTTGAACTTCATGAACCCAAATGATAGGAATATTTTTTCCCACAAGCCCATCTATTACCAGTCATATTCCTTCTGGGTCTCCTCCAACCCTGGGCAGATGTTACAACTTGGAGTCAACAGGATTCGGCTAAGGTCTTAGCATATTCCTGAGTGAGCATCCAGATACTTCACTTTCCTCATCTGAAAGGTGAAGTGAAGACCATACCACCTCAGGGTGTGTGTGAGGAGGAAGGTGCTCAGCACAGAGCCTGCCTGGAGCCACCAGCTCCCATGAGCCCCAGGCACATCATCTCCTTGGAGAATGAGGGCAACAGGCTGAGAAATGAGACCAAAGGGTCCTCTGGACCAGCAGGTGCAGCCAGTGACCTCAGCAGCTCTTCTGCGTGCAACTCTAAGATGACCAGGTTTTATGGACAGAAGTGGGCCCTGGAACCTCATTCTGTGATGGGCACCCTTATAGTGGAGCCAGGGAGGACTTTCTCTGTCCTGAAAGACAGGTAGTCCTTCAGAGCCAAGCTCCCACCTTGAGAAAATATACTAACTGCCACAACTCAGTCTTTGTACATATCCCAGGCTGTGAGGCCAAGAGTGGCCATGTGCACCTGTTTACAGAGCTGCTTCTCCCTGTACTAGGACCACCCAGTGTTACTGGGCCCGTGGGGCCACCGAGGAGTGAGTGGTCAGGATGGAACCAGGTGTGGTAGGGCCTGGAGGGAAGAATGACTGGGGCAGAGTCAGAGAACAGGCTTGGCCTCTGGCCTCCCAGATGGAGACCCAGGGTGCCTGAGTGCCTCCCAGGATAATCCCACTCCTCAGAGCCTTCCCAGCTGTCTCTGCTGCCCACACCTCTTGTCACTTTTGGATCTGAATGTCCCCCAAAGTCTCGAAGCTTGGTCCCTAGGTGGTGGCACTATTGAGAAGAGGTGGAGACTTTAGGAGGTGGGATTGTTCAGAAGAAGTGGCCCACTGGGGGCATGTCCTTGAGGGTACTGGGACCTTAGCTCCTTCTTTCCCTCTCTGCTTCTTAGCCACCATGAGGTGAGAAGCTCTGCTCTGCCGTGTGCTCGCCACTATGATGTGCTGCCTCACCACAGATCCAAAGTGTCGGGGCCAAGCCATTTTGGATAAAGTGCCACCACCTAGGGACCAAGCTTCAAGACTTCGGGGGACATTGCAGATCCAAAAGTAACAAGAGGTATGAACAGCAGAGACAGCTGTGGACCAAAGTAAATACTTCATGCTCTAAGTTGTTTGTCTCAGGCAGTCTATCACAGTGGTGGAAAGCTGACTAGCACACAGAGTTGGTGTGGGACAGTGGGGTCAGAGCCTCTGGAGCTGGTTTCCAGGAGGAACTTAAAAATTAAGAGAAGCATTCTAGGAAAAGCTTAGAGTGCCATAATCTGAGAATAATGGGCAATTATGGTTGGAGCACATTAGCTAGAATGCTGATAGGAATGTAGACATTAAAGACTCCTCCTCTGTCAACCTCATCCCTACACTACCCCATCTCTTTCTCATGGTATTGTAAATTCTAAAGAAAGCCCTCTGCTAAGTCTTTCCTCACCTCAGCTCAAAAGGTAATTGTCAATCCAAAAATAAAATGCAGACACTGACCGCAGGAGGTCAAGGTTCCCTTTAATGTGATAAGGAGGCAACAGAGGTGAGCATGCTCTTAGAAAAGGGATTTTCTGCCTTTTGAACCACTGTGCCCTTATTCTCCCCTCTAAAAACTGCTCTCATAAGCCCCCAGAGATGGAGATTTGAGACAAAGCTGGCTTTGAGGCTGTTTCCTTTCAGCAGTCTGTCTCCTGAGCTTTTGTGGAGCGTGACAAGGAGTGGAACCTTCCTTCCCTGTTACACTGATGAGGTTTCAGGTGAACAAGGACTGTTGGGAATTGGACCAGAGGCCACACGGATGACACTCTGGCAAAGAACTTGTCTACATTTTGTCCATGCCCTGAAACTGTGTGAGGCTGCATTTAAAGGTGATGGACCAGTGTTATTTTTTTATTTTTATTTTTTTTGGTGGGGGAAATTTCAAGGCAGCACAGCATTCAAGCTACAGCATGGGCATTGTTGGCTGATTTTAGCGAGGGTTGTCATGAGAATTGTGTGCAAAAAAACATAGCAGAAAGATTTGAAAAACTTGCAGTTTGGCCAGAAAAGAACCAAGTGTAATTTGGGCCACCGAAGTTGTGATTGCTGAAGACTTAAATTAAAACAAAGCCAAACCAGTCACGGTGGCATAGACATGTGATCCAATTGACTTGGATGGCTGAGGCAGGAGGATTGCAAGTTGGAGGAGAGTCTGGGCAACTTAGCAAGACCCTGTTTCAAGATAGAATAAGCTAGGAACGGTGATACACACCTGTAATTCCCATGACTCAGGAGACTTAGTGAGGCCCTCAACAATTTCGTTAAGATCCTGTCTCAAAATTTAAAAAATAAATAAATGAAAAGGTTTGGTGACATGGCTCAGTGGTAAAGCACACATGTGTTCAATCCCCAGTACCCCTACCCTGAAAAAAATCCCCCAAAAGATAAAATTAAAAAGGAGGCTGGAGATGTAGCTTAGTGGTAGAGCTCTCCTGGGTTAAATCCCATGTATCACAAAAATTCATTCATTAACATAAATAAATTCCAGGCTGGGCACAGTGGTGCACACCTATAATCCCAGCAACCTGAGAGGCTGAGCCAGGAATATTATAGGTTCAAAGCCAGCCTGGGCAAATTAGCAATACCCTGTCTCAAAACACAAAACAAACGAAAAAAGGACTAGCGATGTAGCTCAGTGGTAGAGCACCTCTGGGTTCAATTCCAAGTACTAGGGGAAAAAAAGTTAAAGAAGCACAATTGTAATCCCAGCTACCTGGGAGGAGGCTAAGGCAGAAAGTTTGCAAGTTCAAGACCAGCTCAGCAACTCAGTGAGACTCTGTCTCAAAATTTAAAAATAAGAAATGGTTGGGCTTGTATTTCAGTGGTAGTATGTAGGAGGGTCCTAAATTAATTCCCAGCACCAAAACAAACAAATAAGGACATTGCATTTGCATCTGAACAACAGGAAAGATATTTGAGAGCACCTCAGGAAACGGCCAGACCCCACCTATCTCAGGCTCAAGGGTGTAAAAGAATAAACTCATAGGAGAGCGTGCACGGCTTACACAGGGCCATACGGTCCAGGTGGACCCTGCTACTGTTTGAGCTGGTGGCAGATCTTGGCATCATCTTTGTGATGCTGGTTTTGCAGGAATGCAGAATACAAGAGTTTTGGGGTCATGGCTCCCTGGCCACCAGGAGGTAAGCAGCTCTGCTCTACCACATGCTGCACACTATGCTGCTGCTTCACCACAGGCCCAGAGTGATGGGGCCGGACAGTGTGTGGCAGGGTTGGGACCTGAGCATGAAGCCCCAGAAGGGTAGTGTGTGAAGCTGCGAGAGAAGTTAAGAGATGCCAGGAGCATGGCTCATCTACCAATGAAAACTGCAGGCAGCAAGCAGAGCCAACCCAAGAGAGTGGCCCTCTGGACTACCGATGGCAAAGCCCAAACCCTTTAGGGCCTCACCCTAAAGGAGCTACAGTACTCAGTGTTTGCCTTGCTGGGTTTTGGTCTTTCTTTGGTCTGATCCTTCTGTGGTTTTCTCCTACTCCTCCTCTTCAGAATGGAATGTTCACCCTGTACCATTGGTATACTGGACATATGTAACCAGGTCTGTTGTTTTCTTAAATAGGTGCTCACAGTGAAAGTTGGCCCGAGTCTCAGAAGAATTTTGGATGTGTACCTGTGTTGCTAGGATTGAACCCATGGGATCCTAAGCACTAGCAAGTGTTCTGTCTCTAAGCTATTTTATTTTGAGACATGGCCTCGCTTAGTTGCCTAGGTTGGCCTTGAACGTGCAATCGTCCAGTCTTAGCCTCCCAAATAGCAGGGATCATAGGCATGTGTGCCATACCTGCAGCATCTTGGACTTGTGAGGAATGCTCAGACTGTCGAGACCAGGGGATTCTTGGAGACCAACTGAATGCATTTTGCATGGTGTGAAGGGCACCTGCCTCTGGAGACCTGGGGTGGAGGTGGGTGGGGAGTCTGGATCTCAGGCGCCCCCCAGAGGCAAGGTGTTGAAGCTTTGGTTCCAGGCCGATGCTGCTATTAATAGATGGTAGGAACTTCAGGAAGTGGGGCTTCACTGGGGGACCTGTTGGGACTTGTCTCCTCTCACTCTGCTCCCTGGCCACCACGAGGTAAGCAGCTCTGCTTTGCCACATGCTGCGCACCATGCTGCTGCTTCACCACAGGCCCAGAGTGATGGGGCCGAGCCACCATTGATTGAAACCAGGACCCAGAATAAATTGTTCCTGCTTTTAAGTTGTTTGTCTCAGATATTTGTCACAGTTGTGGAAAGCTGGCTAACACACCCCCTGGGGAGAGCAGAGACAGGCAGGGTGCTCTGCTCCACCTGGGAACCCAGGTGCCGTATCCCAGCCTGGACATCTTCCTGGGGAGGGAAATCTGCCAGTTCTCACTCTTGAGGTGGAGACAAGAACTGGAACAGAGGCCCGGAGCTCTACTACCTAGAGCCTTCTGCCCTCCATTCTCAGTGAGAAAATCTATCCCTTCCCCTCCCTGCTCCTCCAAGGAGTCCTGAAAGGAAACACCCTGGCCAGGGTCTTGGAGGGAGCCTGGCCCCAAATGAACGATGGGGCCAGGAAACCATGTGTATAAATATATAGGCTGTGTGTTTATTATATAAAGGCATCTGGTATGTATATGTCCATGCACAGTTCAGGAGCACGGCGGGCAGCCGGGCCCAGCACTGGGAGCAGAGCCTCAGCCTGGAGCAGGCTGGAGCCAGGTCCCTTCCCGGAGGCCTGGCCACCTTGGGCCATCACTGGAAGTCAAGAGTCCTGTTGCTGGGGACGTAGAGGGACTGAGTCTGGCGGCTGCGACGCGGCGTGGCGTTGAGAACATCCACACTTTTGCAGCTGGAGCGCACGAAGCTGGTGCAGTCACTGCAGACATCCTTCAGGGTGCAGCCGTGGGCGTAGATGTGGGGGAAGTCCTCCTCCACACTTCGCCACTGAGGCCCCTGCAGGGATCTGGGGTGGGTGGGGACCCAGAGAGGACCGTCAGGCTGGGGAGCCAGCAGGGCTCACACATCCTAGGGGCCCTGCAGTCCCCTAGGCTCTCCTGCTGCCTGCCCCTCCCCTTCACCACCACAAACCCACAGAGTCCTGGGGAAGCAAAATGCCTAGCAAAAAGCATCCCAGAAGGGCTCTGGACAGGAACTGGAGTTCTGGGTCCTGACCACCCCAGCTCAGTTTCCATCTCACCACTATGCCTCCCCACCCCTCCAAAGCCATCTGAACTACACCTCCAGGGGGCGTCCTCACACAAGTGAGGCCAACCCCTGCTCCTGCTCCCAAGTCCCTGCAGAAGCCTGACCACCACAGACACCAGCACCCAGGCCAGGGAACACACTGGAAGACGTCTCTCCTTGGCGCCCTCACGGTTATGGCAGTGGGTGCCCTCTGAGGACTCTCAAAACCCAGTGTGTAGACAGGGATGTGTGCACACTTCTTAGAAGGCATCTTCATCTGCAACAGAGGGAGGCGTGGCAGGCCCCACAGGCACTTTGGCTCGATACCCAACAGGACCTCCTTCCTGTCATACCCCAACAGTGTCTTCTGCTCCATGAGAGAGGACTTCTTAGGAGTGGGAACTGTACCCCTTTATACCAGGAAGGGTGCAATGTGAGCCCTAGACACAATCGGTGTTCAACACCGGGGAGGAGGAAGTTGGTACTGTCGAGGGTGAAACTTGAGGAGGGTGTGAAAACAGGTGGGCAGAGGCCCTCCTCAGTGGGCTTGTTTCCAAGCTGAGGCCAATGGACACGATTCTGAGCGACACTGTCTGTTCACCTGAATGCATGCTGCATGTCACCGGGCCACAAATGCAACGACAGATCTGGGGGAAGGCACTCCCAGGAAGGAGGCTTCAAGAGGGGCGACCTCCTCACATGGAGTGCTCACTGCTTCCTAAAAAGCCGAGCAGGCCTGGAAAGTGTAGGGCAGGGTCTGCCTGGAGGAAGTGATGGTGAGGTGCCTGTGGGGCTGGAGCGCTGGTCCATGCCCATCCCAGCTGGGAGAGACCCTGCAGATCCTAGGAGATCCTCACCTTCATGCTACAGGAAGTGCAGACGGCTCTGGAAGAGAACAGAAGAGGCAGTGAAGAGACCCAGGAAGGCACAACTGCCTCCAGGCCCCTGGGTCCCACCCCAGACCCTGCAACTATCCGTGCAATCTGCCTGATGCCAGGTGGCTCTGGGCTTTCACGGTTCACTCCTGGCTCTTTTTCTCCTCCTCCTGGTCTCCCACCCAGTGCCCCTCAGCCCCTCAGTTTGCTCCTGGTGCATCTGGCTGTAGTCTTCATGCATCCATACTGGGGTGTGCCAGACCTGCCTCACTGAGAAGCACCACCTAAGCACAGGCCTCTTGCTGAGATGCTCCGTTTCCAGCATCATTGAACATGCTTGTAGTCCAATGCCCCATGTTATATGGAAAGGTTTTCTTATAGAAGATTCAAACATCAGTGTTACGATTTACCCACCCACAGAGGTGATCTCTGTTAGCAATACAGCCTTCATCCTCCAAACTCTTCTAGACAAATAACAAAATTATTGACAAATGGAAGTGAGGTACTGTGTAAGCTATTCTATAAAGATACACCAACATCTCTTCTCCATAGTGAGAGAAATCATCCAGACTCATTTTTTAGAACAATGGGCTATGTCCTCTGGAATGAATGTCCTACATTGATTTTTCCATCAACAAACCCCTGGGTTGGGGCTGCAGACTTGGCTCAGTATTGGAGCATTTGCCTAGCATGTGCAAGCCCTTGGGTTCCATCTCTAGCACCATATTAAAAAATAATAACAGGGGCTGGGATTGTAGCTCAGTGGTAGAGCACATGCCTAGCATGTGTGAGGCACTGGGTTTGATATATATATAAATAAATAAAGGTCCATCAACAACTAAAAAAATATTTAAAAAATAATAACAGCCAAACACAGTGATGTACACCTATAATTCCAGCAACTCGGGAGGCTGAGGTAGGAGCATCACAAGTTTGAGGCCAGCCTCATCAGCTTAGTGAGTCTCTAAGAAACTTAGCAAGACTCTGTCTCAAAATAAAAGAATAAAAAGGGCTGGGGATGCGGTTTAGAGGTAAAGGGCCCCTGGGTGCAATCCCTAGTACCAAAAACTCAACAATACATTATCATTAATTTAAAAAAAAAATTTAATTGTTGACAGATCTTCATTTTATTTCTTTTTTATATGTGGTACTGAGAATCGAACCCAGTGTCTCATACATGCCAGGCAAGTACGCTACCGCTGAGCCACAGCCCCAGCCCAGTTGTCATTAATTTTGTTTTATTTTTTTATTTTTTGTTTGCCTGGCAATCTCTGATTGGATACCAAGTCATTTTTTTTTGGGGGGGGTATGTTTTGTTCCTTTTTATTTATTTATTTACTTTATGGTCCTGGTACTTGCGATCCTCCTGCCTCAGCCTCAGTTGCTGGGATCAGAGGTGTGCACCACCGCACTCGGCTATTCCCATTCTTCAGCTGTGTTCTGGGAAACAATGAAGAAACTTGGAAGCAGTTTGGTCCTTTCAGGTCTTTCCATAATGACCTGTCAGGCCTGGAGAAATGTCGACTCCAGTGACTTACTCTTCACCTGTGTGGCGAGACCCGCCTGCCTTTCCACCCCATGCTCCAACATCATGGCACTCCAGCGGTAGCTAGTGGACACCGACATGACACTTGGCCCTGAGTACCTATCACTTTCCTTTAAGTCTGCAGGTGCCCCTGCCACGTGGACTGGGAATTGAGCCTAGCAGGGCTCTACCATGGAGAGACATCGCCAGCCCTTTTCATTCACTAGGATCACAGTATGTGCCACCCTGCCTGGTTGTTCCACTGAATCTTTAGGACACAGGTAAGCGGACACTTCTGTAAAGGGCAGGACAGTGAACATCTCAGATGTGGCTAAATGAGAAATGCGTAAGTGCATGGCTGTGGGTGTGCTCCGACTAGCTTTATTTACAGAGCCAGTGGTGAGCAGATGGGCCCAGGGGCTGCCTGCCAGGGCCTGCCTTAGGATGGATTTGTCCCTAGCCATCTCCTCGCACCTCTCCTCCAGCGGCTCAAGGAGACCTCTCTGGGGGCTTTCTATGCGGCTGTGCCCTGAGGACTCCGCTGCCAGTCCTCCCTCCACACTAAGCCTTGCCTCCTGCCCTGAGGAGATCCTGGCTCAGACCCCACACCTAGATGCTTCCTGTGTGTTGACAGTACCCTGGAAACCACCATTTCCCATTCCGCCATCTTGTTCCAGCTGGAAGGTGCCTGTGACCCCATCTGGGTTGAAGGTCAGAGCCCCTTGGCTATTTATGTTTAATTTAAATAGAACTCAAAATTCCATTCCTCAGCCTACTTTTCCCCAAGACTATCATCTTCTGGTCTTTAGTCACAGGGAGGAGCACGGAGGGAGGAGGAGAGACCCTCACATGTGTCCTCCCGGCCTCAAGAAGCCAAGGAGATGCTGCTTCAGCACATACGTGCAGGTCTATAGGAAGGCTGGCGTTGCTACTGAGAAGAAAAGCCCACAGAGTTCCTAGGCCAACAGGAGGGTCCAGGGCTAACCCACCTGCCAACAGAGCCACCACAAGCAGGTCAAGGGCAGACTCCTGCCCAGAGGGCCCCTGTGTGTCTGGCTAAGAGCCCAGGCAGCTTCCCACAACACATGAAGGAAATCGATGCCCAAGAGACAAGTCCCTATTTCCACTGAAGCCCCTGCCTGCTCTGCCCAGGAAGCCCACTGTGGGAATCCATGGGGGGAGGCTGAGTCCCACAAATCCACCCCTAACAGATGCAAAGGAAAAATACCTCCTCAGTGGCACTGACCAATCCCAAGGACTCAACAGCCACGGCAGGTGACAGAATATCCCACCATCACGTGGGTTGCCCACCGCAGGCCCACTCCTCTTCCTCCTTGTTAATTGGTAGCCAGGTGCACTGAAGGCTCACCTCTTGCAGAAGAGACAGGTGGGCGGCCAGGAGAAGAGTGGGAACTTGGCTCTGCAGCAGCAGCAGATCTGTGAGGGAAGAAGGCACGCTGGGGCTCAGCTGTGTTCACGGCCCACCAAGGTCCTGTCCACACTGGCCTGCCCCTGACCTCCCATCAGGAGAGATCCTACCTTCCCCCTCTTCAGGCTGCTGAAGAGCTCCTGGTCCTGGGCGAACTTCTCCATCTTGGCCTTCACCAGCACGCGACGCACACCCACCACCTCCTCCACAGTCAGGGCCAGGCTCTCCACGGGGTGGTGGACCTCCTGCACAGAGGGTCCTGCTCACGCAGCCCAAGAGCAGGGCCCCACCAGCTGCATCCCTTCCTGGGGCCAAGCACTCTGTGGCTTTCTGAAGTCAGACAGCTCCCGCCTTCTCTGAGGAGGCTTTGCTGCAGCAAGACTCCCCTGCTGGCTCTCCAGCTCCCGGTCCCCACCCTTGGCTGCCCGTGCTCCCCAGCTCCCCAGCTGCCTGAAAACACACACCCTGGGCTGATCCACACCACCAGAGGACAGGCTGTGGTGCACGCCTATCATCCCAGAGACTTGGGAGGCTGAGGCAGGAGGATTGCAAGTTCAAAGCCAGCCTCAGGCAGAGAGAGGCGCTAAGCAAATCAGCCCTATCTCTAAATAAAATACAAAATAGGGCTGAGGATGTGACTCAGTGGTCCAGTGCCCCTGAATTCAACCCCAGGTACCCCCTCCCCCCAAAAGACTGCCAGAGTCCATTTCAAATCTTCCTCCCCTTGGAAGTCTTCAAACTGAGCTCCCTTTCCTCTCCACTGACCATGCAGTAGGTGCCCTGTCCATCCAGCATGGCACGGAGTCAGCCTGGTGCTACCTCCCAGTGCTCAGCACGGAACTCATTGTGGACCTCACTGAGCTTCACTCCTCTGTCCATGGGGTGGATTTCAGCTCCTTTGAGGGAACATATATAAAGCCCATAGCCCGGTGCTGGGCACACAGAGCTCCAAAGGCCAACTGTGTTCCCAGGGCCCAGCCTGTGAGTGCCAGAGACAGAGCTGGGAGGGCATCCTGTCTGGGTCTTCAGCAGGCCGTCCGTATGGGGCTTCGTGGCAGGGGAGAGGATCTGGACCCTGCTTTCTTCTCCACTTGGCCTAGAGCCTCTGGCTTTGGGTCCAGGCTCTGTGCCCATTGCCATGGCCAGGAGTTCTGCTGTCAGGTCAACCATGGCCTGCAGGCAGGGGAGGCACCGTGTGTGCCAGAGCAAGCCTGGCAGCCACCAGCTCTGATTTTGATAGTCAAACTTTTCAGAAGCACTTCCAGAATGTTAAAGCTGAATTTTAAAACATGTCTCTGATTCCTGGACCCAGAAGTGGTTCTCAATTCTTCTCCCCTTGGGAACACGCTGGATTTGATGACTCATGTGCAATGAATAGTGGAAGCATGGCTGAGACCTGATTGTCAAATACACTGCAGCTTTCACCTGGCCCTCTCCTGGTCCACTTGCTTGGGGGACGCAGCCACCATGTGGTGAGGATGTTCAGTGGTCCCCAAGGCTCTGAGTGGCATACCCCTAGCGTGAGAGAAGCTGTCTGGGCAGCAGCTCCTGCAGCCCCCAGACAGCCTTCAAATGACACTGCAGCCCCTGCTGATAACCCAACTGCAAGCTTGGAAGACACAGCCAGGGCCCTGACATTCAGAAGCTTTAAGGAATAACAAATATTGATTTTTTTCTTTTTTTTTGGAGTGGGGGCGTACTAGGGATTGAACCCAGGAATGCTGTACCACTGAACTACATCCTAGCCCTTTTTTTAATTTTTATTTTTACTTTTGGTTGGGATACCAGGGATTGAATTCAGGGGCACTGGACCACTGAGCCACATCCCCAGCCCTATTTTGTATTTTATTTAGAGACAGGGTCTCACTGAGTTGCTTAGTGCCTCACCATTGCTGAGGATGGCTTTGAGCTCACGATCCTCCTGTCTTAGCCTCCCTAGTTGCTGGGATTACAGGTATGCACTACTGTGCCTTTATATATATATATATATATATATATATATATATATATATATATATATATTAATATTATATATGTATATGGCATTGAAACCAGATATGCTTAACCACTGAGTCACATCCCCAGCTCTTTTTATGTTTTACTTTGAGACAAGGTCTTGCTAAGATGCTTATAGCCTCACTAAATTGCTGAGGCTGGCCTTGAATTTGTGACCCTCTTGTCTCAGCCTTCTGAGTTGATGGGATTACAGGTATATGCACTTCATCTGGGCTGGCCTTGAACTGTGGTCCTCCTGCCTCACCTGGGATTACAGGTGTAGCCCTCACACTTGACAATAAATGTTAATTTTTTATACCTTTATTTTGTTTATTTGTTTTTATGTGGTGCTGAGTATTGAACCCAGGGCCTCACATGTGCTAGACAAGCTCTCTACCGCTGAGCCACAACCCAGCCCATATTTTTTTTTAAATATTCATTTTTTAGTTGTAGGTAGACAAACAATCTTTATTTCATTTTTCTGTGGTACTGAGGATCAAACCCAGTGCCTTATGTGTGCTAGACAAGTACTCTACCACTGAGCCACAACCCCAGCCCCTAAATGTTAATTTTTAAAAAGCCAAATGGGGATAACTGTTTGGGGAGTAGGGTACTAGAGATCGAACCCAGGGCCTTGCACATGCTAAGTCATGCCTACCCGTTTATTGATTTATTTGTTTGTTTATTTTAAAAAAATTTTTGTGCCAGGAATTGAACCCCACACTCTTAGCCTCCCTAGTTGAGGGAATCACATCCCCAGCCCTTTTTACTTTTTATTTTGAGACAGGGTCTCACTAAGTTGCTAAGACTGGCTTTGACTTGCAATCCTCCTGCCTCAGCCTCCCATGGCTGGGGTTACGGGCCTGTGCAGCTTGAGAAGGAATGTTAATGCAGGAACAGTAACTAACCCTAAAGGGACAAGGGTCACCGTCCAGTTAAAATCAACAGCACTGCCTTCCTTTCACACAGAACACTTTTCAAAGCATTTCCACACCCATTCTCAGAGGGGTGTCTTGCTGCCAACCACACCCAGCACCCCTCCACCTGCCTGAGTGCCTCTGAAGCTCCGTTCATTCCTGTCACCTCGCTTGATAGAATCATATGTTGACAGGTCTGGGGCGGGGGCCTCAGGACAGGGGTAGGCAGAATCTCTGCACCACCCTACATAAGACTTGGTCTCTGCTGATAGACTGAGAACCAGGGAAATCTTGGCCAGGTTAGGGTCTCATCTCTCAGCATGTATGCTACACAGAAGGCCCAGGATGCAGCCTTCAGGGCTCACAGCTGCCTCAACTCACACACTCTATTCTTGGGGTCACAGTGCCAATGTGCTCCAGCAGGGGGCAGCAAAGACCAGTGTCCCAGACAGCACCAGCAGCACAACCCGAGGCTTCGGGGACAAGGCCAGACCCAGCCAGACCCCAGGAATGGAGCCTGGGTCTCCCTAGCAACAGCTGGTGTTCAGACATCATAAAGATTCACTCAAGAGGTCCCCACAGGACCATCACTCACCATCCACAGGTGCCTGGCGTCTGGTGCAGAAGCCTCAAGTCTGTCTGCTGAGCTCAGGCTGCTGAGCTGGGGGGAGCTGGGATCCGGCTGGGATTGGACACTCACAGGACAGGAACCTGAAAGAACACAGGCCTGTGAGGGTCACCTGGCGGAGTGCTGGTTGGAGGGCTGTGGGTGAAGGGGGTGGTGTGTGCCTCTGTGGGCTAGGATGATCAAGTTGAGTCAAGTAGAAAGCATGTCCCCCGTGTGGGGACCTGTACCAGGGTCCATGCCCTGAAGGGTCCTTCTACTGAGCCCCATGACAAGCCAGCATTAAGCCCCCGCGGAGCGGCAGGCAGTCTGAGCACTGGCAGGCACACACCAGGAGGGTCCCCTGCCCACATGTATGCTGGAGGCTCCAGGGCAGGGGAAAAGGGACTGCTGGCCCAGAGAGAGACCTGGGCAGCACATGGTGTAGAAAGGCCTGGCCCAGCCTCCGACCCGGAAAGGGAATCATCAGGACCAATGGGTTGTCCCGAGAGTGGCCAGAAGGCTGCAGGGCTGCTCAGGGGACCATGCAGGCCACCAAGAGGCCAGCCATCCCTGGGGGCTGACAACCCACTACCTGACAGCTCTCAGAAGAACTAACCCTGCCTGGCCGCAAGCACCAGCTGATGCTCTGTGTACTCCAGCGGGAAAGGAACCTGTGGAATGACCCACATGCCTACGAGGGACTCTTCTGTCCACAGAGAGGACTGTGAGCTGGCTGGTGTCTGGCCAGGCAGCTTCCCTGCTGTGTGTCAGCTGCCTTGAGATACAGTGAGGCTGGAGAATCAAGTTCTTGAGGAAATGTTTTATAGTAAATGAAAATGTCCTCAAGTGAGAAAGGGGGTGTCAGTGGGAGACTGAAGGTCTTATTGCAAGTAGCAGCTCCTGTACCCTCAGGAGCTGCCTGCTCAGGACGGCCTGGGCCTGAGCTGCCCTGGGCAGATCTGAGGGGAAGGTCAGGCAGGAGGTGGGAGCAGCACTTGCCCTGGTCTCGAGTGCTGGGTTTCCAGGTGTGCACGCTGCCTGCTCAGAGCTGGGGTGGCTCCGTCCCTCCTGGGGGCTGTGTGGCTGGCTGCAGGCCAGAGGCCATTTCATTCCAGAGCTGAGCCAGGTCATGCTCCGAAAAAGAGCAGTCCCGTTTCAGTGCCACCTCCCCACAGGGCGACTCTTCTTCCTGCAGACACGTCAGATAGCCCTGCCCTGGCCACGATGCTCTCAGTGCCCTGCCCATCCCTGACTGAGGCACCGGACCCAGGGGTGGTACGAGGTCCACAGACACCCTAGGCTGCCCTCCGCCCACTGCTGGGCTTCCCATCTACTAGAAAGTTCATAGCAACTGCCTTAAAAACCCAACCCTCCCCTGAGGTCTTTAGAAAGTCCCGGAGAGTTGTACAGGAGAAAGCTGAGCCCACCAAGAGGACCACCACAGGAGTCATCTCCTGTCCTCTTGGGAAGGGGAGGGCTGTGGTCAGAGGGCAGCCAGAGTGACAGCTTTTCTTATCAACCAGGGACTGATTAGCTTTCTGGCCCCAGATGATGGGTCACATCTATTCTCAGCTTTTTTTTGCTGTGGGAAGAAGTGGTCCCAGGCCACTGTCTCAGCATCCCAAAGCTACTTCTGAGCTGCCAAGATGGGATAAGGGCCCTAAGCCCCCCTGCCACCACTGGCCAGTAGCCCTGGCAGTGGATGCCCCACCCAGCTGAGCACTGTGGCCCCCTCTGGTCCTCAGGAGCCTCTGTGGGCTCTGACCTCAGATGTGGTCATCTCCTCCATCTCAGCCAAGGTGGGTGCCTTGAGCAGGACTCGGGGTCGCGAGTGCTGCACACTGCTCCCAGCATCGGGAACGGACAGGTTGATGCAGGAAGTGGACTTGACATCGCCAGAACAGACACTGAGGATACAGGGCAGAGAGCCGAACCCTGGGAGGCAGGAGGCCAGGCAGGTGGGACGTGAGTGGGGAGGAGGCGCACAGGACCCGTGTGGCCAGCCTGGTAGACAGGGTTTGGCTTAGTTCCCTACTTTACAGAATGGAAGCCTGAGGGCTCGTCAGTCACTAACAAATTGGACACCCAACCTGAGGCGCAGTGCAGGCTAGCCCCTCAGAGACAGAGTACAAGGACTGCAGATGGTCTCCACTCTGACCGGGAAGATCAGGTCTCAGACATCTGAATAAATGCCTGATTTTCCCAGACCCCAAAACTTCGGTTTTATTTTGTTTTCTGCCTAATTGTTGAAATTTATCATAGCAAAAAGTACAAAGTCAGGTCAAAACCCAGAGTAAAGTCAGGGCACCTTGAACTTCACAAGGCCAGACTACAAACTGGGACGTCCTCTACCCAGGATCTCGTGGAGCCGACACCGACTCCTGATTTGTGGAGTCACCAGGGGAAGTGGGGGACTTCATCCAGGGCCACCTGGGGTCTCTTCTCCCATCACCCCTCCTCTTGCTCACCACGGGTGCCCAAGCGCTGGTCCCCCACAGGGCGCAGCCTCCGCTCCTGCTTGATTTCTTCCAGGATCTTCTTATGCAGGGTCCTCTGCTTCTGTGGCAAGGGGCGCAGCCTTCTCTCTGAGACCTGCAAAGAGGATGAAGCATGAGGTAGGAGGGACTTAGACAGTGACAGGGGACGCTCAGGAGTGGGGAGATACTCAAGGTTCGCAGGACACAGGGCGCTAACTCTTGGCTCTCCAGGAAGGAGTGCTACCCAAAAGAGCTCTGCCTGCCACAGGCATTGGGGGAGGTGACCAGCACCATCCTTCTAGAAGGACGGAGGTCCGGGGCCCATGCCCAACCTTCCAGCCAGGAGACAGGGAGCAGAGCCCACCCCATGGTTCGGCAGAGGTATGCTCAGGCCCCCCTTGCAAGTGAGACACAGGACAGCACCAGGGCTGGAATGCCCTGTAGGAGGCACAGCATGGGCACTTGCTTCAGCGGAGGCCGGGAGAGGATAAAGTCCAGGATAAGCTCATATGCATCCTTCTTCACTCGTGGAGGGATGTCCCCATCAACCTGCCGCAAAGAAGCCCCAGCTCAGACCGGGGCTGACCTGAGTTTGTAGGGGTTGTCTGCTGGTGACTGGGAGGGCTCACTCAGCCCCTGACACAGCCTGGCCTTCATTTCTGACCTGCCTCTGATTGCATCGGCTCCCTGGGACCAAGCTGTCTCTAGGACAGGTACATGGCAGGTAGTCAGCTACCACCTCCAGTACTCACACCTCTAAGCCCAGCCATTTGATCTCTCTCTACCTTGGATTCTTCTAGAAAGGAGCTTGCTAGTACCCACCTCAAAGGGTTGTCACGGGAATGAATGAACCTGTTCATTTAAAATTCTAAGAGTAGCTGGGAGCTGTGGTACACGCCTGTAATTCCAGCAGCTAGGGAGGCTGAAGCAGGAGGATCACAAGTTCAAAGCCAGCCCTGCAACTTAGTGAGGCCCTAAGCAACTTAGTGGGACTCTCAAAATAAATAAATGAATGAATGAATGAATAAATAAATAAATAAATGGTGCTGGGGATGTGGCTCAGCAGTAAAATTAATGATAATCATAAAGTTCCAAGAGTGGCATCAGCCCACGCCAGGGCTGCTGGGTGCTCCTTAGGTGGAATAGCCCTGCAGCCTCAGTTCCAGGCCTCCAGGGCGATCTCCGTATTCCCCATCTTCTTGGTCAAACTGTGTCCCCAACACAACATTGAGCTGTGGGGCCCGAGGGCCACACCTGCCTTACTCATGATCTGTGTGCTGTAAGGGGCTCAGTGTTCAGCCTAAGGAGCCAGGGCCCCCAGCAGAGGCGGGCAGGAGCTCGGCGCTCACCATGACCTTGCGCAGCTGGTAGTTCCTGGTGCGGATGTCCTGCATCAGCATCTCGAAGGGGGTGAGCTGGAACTCGGTGGGCAGGGGGTTGAACTCTTGCTTCTGCACCTTCTTGAGCTTTACCCCATGGCGCAGCTCCCGCATGAGCTGGACCCACAGCCGGGCCTGCCCCAGAGACAGACAGGGCCCTCAGCCTGTGCAGCCTCCCGGCACAGCCCTGGGGTGACTCTCCTGTCTTACCCAGTCTGTGTGTCCCAGGTTGTCCAGCTCCACCAGCGGCTTCTCCACCTGAGGCTCATCCTCCCCCAGCTTCTGCAGCATCTGAGACCACACATCTGGTTAGTCCAGAGAAGGTGGAAGGTGGCAGACATGGGACATGGGCTTCCTCACCACACGGCTACTGCTAACCAGCTGAAAGGGGACTTGTGGAGTCCTGACCCAGGCTGTGGGGCTCGGGAAGATGTCTGGGAGAACCACGCTCTCCACCTCGGAACCAGACAGGTACCTGTCCGTCAGCTCTAGGTGGCTCCTTCTGGGTAGAGGCTGGTGAGAATCTAGTACCCATGTGGCACCTCCTCCCATCTCATCCACATACCCCAGGGAGGTGTGGCAGGGGTGGGAGCCCGGATCTCAGTGCACACAACACCTCCTCAGGGGCACCTTGGCCGGCTATGGCCCACACATTCTCCTGAGACATTCACAGCTGCTCCTCCACCACGATCCCCACGGGAGGCCACATGGAACCCAGCACCTCAGAACCTGCAGCTGGACCTGCCGCAACATGGCACAGGCTAGGTCCTCAAACTGTTTGAGCAGATGGTGGTGGGTGCAGGCCAGTGTGGTTGCCAGCAGGTACGGGGGGGGGGGATCATTCCCAAACCAGGAAAAATGCCAACATCATGGTGAGGGCCAGGAAACATCCTGGCATTAGGGACTGTCAGGTGACTGTTCTGGGCTGAGAATTTAGGGAAGGCTGCTGGACTAGCTGCCTCGGTTGCCCTGCATCTCAGTGGCAGCCTGACTGCTCTGACTCCCCTGTCCTGAAGAAGCATCTGCCCTTCAGTCCACAGCCACTCTTGACCAAGACAGAACCGGTTACCCTGGCTGCACCCCAAACTACTTGCCAAATGGCTCTGAGACACTATAAGAATTACTGCCAGCTCAGAGAAGCACAAGGCATGCCATTCTAACAGCAGTCCCCAGGTGGGAACTGGCCAGCCCAGTGGCACAGGGAAGGAGGGTGGCTCTCCCATCCTGAGCAGGCTGCTTCTCTCCAAAATGCCCACCTAGACTAGCACAGCTGCACCCCACCGAGGGACCTGTCTCTGTGCCCCCTACCACCAGTTCCCTGAACTTCAGGCCAATGGCTTGACGTCCAGAGTTGTGTGTTCCTGCTGAAACAGGAGCCTTGCTGTCTGGGTGAGAAACTGAGCAACAAGACACAGGCTAAGTTCAAGGAAGGAGGAAAGCATCAGGACCACCAACTGTCTGTGGAGTCGGGAGAACACCCCTAGGATGTCAAGGAAGAGCTGGAGAGAAGGTGGGATGACCACAGGAACAGGCCATGGGCTGGTAACCTCCCCATCTCGGCATGTGAGAGCTGCAGGGGAGGCTGGCAGCTCCAGCCTTTTCTTAGGACCCAAGGGTCAGTGAAGCTGCCAAGAACCCCTCTGTATTAGAAGGAAAGAGCACCCAAAAAGGTGAGGGTGGAGTCAGGGACCATACCAGTTAACTCCCAAACTACCTTCCAACACCTAAGCAAAGGAGTGCAGCCAATCTCTCTGACCTCTCCAGGTACCCCTCTCTCCTCTGTGGAAAGCTGATGGGCCCAGGGTCCCTGCACTTAGGACACTGCCAAACAAACCCATCAGCTCCCTTTGAACAGCACCAACTCCTCCAGGAGGGGCTGGGAGCTGGGAGCTGGGAGAGCAGACTGCACACCATCCCTGAGGTCCAGGGGGATCAGGACAGCCCCAGAGGAGAACTGTGGCTTGGGAGCCCAGGGAGACCAGCCCTGCCCTATACTGGCTCTGCAGCTCCTGGCAAGGATCCAGCCTCCCAGAGCCTACATCTGCCCACCTGCAAAATGGGCCCAAACTTAGAGGGGTACCTGGAGAGCAAGGCCAGGCACAGCACATACCCACAGGTACCCCCACGGAACTGCCCACCCACCCCACTTGAAGGATCTGTGTGGTTCTGAGAGGTGGGAAGGGACTGCCATTGGCATTGTCTTCAGAAGAAACTGGGACCTGGGGAGCAAGTGGGGGCAGCAAGCAGGACTCCCTCACAGAATCATGACAGCTGGCTTAAGGCAGCAGGAAGGAGGCTCGGGCAGAGGCTAGGAGCCAGTTGCTGCCTCCCTAGGCCTTGGTTCCCTTCTCCAAAAACCTGGCCAAAATGTATGAGGCTTCAGCACACAGCCCAGAGCAGCTGGGGCACTCCCACCGAGGGTCAAGGTACCCACTAGTCACCCCCCAGATCCCCTTCGGGTCTGGCCATCCGCGGGCCCCACCTTCAGCACTATGTTCCCAAGCTCACCTCCTTGGCCTCCCGCACCCTGGCTAGGAAGGCCTGGAGCTCCAGCGTCTCCACAAAGAGTGCGCGGCACACAGCCTGGTAGTGGGCCTGCGTGCCCCGAGGGTCAGTCAGCCGCACCGCGCACAGCTGCATGGCCTGGGAGAAGGTGCGCAGGGCCCGGGGGCCACCGTCTGCAACCTCCTCCTCCTCCTCTGGACCCCCGTAGCCCTTGTCCGCTGCCCCACAGCCGCTGTCCTCACAGTCGCTGTTGGCCATGAGGTCGATGAGCCGCTCCAGCTGTGGGCTGAGCTCGCGCTCCTCGCTCTCGTCCAGGCCCCAGTCCAGTGCGCTGTAGATGGCAAAGCCCAGCGACTGCACCATCTGCAGGACAAAGAGGGGTTGGCGCAGGCGGCAGGCGGCAGGGAACAGTGCAGGGCGCCCCAGAGCTGGGCAGGCTGCCAGCCCATTCACAGGCGGGGAGTGGCCAGGCCCAGTAAGAGGCCAGGAGGGAGGAGCTAATGGCCCACTGAGGGGATACACCAGGTACAACACGGTGAGGTGCGTGACTGAAGGGACTGCCCGCGGCACACCACTTTGCAGAACAGCTTGGCCCCTCGCAATCCAACAGACGTGGGACCAGTGCCTCAGCAGCTCTCTCCAGGTGCTGAACTGATGGGTCCCGAGCGCGGCCACTGGAACGTTCTCCAGCTGAGAGTGAGACTGCACTCGGGACACTCACAGGGAATGCTACCACACAGCAAAGAGGAACCAACACGCAGTCCCATGTGCTGATCCAAGGGACAGGATCGGCAGAGAGCCTTCAGGACACACCGTCCCTTCCAGGAGCCTCGGGGAGCTGAGCCTGATCAGATGCAGAGGGTCAGGGGCTCCCTACAGGCATCCTCACTGGGGTGCCACTGAGAGGGGTGGACCTTCCAGAGGTTCCACTGCAAGGTCTTCTGCTGGAGTGTGCCCTCGGAGGGAGAGTGCAGCCCAGCCATTCCCTCCTCTGCCCTGTGCTCCCGCCATGAAGTCCTGAGCCACACCGGCCCAAAGCCACAGGGCCAACTGCCATGGACAGAAACTTGGACACTGTGAGCCAAGATGAACCTTTCCAGGTACTTGAGTCTCAGAGGCCGAAAGCTGGCTGACCCCAAGCCAGACATGGTGAAGTCTGACCTAAAAAGTCATCACACTGGAGTGGGTGGTGGGTGAGACGAGGGGATCACCAGGCAGGGTGGGTGGGACCCAGTGCCGTGGCGCCCAGTGAACCAGGCACCCCGGGCTGTTCTGCCTGCTTTGGATAAGCTTGAGGCTCTCCGAGTTCTTCACCTGTTGGTTCGGTTTGGTTTGTGGCACTGGGTCTGAACCCAGGCCTCCAGCATGCTAGGCCAGCACTCCACCTCGGCTACACCCCTGCCCACAGGAAGTGTTTGTTGTTTGTTTGTTTTTTAAGCTCATTTTTAAAATCCGTGAGGTCTCTTGGTGGAGGCCTCTGGGCTCAGCGCCTCTCGGCAGGGAACCCTGTTTCCACAGTCTGCCTTTAGGGGCCTTGGGACCAGAGGTCTGTGGAGGGGGAGCCGGTCCTGACACCTCTGCACATGGACTGCCCTGCCGTGCACAAGGTCCTTGCTCAGCATCTGGAAGGCCATCCTCAGTGACGGCCGCCATTTTAAGAGAAAAGTTTTGCTTTCCTGCCCCAGGACCTTCCTGAGAAAGGCTCACCACTCCTCACACCAACCCTCATGCCAACCCTCATCAGGCCCACCCGGCTCTGGTTCCCAAGCCTTCCCCCTGAAAGTCCCAGGACCCCAGCCCGTTTGCCCTCCCCCATCGAGATGGCCGTTATCTGTCAGCTCTGACGAGTGAACTCTCGTGTCTCCCGGCCTGGCTCTGACTTTCATCCCTGGCTTACCCTCTCTCCTCCCCTCGCCCTGGCCCACAGGCTCCCTTGGAGGGCTGGGTGTGCTCCCAGCACTGTGACAGGCCACAGCTCTGAAGAATGCAGTGGACAGCAGGGCCACCCCAGCCTCAGCCTCAAGGTGGCCCACCTTCTCCCCTGGACGCATCACTTCCCCAGGGAGTCCCTGTCTGACTCCTGCTGAAACTCTTCCATCAGGTAAGTGAAGAAACCCATGGTCCCAAGTCTAGCTCCCCCTTCCCTCTGGTGACTCCTCAGACATTTCTCCAAAGATGATCTTCTCTGTGACATCTCCTGGTGACCTGCACAGGATCTTCAGAGGTACTGACTTTGCAGATATCTGGCCCACTAGTGATTTGGGGTGGGTGGGGAGGACTGGCAAATCATCCCAGTTCCATGTTCAGAAGATGGCAAGAGTCCCATAATTGAGGCCAGCATCTGCCTCCTTGAGAAGAGTGAAGGAGGAGACTTCTGATCCCCGACTAGGCATGGCCATCACCCCTTGCCAGCCTGACGCATCCACAGAAGACCAATGTTTAGCCAGGCTCGGTGCACATGTTTGAATCCCAGCAGCTAGGAGGCTGAGGCAAGAGGCTCACAAGTTCAAGGCCAGCCTGGGCAACTTAGTTAGACCCCTGTCTCACAATGAAATGAAAAGGGCGGGGTACAGTTCGGTGGCTCGAACTCCCTAGCCTGCGCAGGTCCGGGCTCATCCCCAGCATACGACCTCCCTGTGATCTGCTGGGCATTGCTCTTAGTGCTAACGGACTTTCATGCTTTTCTTTTATGACATGGATCAAAAGGATGCATTTACGCAAAGACACTCTCCTAGTCGGAACCTGGGCTGAGCCTGGTGTCACTCTTCTGCTTGGCTGTGGACAACCCACCAACACCATCTCTCATCTTGCAGTTTGGGGAGAGAGGCACAGAGAGGTCAGGTTGCCTGGGCACAGCTTGCAAAGAGCTGGGCCTTTGCTTGGCCAGGCCTGGGTCTGCTGTGTAGAGTCCTCAGCCTTGTCCCTCACAAGGAGGCCACTGCCTTCTCCGGGAACCTTCTGGGTCACCTGCTTCAGGGCCTCTAGCTTCCTGTGTGCCCACCTCTGGGAGCCTGGAGAGCCAGGGCCTGCACCATGCCAATCAAGAACAGGTGGCCAACCCAGTGCCAGGCAGAGGGCC
The DNA here is from genome assembly GCF_045843805.1 of Urocitellus parryii. Classification (NCBI taxonomy): domain Eukaryota; kingdom Metazoa; phylum Chordata; class Mammalia; order Rodentia; family Sciuridae; genus Urocitellus; species Urocitellus parryii. Next base: position 7,974,049 of record NW_027553327.1, on the reverse strand, counting down.
AGCAGGAGTCCATGGTGGCAGTGGGGCAAAGGGTGGCCCCCTGGAGGCCACCTCAGCATGTCTGTGCCTTCTGCAGACGAACATCAGGGACACAGCTCCAAGCCACACCCTAGACTCTAGAGCAACAGCCACAGCCACAAAACTCTAGCAGAGGGTCACACCTGACAGGTGCCAGCCTGAACCCGGCCCAGGCAGGCGAAACCTGGGGTCAGGGGGGCTCCAGCAGGGCCTCAGGGCCCCTCCTGGGTGCCACGGTGATGGGGCAGGCAGGAGTTACAGTCCCCTCGAATTCCTGGTGAACCTTTTGGCCTTTGGGTATGGGCCAAGAATGAGCGAGGAGGTGTGAAGGGCATCTCACTCCTACTCCGTCTGCCTCGAGCTCCAGGCTGGCTCTGACGGTCTTTCTCATGCAGACCGCCCACCCCATGGACAGGAGGACAGACTGAGGGCACAGGAGGAGAGCCCCCTCTTCCTCCTGGCCTGAGCTAGTGCCACTCTGGGGAAAGTGCCAACTGCAGTCAAGTCTTATCTGACAGCTGCGTCAGTGAAAGGTCTTCTGTGCCTCCAGTCATCGGAACTCTCTGGAAGTCAAGAATGCTCGTTCCCCATAAGGAAAAGTCTAGGCAGTTGGCCAGGCTCAGAACCTCTAGCCCTACCGGCATTCCAGCACTGGACAGGCTCAGCAGCCTGGGGGTGGTCAGAAGCTGCAGGGGTCCTGTGGGCACCTCGTGCAGCCTGAGTAGCCCCAGTCGAGACGAGGTGCAGGCAGCTCCCCTGCTGAGGCTACTCACTCTGAAGTGCACCTGGGGCCTCTGAGAACAACAGTCTTGACTGGACTGTTCCCATACACCGTTGTTGTGAATATTTATAAATTTTTAGTTGTAGATGGACCCAATACCTTTATTTTAATGTGGTGCTGAGGATCAAACCCAGTGCCTCACACATGCTAGGCAAGCGCTCCACCACTGAGCTATGGCCCTAGCTCCTCTTTATAAATCTTTTTAAAACTTTGGAAAGTGGGCTGGGGATGTGGCTCAAGCGGTAGCGCGCTTGTCTGGCATGCATGCGGCCCGGGTTCGATCCTCAGCACCACATACCAACAAAGATGTTGTGTCCGCCGAGAACTAAAAAATAAATATTAAAAAAAATTCTCTCTCTCTCTCTCTCTCTCTCTCTCTCTCTCTCTCTCTCTCTCTCTCTCCTCTCTCACTCTCTCTTTAAAAAAAAAAACTTTGGAAAGTTTTCAAGTAATAGACTACTTGGGAACTCTGCACAGCAGGGGCCAGCTGCCACCCAGGAGCACTGCACTTGGGAAAAAGAAACTATCCAAAATATTATGCAGCCATGAAAATGGATGACTAACCACCACAGGGCAATGCAGAGGAGTCTTGGAAACACACAATTGTTTGAGGAATCTCTATGTAGGACAAGTACAGAGCTGGTAAATAAACTCGGCGATGTGCTACTTGAATGGCAGTATTCCAAGGTGAGGGACTATGGGAGGTGAGACACACTGCTAGTTTCTGGGTTCTCAACAACAGATGGTATATGCTCTTCTGGTCTGTGCCCACCTCCCCTGAGTGTGCCACTGTGTTCACTGTAAAACAGGTGTTATATTAGAGCAGTGGTTTAAAGACACAGAGAAGAACCAAATCCAGGACGTGATCTCAGGGCAGGTGGGAGGAGGAGGAAGGGGTTGGAGATGTGGGCTGGGTGGGAATTCCTTGGCTTGTGTCCTTGGCTGGTTTTCCTGTTTGCTCCTGAAACTCACACCCAGCCCCCAGCATTGTGCCTGTGAGGCCAACCAGGCAGAGGTCATCACCTACTTCCCTCTGGGTCAGTAGCAACTCCTCCCTTGCTCCTGCCCCAGAGCCCTTGACACCCTGCTGGGCCCTCACTGCCTGTCCTCTGTGCACAGCTTCCTCCCAGGCCCAGTGAGGCCCTCTGGGTGCTGCGCTGTCCTGCCTCGACGAACAGCTACAGGACTTAATACGGTGAGAGTGTCCATTATGCAACGCAGGTTCACTCTCACAGGATCAAGTCGTCTTTAAAACTGTTTTCAGTACCTGAGCTTCTGAGCTGGCTGGGGACACCATCGTGGTCATGGGCTCTGCAAGAAAAGACAGCGAGTCAGGTTCCCCCAGCCACCCCAGGACCCAAGGACAGGCTGCTGCCCCTGCCTCAGCTCACCATGACCCCAGGAGCCCACAGACTGAAATGGCCAGCTGAGCCCACGGGAAGGTGGGACGCCCCACCCCCCGCCCATTTCCCTGTAGGAAAATACAGTAATCCCCCCACTCTCCCAAGGAACCCCAGAAAGTTCATTGCCAGCTGAGCCACCAGGTCACTTGCAAGGCCCTTCAGGAGCCAGCTCTGGGAAGGACACCTAGGTGCCAAGAGTGACTGTCCCTTTCTGCACTAGAGAAGGCAGACCCCAGTGCTCCCCAGTGCCTGCTCAGAAGAGTGGTCAGCAGTGCTGGTGAGTGGGTCCAGGGGCTGGGGTCCAGGCCTGCTTGGAGACAGAGGGAAAGGAGGGAGCAGCTCAGGTAGGTGGTGGCTGCAGGCAAGAAGCCGCGGTCTGAAGTGAGAAGCTGTGACGTTGGGAACTGAGGTGGCCTGCCTCCAAGTCACACTGTCGGAAGAGACTTGGGCTCAGAGGAGCTGACAGGCTTTGCCTAGCTGGGAATGTCCACCTCGGACTGCGACTCCTGGATCTGAGGCCCACGTACAGGCTCAGTGTGATGCTGAGTGGCGGCAGGTAGTGAGTGGCATTTTGCAGGTGCTCATCCATGTATGCCGAATCCAACCCAGGAAGTGAGCAGCTCAGGCACCCATTCACAGATGAAGAGATAGAGGCTCAGAGATGACCTCCTGTGCTCCAAGGTATCACAGCTAGTGGCGGGGAGATAGTGCCAGAGCAAGGCAGGGAACCCCAGAATCTGGACCACCAGTTGCTGACCAAGCCCCCAGCCCCCCAGGTTCCAAGGATGCCACGGAATGAGATGCAGAAACCTACCCACACATACGACGTGCAGGGGCACTCGAGTGGGCATGGGAGCTTCACCGCCTTCACTCCTACTAGAAAGAGGCGAGACGTGGGAAGACAGACCTCAGGACAGTCTCCGCACGAACCTGCTAATGCCACAAACACTTTCAAAATGCCATCAAGAGCCAGGAGGATTGCCCAAGATAAAGGAGACTGCCACCCACTGCAGTAATGGGAACAGTCCAGGCCAGCATCGGTGAGGTCAGGAGAGGCCAGCAGTGTGCAGCAGGCCACAGGCTCTTGTCCTGGGCCAGCGTCCTGCCTGCTGGGCAGTCAGGGAAGCTGGCAGCCACAGCTGGTCCAAGTAGTGGGGAGGTAGAAGCATCAGACCCAGGACCAAGGTGTTTCCTGGAGGCCAGTGCCTGGGTCATGCTGCTGGTTGGGAAGGGCAGGAGGGGCTGACCGAGAAGGGTGGCCAGCCCTTCCCAGCTCTCTGCACACTGATGGCACACGCAGTCTAGCTCTGCAGCCAGCTCTCTGTGGAAATGCTTTCAATGCTTGTGTTGCTGGCTCAAATAGTTCATATATTAGCAAAAACAACAACAAAAAAAAAATCATGCCAACATTAAAGTGTCTGTGAATCTTAATTGTTTGCAGTTGCAAGGACTTAGGAACTCTCCAGGGTTTGATGAGCAGGCTCGGCCTGCTGAGATGGGGGTGAAGGAGATCTCTTGGGGAGGCGGTCACAAAACTCCAGCAAGTTCCAGCCTCTGTCAGCCACTTGGTAGGGGTGGTGCCAGGAATCCCCCTCTGTGGTGAGGAAACTGGGGCTCAGCAGACTCAGAGATCTGCCAGAGTCCACCCAGCTAATAAACTGCAGAGCTGGGTCCCCGCGAAGCCAAGCACACTCCTGACCCACCCACCCAACAGTCCAGGTACGACTGCCCGGAGCTGCCCTCACTGGAGTAGACAGAAGCAGAGGGAGGCAGCGGGACCCAGGAGATCACGTGTCTATGGTGAGACCTCCAGAGGGGAGATGGAGCCAGACACAGGCTCCCACCACCACTCTCTGATCCCTGCAGTGGGCGGGACCACTCAGCCACCTCCTCCTGCGAGAAGGACACCCTCGCCAGGGAAAAGGAAACCCACTCCAGATTCTCTTGCGTGGAATGGCAAGTGAGGAGAACTGAAGCGCTTGGCACTCCTCTGAACACTGTTCCTGTGGTGGAAGGACAGACTGCACCTGGAGGAGAGGTGCCCAGAGGACCTTCGCAGCTGCCCCCAGCAGCCTCCAGAGGAAGCGCACAGCCCTGCGTGGCAGGTGAGAGGAGGTACCTGCACCTCAGCCCCGTCTGCCCTGGGAGGACTGGAGATGTCAGATCCTGGCCAATCTGTGGCCCTCAGGCTCTGGGTGTCCTCCCTCGGACCTCACTTTCTCACCTGCAGGACAGAGGTGACACCTACGTCTAACAGTGTCACCTCAGAGAGGTGCAGCAACAGAGGCAGAGAAGCTTCCCGAGGTGGAAGGGTTTGCAGAGCACCTACTGCGCTGTGGCAGGGCCTGGAGTCAGGACAGCCTGCCCAGAGTGTCGTGTGGCCACAGCAGGCTGCAGAAACACAGCGTATGTGAGCCTGGTAGACAGGAGAACTGGCCGCAACCCAGGAAGGCCACCACCAAAGTCTCTCAAAACCACGGTCCCGGCCTTCCAAGGTAGCAGGTCTGCTTCCCGAAGCCTTGCCACACGGCATGATGCCAACTGCCACTCACTGTAGCACCTTCTTACCACAAGACACTGGAAATACATACACACACACACACACACACGCACACACACAGGAACAGGGCATCCTGGAGTGGAGTGGGAGGGCAGAGGGCAGCTCTAGGTTTCAGAGCAGAACCCGTGTGCTGGTGTGCATGAAACTTTACACTGTGGCTAAGAGGCCAGTAGGTGGGGACCATAACACAGGGCTCTGGGATGCTACTCTCTCTGCAAGTTCTGAATTTGGGTCTTGTGGACGCACTACAGAGTCAAGAAATCAAATCATGCAAAAGGGTGCCACTCAACGTGCAGTGCTGCCCTGTCTCAGAGGTGGGGTGGAGCCCAGAGCCAGCAGACTTTGGACCCAAACACCCTGTGTGCTCCCAGAAGCCCAGGGTCTCCACCACCTCGGTCCCCTCTCACGGGGAGACACCACCCCCCATGGTCAGGGTGAGTGAAACACACCCAGTGTCGGTGATTTCAGGCTCTCCACAAAAGCTTGTTCCACAGTCAAGACTCTAACTGCAAGACCCAGTTGGGCCCTCTGTGGAGCGTCAGCCTTCAGGAGCTGGAGGATGCCCACAGGCAGGTTCAGAAGTCGCAAGCTCTGTTTGTTCAGCAAACATAGAGCTCTTTGGGTCAAAGGGATACAGGTGTGTCCCTCCTTCTGGGTCACTTCTGCCAATCCTTGGGCTGAGATCAGCACGATTCTCCACATGCTCCCCAGGGGCTCCCCTCAGTCCACTGGGCAAGGATCTGAGAGGAGACCCAAGTCAGGGGATTCGAGAACCTCGGGTGGAATGTGGATTCTAGAACCACTTGGAACATTCCTGGGCCCCTGCAAAGATCTACTGAAGTGGAATCCGTGGGAGGGACCAGCACAGGGTGGTTCTGACCACTGGGGTGGTTCTGACTGTTCAACAGGCGTAGTGGGGCCCTGACAGCAGAGGGTGGGGTGCAGAGACTTATCGAGGAAGGTGTGCCAGGGTTCATGTTCCATCATATGTAAATTTCACATCAAAAGAAAGAATTACAAACAAACGCTAAGCTCTGGTAACAGCACACAAGCTGAAGTATTTAGGGGAAGTAGATTGATGTGTATACAACAATTTCCTGGAAATGCATCAAGAATGAGCCAGGCGCCATAGCACACACCTTAGTCCCAGCCACTCAGGAGGCTGAGGCAAGAAGATCACAAGTCCCAGGCACACCTAGGCCATTCAGCAATACCCTGTCCCAAAAAATAATTTTTAAAAATAGGAAAACAATAAAAGAAGAAAAAATGGAGAGCGACATGACACCCAGATGTGAGGGTGGAATTGGGAGCGTACACACCTGCAGGCCCCCTGACTTCTGCGTGGCATGGCCAGGGGACACAGGTGGCAGACGTAGGCAGGACAGCCAACAGCTAACCTAAGGAAAAGGCTATTCTGTATCTATACCCTCTTAAGACAGAAGAAAATGGGTTTGTGTCACCTCGAGCCAGAAGGTCGTGGAGATCTGTCCTGAAGCCACAGATGCCCACACTCTCCTTTCTGCTCACCCCTCAGTCCCTGGAGACGAACCAAGGCAGATGCACAGGGGGAAAGTGGGATTCCCTGGGAGAGGACAGAAGCCGAAACAGTGGCTGGGAGCTTCCTCCCGCTGCCCGGGCCCCTTGTGCTTGTCTGCCCGGCGAGCAGACACCACTTCCAGGCCCCTCTCCTCCCTCTTAACCGGGCTTTTGCATCGCTCTGAAGGGTCAGAGTTAAACCCTGGCAGCCTGTCCACAGGGTTTAACCAGGCCTCATGCCAGGGCCGGACCATCCAGTGCCCCAAGATTCCTGGTGCTGCACTAGAGTCAGCTCTGTCCCATGTGGGGCAGAGAAACCCCCCGTGGATGCCAGGCAGGCAGCTGGTGAGCATGTGGAGGATGCGGCTGGAAGGCGACAGCAAGCTTAACCTCACGCGTGACGTGGGGCCCCCCAGGCTCCTGGACATGTGGAGCCCTTTCCAAAGTCACAGCACAGGTTGGGTGGTACCAGCTAGGACAGGCACCTGGGCCGCCCGTGTCCAGGATTTATGGGAGGGCCAGCCTGGCATGGGCAGCGTCAGAGAGGTCACACACACAGAAGGTGATCGTCCTGCAAGGTGAGGCTTGCTCAGAAGATGGATTACAGAAATCTGTCTGCAAATACACCTTGCTCACCCCCACACACACCTCACAGTGACTGTCTGGCAGCCCTCTTCCAGAAAGCAAAGCTCAGGGACAGGCGCTGACCATCAAGAAATGTGCAGCGCAGCAGCACAGGCCTCCACTGGCACCCCCAAGATGGTCAGTCACACACCTCTAAGGCACAGGCCATCATCACACCCACAACTGTCAACTCAGGTGGCTGTTTTCCTGTGACTTTGGGTTTCTCGGCTGCGGAAGAGGCTCTTAACAACATAGCTCTCCCAGGAGGAGTGACCCCAACACCTCAGCACCTATCCTACAAGCACCTCTCAAGGTTGGCTCCCATCATGGTGAGGAAGGAAAGCTCCCACCCTCCTGGGTGGCCTCTGTCACCCTTCACCATGACTGGACTAAGTGGCCCTCAAGGGCAAAGAGCACAGCTGCAAGAGCACCTGCAATAGCCAGGCAGGTGGCATAGCTGTGACAGGTACCTCCAGCCATGGCCAGGGCTGGCAAGGACCCAGCTATAAGAACCACCAGGAATGTTCTGACAGCCAGGAGACTTGGGAAGGGGAATTCTCTCTGGAAGCAGAATCTGACCTTTCTGACCAGCTCCAGCTTCTCCCCAGCATAACTAAGGACACCAGCCAAGGCAAGACCACTCAAAGCTCATCTGCACACATCTGGGCAGGGGGGATGGTGAAAAGAAGATGACCTCAACAGACTCTTCTGGCCACTGGTGGAACTCAGGGACCTCCAGCAGCAGAGAGAGCCAGCTGTGCGCTTCCTGATCCCAAAGTCCAACCACACTCCTCAATAGCAAAGGGTCCCATTTCAGCACCTGGCAGGAGCACGCTGGGCCAGGAGACACACAGCGAAGTGTCTGTGGCTGGCACAGAGGCCAGCTCAAACATGCAGCAGCAGCACCCCTGGCTGTGACTTGTGGGCCCAGGTGCAGCGGACCCCCTGAGGCCAGAGCCTGCTCTTGAGCACTGCTGGGGGAGAGAGTGAAAGACAAGTCAGCCCTGTGGACACTGTGGTCCAGTTCTGGGCAGGTGTCTTTTTATAAATTTATTTTTTATTTTACGGGGTACTGGGAATTGAATTCAGGGACACTTGGCCACTGAGCCACATCTCAGCCCTATTTTGTATTTTATTTAGAGACAGGGTCTCACTGAGTTGCTTAGCAGCACCTCGTTTTTGCTGAGGATGGCTTTGAACCCATGATTCTCCTGCCTCAGCCTCCTGAGCCACTGGCAGGCCTGGACAAATGCCTTTTAATGGCCTTTGTGTTAGGAACCTGGGGCTACAACATAAAAAGGGAAGGCCTTGTATCCACTCAAGAACGAAGAACTAGCAACTGCTCCAGAGAACCCTGGGGATAGCCAGGCTCAGACCCACAGTCCACCCCAAGTATAAAGAGTGGGGCCTGACTGAAAAGGTGGAGCATCAAAAGGCAAGAGCTGGGGATGGAGCTCCAGGGTGGAGTTTGGACTTACCATGCAAGAGACCCTGGATTTGAACCCCATCACCAAAAAGAAAAGTGGGCCAATAAAAACGAATAAAAATATATTTGTGTAAGTGAGTGTGAGTGCAAGGCAGGAAGTAAAGGGAGAGGAGGCAGCCATGGCTCCCCTCACCCCAGGGGCACCTAGCACCAGCCTCCACTGTCTCCTGGGCATCTTCCTGGAAGAAAGCTGGGCCCGAAGCTGGATGCTCCAGGGGCCGATGCCCAAGTCCCACTTTGCAGAGCACCTTCCCGTGGGGCAAGCCACCCTGGGACGGCAGGAGGTGGATCCACTGAGAGCGCTGCAGGCCACCTGACCACTGGCTGTGCTGTGTACGGAACGGCTCCACAGAGCTTCACCTGATGGAGTTTCCTGAGTCCATTTTAAAAAATAATCCTTTCCCGATCTTGAGGTTTTAATAATGGCCTCTTAAAAATAACTCCACATGCTAACACATTTCCCATTCTTCCACTTAAAAAAAAAAAGAGAGAGGCAGCCAGGCGCAGTGGCACATGCCTGTAATCCCAGTGGCTCAGGAGGCTGAGGCAGCAGAATTGCGAATTCAAAGCCAGCTTCAGCAACTTAGCAAGGCCCTATACAACTCAGTGAGATTCTGCCTCAAAATAGAATACAAAAAAGGGCTGAGGATGTGGATCAGTGGCTAAGTGTCCATGGATTCAATCCCCAGTACCAAAAATAAAATAAAGGCAGACAGACGTCATAAGCCATCACCATTGTGAGGAATGTTTATGAACAGAAACCAGACCAGAGACCCTGTTCAAACAGAGATAAGGCTCTTCAATGCACAGGCCTGTACTGAGCTTTGACTCCTCAGTCAGGAAGTGCCACTAGATCTGTGATGACTGCCACATGGGCAATGACTGGGAATCAGCAGCACATAGAATCCTGGGGGAGAGAGAGAAACAGATGACCCACATCCCAAGCATGGCCCTCTGATATTTGGGACAGAACCAATAGGAAGCCCAGCTTGGCTTGCCCACAGTTCAGGGAGACACCAGGAAACCCCAGGGATAGCTGCTATGGTTGTGGGCAACAACTCACCACTCCCACTCTGCTTGGGTTTTCCCATCCTTAAAAATCAGAGGCTAGACTATACACTCCCTGCAGTCCTGTCCTGCTCTGCAGAGCTGGGAGCCAGACCCTAGGGTATCACTTATCTCCAGGGCTGGGGTAGGCCCAGGGAGCATCTTATAAGGAGGACAGAGCCTCAGGAGAAAAGCTCTGTGAGTATGCAGACTCCAGGTGAGAGCAGGTCACTGTGCACCTGCCCCTCTGCCCAGTCTTTGAAAGACATGGCAGCACAGTGGTTCAGAGCATGAGTGCAGAGTTCAAATTCTGCCCCTTTCTGAGTGATTTTGGACTTTCTGAGGCCTGGGCCTCAGCTGACCTGAGAGTAAAGTGGGAATAATACCATGATGTCGGTGCTTACTATTTCCACCCATCAAATCAATGTATCAATGCTTTTTGTGCAAAATTCAACTTGCAAGTGTCACAGGCAGGGGTTGGAAGGAAGAGGAAGCTGAGGGAGAAAGCTGCAGGCTCCTGGGGGGGACACAGCAGGCCCCTCCCCACTGTAAAAGGCAGTCACTGTCTGCTGCCTCTGCTGGGCTTTGCCCTGCTCCTGCCCCGTCTTCCACAGAAGCCTGCTCCAGAGCAAGTGCAAGGCCATAGCTGAGGACTGGAGGGAGGTCAGGCTCCAACCAGTGCACACAGCCTGCCTTTGTGCTCACAAAAGGGTTTCAGCTTTGGGGTAATATCATCCTATGCGCCATATACAAACCTTCCATTCTCCAGAGAGGAAAACAACTTAAAGGGGAAAGTACATAACCAGCTAAACGCACCACTTTCAACAGACCTCAAACATATTTCAGGGGCTAAGTTGTTGGTTCTTTTGGATAAAAAAAAAGCAGATTTTACACTCTCCTTGCTCCCTCTCAATTAAACCCAGGAAACTGGTGTGTATTCCGCACAGATTCCCAGGAGGCAAGCCCCTCCCCCAACCTCCATGAAAGAGCTAGCCTGGGGACATTCTGTGTCCTCTCCGTGTCACTAGAGAGCAGCAAGGACTCTTTGTACCCACAAAGCCTTGCATGAGCCATATACTGAGGGCTGCAGAACCCAAAGCCAGGAGGAGTGGCCCAGGGGAGAGCAGGGAACAAGAATGGCATAATGCCTGCTTCCCGACTTCACCCCAGGTACTAGCAATCTGGCCAAAGCCCCTTCTCAGCCAAGGAAAGCGTGCCCCGCCACAGAGCAGCTGGCCTTGATGCCATGAGAGACGGGAGGACGAGAAGGGGACGATGAGGGGTCCCCAGGTCTGGAAAGGCCAGGAGGGCAGTGCCTGGCCCAGCGGAGGTTCCAGATCCAGAGGGCAGGGGGCCTCCAGGTCCAGCAGCCAGTCAGGAAGGAGGAGTCGGATCCAGCAGCAGGACGGCGCAGTGGGCGCCAAGGAGGTCGCGGTCCCTTTCACCAGGGAACCACCCAGTGAGCCGCCGGCGCGTCCCGGCCGCCTCCGGCAGCCACGGGCCACAACCCGGACGCCCGCTGCGCTCACCCGGCTCCTGCCGTGCGCCGACCAAGCCGTCCTGGTGCAGCAGGATGTCCCCAGTGTCGTGGATGCGGCGCTGGCCGCCGGGCGCGCCTGGCAGGCCGTGGCAGGCCTGGAAGCACACGGCCCACGCCTGCTCCTCTTTGATGGGCTGCTTATACACCTTCAGCACCTCCTCCAGGGACAGCTCCCAGGGCTCCCGCCGCGCCGCCAGTCCCGCGCGCTCCGGGGGCCGTCGCGCTGCAGCCGCCGCCGCCGCCGCCAGCCCGGGCGATGGCCGCCCATCATCGCAGCCCGCGGGAGCGTCGGGTTTCCATCACCGCCGCCGGGCACCGCCAAGCGCGGGGCGGGTCCGCGCCGTCCGCATGCCGCGTCATCCCGGCGGCCCCGCCCCCACCGGCCGTCGCAGGTGGAGCCGCGGGTGCGCAGGGAGGCGGCGCCGGGTGCCAGAGGACCAGCGCTCTGGGGAGGGAGGACCGGGACGCTGCACAAGTGTGGGAGGGAGGCCAGAGTGGGGGACCCGAAGGGGAACTTGAGCCCAGCGGGCCGTGTGGGAGAGGGAGGGGCTCAGGGAACTGGGGCCAGGGCAGGACTGAGGGTGGGGCGCTGACCCAGGCGATCCAGGCCCAGGCCAAGAGACTCATTCCTGATGGAGACGTTCTGGAAGACACCCCACTCTCCCCAACCCCGAGCTCAACAGGTCTACGCCCCAGCCTGCTCTGGGCTCACTGTAGGCTGGGCTCCTCTAGACCGGCCTCCGGTGGTGGACACACCACAGTGATGGGGGGCGGGGCTCCCACACTGAGAAGCGAGTCAAAGTGCTGTGAACTCTTTGGAGGGCCTGAAGCAAGGTGACCCCAGGAGACTGCTGGGGTGGGTGAGGGTGAAGGTGACCCGGGATTCGGGCATGAAACACTTAATAGATGACCCTTTCTAGGAGGGAAGGTGTGTCTGCTTCCATCCCTTCACGGTCCCTGAGACAGTAGACACATGAAGACACAGGGTTGGCCAGAGATAACAGCACCCACCCACTCTGTTTCAGGTCCCCTACCCACAAGTCAGGTGGTGTGCCAGCCAGGGACCTGCTTTGTTGGGGTTGATCCAGAAACCTCTCAGTGGTAGTCAGCCAGGAAATGCAAGTGGGAAATCACCAGGAAGCACAAAACCCAGGTTCCCGGGACTGGAGATCTGACTAGGGCCGGGGTGATTCCTGGGCCGCTGGGTTTAAAAACCTCAGCAACGAGGCCATTTCACCTGGTTTGAAGGGAACTTATGGAGGTATGTTTTCACCTGGGGCCCCACTGTCGGATCATCCCTTCTGTTCTTTTAATCTCAAAGCAGAAAGGATTTTGTTACATGTGAGTCATATTTTTAAAATATTTTTGTTTGGTTTATTTATTTATTTATTTTTAGTTGTTGATAGATATTTATTTTGTTTATTTACACGCTGTTCTGAGAATCGAACCCAATACCTCACACATGCCTGGCAAGTGTGCTACCACTGAGCCCCAGCCCTGTTTTATTTATTTTTTTATGTAGTTCTGGGGATTGAACCCAGGGCTTCATGCAGGCTAGGCAAGTGCTTTACTACTGAGCCACCTCACCAGCCTGACACATGTAAGTGTGACTAGAGTTTTTATAATCAATTGTGGGGTGACTTTCACATCTTTCCTTGTTCCCCAAGCTTATGAGACATGAGATGCAGGAGCACCGGTACTTTGTAGAAGGAAAGTGGAGATGAGAGAAGGTAGAGAAAGATGGCACAGCCTGGGGCTCAGGCTCAGCTTCCCCAATCCTGCACCCATGAAAGGAAGGAATTTCAAGGGTTGCTTCTGAAGGGTAGGCCACCTAGCTTCTGTGAAGCGTCTTGTGTAGAAGAGAATGCCCACACCATGTCAGGTGGCTCCACGGGAATCAAGACTTGGGATGGCCTCACTTCTTACCCCACCTCAGTGGAAGCTGGGTGTGGCTGCACTGTGGCTGTGCTGCTCCCCGTCTTCCTGGTGGCAGGAGCATCCCTGGAGGTGCAGCCACAGTCATGGGAGAGGATGGAGATGGTAATTTCCCTAGTGGGAAAGACGACACCTGCCCTCGTTCTTGGGGGTTTGAATGTCCCTAGCTGACCACAGACTTCAGGGTTTCTTTGGATGAGCAGGTGCCTCCAGCAGCTTCCTCACTGGGCCAGGGCCTGGTAAGACTCATGTCTGGCTTCCTCAGGGGCCTGGAGGCCACCTACTTATAAGAGTCCTGTGACCCTTTCTCACCCAGCTTCCATCACGGCTTCAGGGACCCCTGTGCGCTTCCTCAGATATCAGCCAGCAAGATTCAGAACTAAGGAAAAAAGTGGGACTTGGGTTCTTCTTACTTATGTCCTGAGGATTTGTTACTTATCTAAAAGTTTATCCCCCTGTGCATGACCAAATGAGGTAGCAGAAGTGTTGGCCAGTGCTGGAGACGCTACTGACACATCCCCCAAAAGGATCAGATGAGACCCAGAAATTGGCCCAAGATGAGAAGTCTTCTGACTTTTTTTAGTTGTAAATAAACAGAGCACCTTTCTTTCTTCCTTTCTCTCTCTCTATCTGTCTCTGTCTCTCTCTCTCTCTCTCTCTCTCTCTCTCTCTCTCTCTCTCCTCGTTTTTCTTTTCTTTTTTCTTTCTTTCTCCAGGAACTGAACTCAGGAGCACTTGACCACTGAGCCATACCCCCAGCCCCATTTTGTATTTAGAGACAGGGTCTCACTGAGTAGTTTAGCACCTCGCTTTTGCTGAGGCTGGCTCTGAACACATGATCCTCCTGCCTCAGCCTCCCGAGCCACTGTAATTACAGGTGTGTGCCACCGAGCCTGCTACCTTTATTTATTTATTTATTTATATGTGGTGCTGAACTTTGAACTCAATGCATCACACATGTTAGGTAAGCACTCCACCACTGAGCCACAGCCCAGCGCATCTTCTAACTTCTTCCTCTTTTTTTTTGTTTTGTTGTTGTAGATGAACATATTCATTCGTTCGTTCGTTTGTTCCTTCCTTCCTTCCTTCCTTCCTTCCTTCCTTCCTTCCTTCCTTCCCTCCTTCCTTCTTTCCTTCCTGTCTTTCTTTCTTTCTTTCTTTCTTTCTTTCTTTCTTTCTTTCTTTCTTTCTTTCTTTCTTTCTTTCTTTCATGGGGGATTGAACTCAGGGGCACTCAACCACTGACCGCATCCCCAGCCCTGTTTTGTAGTTTATTTGAGACAGAGTCTCCCTGAGTTGCTTAGTGCCTGGCTAAATTGCTGAGGCTGGCTTTCAACTAGTGATCCTGCTGCCTCTGCCTCCTGAGCTGCTGGGATTACAGACGTGTGCTACCACATCCAGCCTGTCTTCTGACTTCTTAATTGTGGGTTTGCAGCAAGAAATATTTCAATCTTGTAGAGTGGGAGGCTGAGAGTGACTTTTTTTCTTTGTGGTACTGAGGATTGAACCCAGGTTCTTGTGCATTCTAGGCAAGGGCTCTACCCCTGAGCTACATCCCTATTTTTGTTTTTTATTTTGAGATGGGGTCTTGATAAAGTGCCCAGGCTTGTCTTAAACTTTTGATCCTCCTTCCTTAGCCTCCTGAGTGGCCACCATGCTCAGCTCTGAGAGTGTGACTTTTAAGCTGATGATCAGAACTGAAGAGTAAATCTACTCAAAACCAGAGTAATTGGCTCATGGCTCCAACAACTAGATGCAACTGTTATGTCCTGTGGTGAGCTCTCGATACCTTGATGAGTTCCACAGTTAGTTTCTGAAGTCAAAGTTAGCCATTTTCTCCAGCTGGGAGAAGCACTAGAGCTAAAATATACATTTTTGCTCATCAAGAAAGAAACACAGGATCTCAGAATCAAAGAAATATCAGTTCTTCCAAAACTTTTACTTGCCATCTGGATTTTAGAAATAAATCAGTTTATTTCCAGCTATTAAACAGAGATTGGGGACGGGCACATGGCACATGTCTGTAATCCCAGCAGCTCAGGAGACTGAAGCAGGTGGATCGCGAGTTCAAAGCCAGCCTCAACAAATTAGCAAGGCCCTAAGTGCCCCTGAATTCACTCCCCAGTACTGAGAGAGAGAGAGAGAGAGAGAGAGAGAGAGAGAGAGAGAGAGAGAGAGAGAGGGACTGGGGCTGGGGCTCAGTGGTAGAGTGCTTGCCTAGGCACTGGGTTCAATCCTCAGAACCACATAAAAATAAATAAATAAGTAAAATGAAGCATTGTGCCTTTTTTTTCCAAGAGAGAGAATTTTAATATTTATTTTTTAGTTTCGGTGGATGCAGCATCTTTGTTTTGTATGTGGTGAAGAGGATCGAACCCGGGCCGCACGCATGCCAAGTGAGCACGCTAACGCTTGAGCCACATTCCCCAGCCCACGTTGTGTCTTTCTACAACTAAAAATATATTAAAAAAAAAAAACAGACAGGACTGAGCTGGGTGCACTGGCACATAGATGGAATCCTAGCACCCCCAGTGACTGAAGCAAGAGGGTTGCAAGCAAGGCCAGCCTGGGCAACTTGTGAGACTTTGTCTCAAAATCAAAACTAAAAAGAGTTGGTGTGTGGGGCTGGGACTGTGGCTCAGCAGTAATCCACTTGCCTGGCATGTGTGAGCCCTGGGTTCAATTCACAGCACCACATAGAAATAAATAAAATAAAGATCTATCGACAACTAAGGGAAAAAAAAATTTAAAAATAAAAAATTAAAAGAGTTAAAGAGTTGGTATGTAGCTCAGTAGTAAAGCTCCCTGCTCAAGCCCCAGTACAAAAAATAAAGGTTAACTGAGAGTATAATAAAAATTGGTGTAGGTGAATCATTAACCCAACTTGGAAAGTTATTCCTATATTTATAGGGTCACTTGTAGCTTACTTCATTTCCAGTAAATTAGAAAATAGGGTGGTATCCATGACTCTGCCTGGGGACACACTAGAATCCCTTAGTGCTTGGAACTGGATCATCACTTTGCTGAGTTTCTTATTTGCAAACATACTCCCAAAATAGTCACCTTTGGTGTGAGCTGTTCTGCTCACACTGTTCACAGCACCAGGTACCCTGGAAAGCCTGGAGAAAGAGCTGTGAAAGGCCCACCTCTGTTCCTGGGGGGGGGGCACATGGGGAAACAGGCCCAGTGCTGGACACGAGCTTCGAGCGCCCCGTTGGTTGCCTTTTTGCATGCTCTACGCAGAGCTTTGAGAAGATTCTACATGTCTTCTCCAAGGAAACTGTCAATCTTGGCCCCTGGGGGGCATTGCCAGGGGAGGACTATTAGCTGACCACTGTGCCGGCACAGGTTGGAAAGCTCTCGGGATTTTCCTATGAGCATCTTCGCAGATGTAGAGGCTGGAGGCCAAAAGGTGATGTGGGGACTGGGTCCCCAGGTGTTCTGTGGCTACAAGTAGAGACAGTTCTGGGGCACTGAATTCAGGAGTGTAAGGCTCCTGGTGTAGCAAGAACACCCACAGTGCCTGGGCACAAATGTCAGAGTGAGCCATGCAGAGACAATTCCAGAGCAAAGACCTTGTGCACCAGCCCACACATAGGTGGGATGGCTTCGCCTGTGGGGAGTAGAGGCAGAGATCCTTGGGCCCACACCTCAGGAAGTCAAGTTCAGATTCAAAAGCAGGTCGGCTCCTCCCCAGGGATTCTGTGCACACCATGCAGTGAGCAGCCGAGCTTTTGCCAGGACTGAGAGGCCCTGAATGCATTCTTTGTCATGCTCCCTGCAGCCAGGCAGGGCCAGAGTTCAGGGGTCTGAGAGGAAAAGCTGAAATGTGAGAAGCTGGGGTTTTGTGCTGTAGGTTTATTTTGGGATAATGATAAAAGCTGTGAATCCCCAGGGAGGCCAGGTAGAGCCAGGCTGTGCTTGGTTTCTGGAAGGAAACCCAGGAGAGCTGGGAGGAAGGGCTGTGGGAGCCAGGGCTGCAGGGTTTCTGGGCTGAGCAGAGGGAAGAGCCAGAGAAGAGGACGGACTGTTGGCACTACAAGGGTCCAGGGCAGAGCCAAGATGAAGGTGAAACAGTGGACACACTTCAAATGGGGGTGGAGGGTCTTCTCCCTCCATTCCTGGCATCTCCACCCTCCCTGCAGCTCAGGATCAAAACTCTCAGCTTGGGATCCTGGCAACTCTGGGGTTTGAGGCAGGTGGATCTCAAGTTCAAGGCCAGCATGGAAAACTTACTGAGACCCTGTCTCAATGTAAAATAAAATAAAAATGGCAAAAGAAAAAAAACTCCCAGACTCTCTCGTCTAGTAAGATCAACCTCCAAAACAAACAGCTTCTGAGAATTGGCAGACCCTGGTTGTCCCCTGCTCCTGCTGGTGGCCCTCAGCCTGTGGTTGACATGCGAGCCCAGAGCAATGCAGGGCCCCTGGGAGCCCAGGTGGCCCCTGCCCTCCACCCTAGCTCTCAGCACCTGCAGTTCTCAGTCCCCCATGGCACTGGCCGCCTGTCCTCAGCAACCACGTCCTACTTGTGTGTCTGTTCCCAGGGGCCTGGTCACTTCAGGAGGGCAGAGCTGTGTCCTGTTTTGCTTTTATTGTGGCAGCATCCTCAGGCCTGGAACATGCTGGTGCTGGGAAGGGCCCAAGGGAGTTGTGGATGGGATGCCAGGGAGGGGCGTGCTGACTGGAGCCGAGGGAGCGCCTCCTGCCCGTGTGCATGTGCGCACCCCTCGACCGCCTGGTGAGCACTCTGCTGCTCTCACTTCATTCATCCTCACAGAATCCCACCAGGGAGGTAGAAAAGGCACCATGATCTCTCTTCCCAGATGAGAAATGAGGTGTAGATTGACCTTTTGGCTACCTGTGAGTTCACAGGCGAGGCCAGCTTTCCTCATTCTCAATACAGGGATCTCTCTGGAGGCCATGCCCACAGGCCACACTGGCCCATTCTGTTTTGGTAAATAAAGTGTGATGGTCACAAAGGCATCTCCAGCTGTGACTTGTCATCTGTGGTTGCTGTCATGCTGCTGTGCTGGAGCTGAGAGACTGTGATGGAGACTGTGAGCCTTGGAGCTGAAGTACTCGCTCTCTCTGCCCTTTGCATGGGAGTACACAGACTGTACGGGCAGCAGTGGACCTCCAAAGTGCTGCTCAGGTGCTCAGAAGTCCCAGGTACCCTCTGTCAAGGTTCCTATTGTGACACAGGGTGCATTCTCCCCTTCATACCATGCTAACACAACAAGGGTGCAGAAACAGTGGGAGTTATGTGGGTTCCTGGGGCTCCCAGCACAGACAAGCAGCAGCGTCACATCTTCCTGCAGTTCTGGGGGCCGAGGCCAGCGTCTGCAGAGCCAGCTCCTCGGGGGATCTGGGGTGCTCTCTGCCTGGGGCTGTCTTCACCTCTCACTGCTTCTTCTCTGTGTCACCTTTTATTCTGGCCTTTATTTGGACATTGTCACTAGACTTGGCTGGTTTTTGTTGTTGTTGTTTTAGCATTTTTTGGGGACTGGGGACTGAGCCCTCCTGCACAAGATCTAAGCCTCTTTAAAAAAACCTTAGAGACAGGGTCTCAAACTGTCCAGGCTGGCCTCAGACTAGTGGTCCTCCTGCCTCTCCCTCATGAGTAGCTGGGATGACGGTCATGGCCACCACCACTCCTGGCAGGAGACAGGATCCTGCTGCAAGCACCGGAGGGTAGGCCCCTGAATTTCCACAGAGGGAGAGGCGCATGGCCAAGCAGTCAAGGCCAGGAGGGTGTGTGTGGTCTTGACCCAGGCATGTGATACTTGGAACACATCCCCTGCTGAGAAGAGCCTTCAGACCTCCAGGAGTTTGTGCACTTTAAGGTTGCCTTGCTAAAAGGAGATGAGGGTTGTTAGACAACTGGGGATGCTGCATAGGCCAGGAGCCATCAGAGTGAACTCAAGGGAAGGCTGCATCTACATGCATGAGTGCTTGCGGGGAGAACACACAGGTTATTTATTTGAGGCAGGATCTCAAACTCCTGGACTCAAGTAATTCTCCTGCCTCAGCCTCCTGAGGAGCTGGGTCCACGGCCTGGTGAAAGTGCAGATTATAAAGCTGCAATTAAAACTAATTGTGCTAGCGATGGTGGTGCACCCCTGTAATCCCAGAGTCTCAGAGGCTAAATCAGGAGGACTGCAAGCTGGACCCTGGCTGGGCAACCTAGCAAGACTGTAGAAAGAAGGAAGGAAGGAAGGAAGGAAGGAAGGAAGGAAAGAAGGAAGGAAGGAAGGAAGGAGAAAAAGAAAAAAGTATTTGTAAAAAAGAAAGCCTGGGCTGAGTGCTTTCTGTAATCCCAATAGCTCAGGAAGCTGAGGCAGGAGGATCAAAAGTTCAAGGCCAGCCTCAGCAACTTAATGAGGCCCTAATCAACTTAGCAAGACCCTGTCTCAAAAAATAAAAAGGTCTGGGGATGTGGCTCAGTGGCAAAGTGCCTCAGAGTTCAATTCCCAGTAGAAAAGAAAGAAAGAAAGAAAAAACAAAAAAAAGAAAGTCTGAAAGAGAGACACACAATGAAACATTAGTCTCTGTTGTGATTTTATTTTATTTTTTGGTATTAATGCTGGTAAAGATGGCACTTCCCTTCTGGGAGCTGAGGTCCATGATGCACTGAATGGCACAAAGAACCAGCACCTCCAATCCCTGAAGTGGCTCCATCTCTCAGCCAATGAAGAAGTAACAGCCCACTGGCCCTGCTCCTCCTCATCCTGTGTTGAGCCCATAAATATGAACACCCAGTTCACTCTCTTACTCTCTTGCTCTCCTCCCTCCCTCCCCCTCCCCTCCCCCTCCCCCTCCCCCTCTTCTCTTCTGTGACTGCCTGCTACAGTCCCGCCAATAAAATCTCCAACAGGTAAACAGTTGTTTTGGCTCCTTGAGTTTATGGAGCTTTTCCACCGTTCCTACATTAGGGATTGAACTCAGAGGTGCTTTACCACTGGGCCACATCCCCAGACCTTTTTAGTTTTATTTGTTTTATTCAGAGACAGGGTCTCACTAAGTTGATGAGGCTGGCCCTGAGCTTGTGATCTCCTGCCTCAGCCTCCAGAGTCACTTGGATCATAGACATGTGCCACTGTGCCCAGCTTCTTTTGTGATTTTGAGTGGATTAATATTTTGTGTACCTTTAGATTAATTTGTCAATAAACACATATTAACACTTTACTACTGAGCTGTATCCCAGCCCTTTTTATTTTTTATTTTGCTAAGTTGCCCAGTCTGGGCTGGAACCTGCACCTTCCTGCCTTAGCCTCTGGATTCTCTGGGATTGTAGACCCAATATATATCAACTCTTCCATAATGGAGGAAGTCATTTTCAAAATGGAAGAAAAGAGGGTTGTGGCTCAGCGGTAGAGCACTCGCCTAACAGGAGGTAGGCACTGGGTTCAATCCTCAGCACCATATATAAATAAATAAGTAAATAAAATAAAGTTATTTTAAAAAATGGAAAAGTTTTCACTTCTCATTCTGAGATGATGAACACAAAGCAGAAAAGTTTATAGAGGTGTGGACTTGTGTTGAGTGGGTAGTGTCCCAACCAGGCAGTGACTGAGGCCAGACTTTCCTGTCACCTGGGTTTCCTGTGGCACTTGAGATGATGGGCAGCGGAGACCTTCATCCCCACTGAACCCACAACACACGGTGCCTGGCCACAGTGCTGGCTTTTATTGAATGTTCTCTTCTGCTGCCCTGGGACCCTTCGGGGTCAGGCTTTCCAGTGTTCTTTTTGAGGTGCAAGCTATGCTTCAGCCCTCTGCCTGGCAGTGCCGCCTCCTGGCTCCTCCTCCCAGCTGCTGCACTCTGAGCTGCGGCTCTGTGTACTGGCTTCCTCTTAGGTGAGCTTTAGCAGAGCAAGGCAGCGATGGCCGTCTCAAGCCTGTCCTGAGGGCTTGCTCTTGTAGACACTGTCCACACCTCTGCCTCTCAGGTGGCTCAATTCTGGGAACCCACTGACTTTATGTTACTGGGTGGCTGACATTTCGCCCCACCCCCATCCTCTTTCCTACTATTGATGAATAGTGTTGCTGAGAAGGAAGAAAGTTATAGAATTAAGCTGAAATGCTGTGTGTGCACACATGCACCATGTCTGCCCATTCACATGGGGTGTGTGTGCATGTCTGAAGTGTGCACATGGTGTGTTTGTGGGGGGGCACTGTGTGCCCCAGTGGGGGTGAGTGGCAGCTACAACAGGTTTCCCCACAGACTCTCCCCACCCCTGCCTTCTCTTACCTGCCTCCACTTCCCTCACCACCTGCTGTCCTTTTTCCCTCTTAGAATCTCAGGACCAATTAACAAAACCAACCATTGGTCAAGCAACCAAGAGGTTTTATTCTAGGCCAAAGAATAGGCGACATGGGACCCATGACCCTCAGATCCGCTCCTTGGATTCTCCATTCTCCATCAAGGCTGAGAAGGGCACACACAGGTCAGCAGAGTAGTGGAGGGCAGCTGAGGGAGGGGTGAAGGGTCACGTGGTTTCCAGGGAGAGGTGAAGTTTCTAAGAATTTGTGGGCTGCTCTTTTAGCTCCTTTGATGGTCTCTTTTGGTCATCCTGGTGACGTTAGCTGTCACAGCAGGAGAGGACAGGAGGCTGTAATCAGCCTAAAAGTGAGTGCAGGTCAATGCTCTTTATACCCCTTTCAGAGCCTGGAATGAAGGACCTGGACTGTAGGCCTCAGGGAACTTCCCTTATCCACGACTGTCTCCACCCATCCCCCCCTCCCCACCCATCACTGTCCAGGCCTGCCCGGTGCTGAGCATGGAGACATATGTGGTGGTACCCACGATGTCCCCAGTGCAGGTGGAGATTTGTTATTGCAGCCCAGAGGGAAGGCAGGAAGGGAAAATGTGGAGAGCATGGAAGGAACCTGGCCCCACCCACAGCACACGCAACCCCTCCCCGCTGTCCAGTGGCCCCAAGGAGCTTCCCTTATCTACAGCTGTTCCCTACCCACCCTCCTGCCCCCCCAAATGAGGCCACCTCCAAATTTCCTCCCATGACCTCACCGTGCTAAACCTATAAAACCTTGATGAAGCCCGCTGCCATTTTCCCCTTGAAAATGGGCCCCTCAGTTGTTAATAAAGCACTGCTGATCTGCCGAGTCTGTCTTCATTTCTTTTATTTGGTGCTGGAGATTGAACTCAGGATCACCTGAAAACTAAGCCACATCCCAGCCCTGATTTGTATTTTATTTAGAGACAGTCAGGGTCTCGATAAGTTGCTTCGTGCCTTGCTTTTTGCTGAGGTTGACTTTGAACTTGTGCTCCTCCTGCCTCAGACTCCCAAGCGGCTGTAATTACAGGTGTGGCCACCATTTCTTTTTGTATTCTCTTTCATTGCTTTCAAACATGGCTGCTCTTGCTGCTGAAGCTGGCCAGGTCCAGCTTTTTCTGTGCTATTGTAGTGGCATCCCCTCCTCCACAGAAAAACTTGATTGTCACATTCCTCATGACTAAAACACCCAGGGTCACTGCAGGGGGACTGGGCTGCATGAAATAACCAGAGACAGAGATACCTTTTTCTTTGGGTCCGGTGATGGCTCCTCTGACCTTCGTGGTCCATGGGAAAGAAGAAAGGAGCAGATGCTGAACCCTTTTTACCGGAGAGAAGCCATCAAATGAGGCCAGGGTTCAGGTTTCAGGGGCTGAGTCTAGCATGTGATGTCTGCTGTCAGGTTGACTGACATCTAGGAAGGCCACACCCAAAGCCAGAGTAAGAGAAGGGGACACACAAAGGGAGCTTCCATGGAACATTCTATCCCAAACAGAGCAAAGGGGTGGGATTACAAAGGAACAGGTGAGTGTAGCTCTACCCCAGGGTGTGCCTATCAGAAGACTGGCTTTGCTATCTGGGTGGGGTGGGGTGGGGGACTGAGTCACAAGTCCTGGCACTCCGTGTCAGACTACAGTGGTCTTTCAGATCCCCGTGTTGCATCAGGACTGGAAGGCGTGGTACCTCAATGTGGCTCCCCACAATTAAGCTTCTCCAGAAATCTTCGCCATAATCAATTTTTGGACTATCAGCAAAAGAACCTCTACGAAGGAGTTAAGAGTGGTTAAGCCTCCTGTTTCCTGCTGCTCTGACTTGTTTGGTCTTAGACCTGAAAGAGATCGACACTCCAGTGCTGAAAACCCCTTTGCTAGTTTTTCATCAACATTATGGACTCTCTAGTGTAGTAATGATGTAGATAATACTTTGTAGAAGTGTGATTGCAAATGCAAAGTCTGAGAGGAAAGACAGATCCTTTCACAAGACCTCCCCTGCGCTGAGCTCCACAGAGGTGTTTACATTTCAAAGAGAAGAGGTTACCAACTGGGCTCCCTGGTAACAGCTGGCCAGGAGCGAAGGGGAGAAGCAGCTCTCCACTTCTCAGGTGCTGTCCTTAAGGGCTAACCTGCCCAGAACAGTGAAAGGAAAAAAAGGAAGCTGCTTTTGTGTGAACTTCTTCAGAGTGAGAGCTTCTGAGCCCCTCCCCTGACATGCTGGGTATCAAGTTCTGGAACTGCAGGAACGTGGGGTTCAGGGGAACTAGAAAGCTGCTCTGTGAGTGCGGACAGCCACTGCTCTCCACGGGGGGACAGCCTGGTCAGTTACCTCATGTTACTGACAATAAGTCTCTTGCATGAGATTCAGGGCGTGGCGTGGTTTTTGGACTTTGCGTGGGCTCTCTAAATGTCCTTTCACTGATGCCAGTGACTCAGATTAGGCTCTCCCATTGACCTTGATCTCTCTTTGGGGATCTGAGCTGCTCTGGGATCCTATACTCCATCCTAGACCATCCTCACCTTGAACTCACCTTCCATCTCACTAAGTACCAGCTAATTCAGATAAGTTCCCCTGCCTTTGATCAACTCAAATGACCTGCCAGTTCAGGAAGTGACCGTTGAACATCCAGCACTCCTAGGGTTCCCATTCACAGGCACCCCCAACCATTGATTGAGTCTATGGGCCGAGAAGGCTCCCCCCACCCCCAGCAAAAGATCTCTCTCTGGGTCTCAGTTCTGTAAAGGATGATGAAAAAGCTCAACAAGCCAAAATAACCATTTACCTGTCTGAGATTTTATTAGCAGGACCAGAGCAGTCAGTCTCCAAAGAGGAGGAAGGAGAGAGAGAGGGAGGAGAGAGAGAGAGAGAGAGAGAGAGAGAGAGAGAGAGAGAGAGAGAAAGGGAGGGGGAGGAGAGGGGAGAGGGAAGAGAGGGGAGAGGTAGGAGAGGGGAGGGGGGAGAGAGAGGGGAGAGTAAGAGAGAGAGGGAGAGTAAGACTGTAAGAGTAAGAGAGCGAACACGAACCCGGTGTTGATATTTATGGGCTTAACACAGGATGAGGAGGAGCAGGGCGAGTGGGCTGTTACTTCTTCATTGGCTGAGAGTTCACACCACTTCAGGGATTGGAGGTGCACCATTCAAACTTTGCAGCGCCATTCATAGGGATTGGAGGTGATGGTTCACGCGCCTTCAGTGCGTCATAGACCTGAGCTCCTGGAAGAGAAGCACTCTGGGCGCCATCTTTACCAACAAGTTCCTCCTTTGGCTCAAAGCCCTGGTGCTGAGAACCTCGTGGGCCTTAGCCCCAGCTGCATCCCTGAGGCAGTGAGGACTCCAAGAGTGGTCAGCTCTTCCTCATTCAGTGTGAGAAGACACAGAGGGATGCCTGCGCTGCTCCCTACCAACTCTCTCTTGCCATGGGCACAGCCTCCTCTGCCATCCCCTTGGACACCCCTTGGGTTGCGTTTTAGCAAATTTAGACTCACTCCGCTTTACCCCTGACTTAAAGGTGTGAAAACTAATTCACTCTGCAACCAGATTGGGCCTCTGGACCTTAGAAAATGGTTCCAAATGGTCACTTAAGGCACTCTAGATCCCAACATTTTGAGGGACCTTTTTAACTTTTGTGAGGGCTTAGGAGATGAAAAGAAATCCCCCTCTGCTCCTCTTGTTCTCCAGCCCAGGTTCGGCTGACTCTGGATACCCCCCCCCAACCTCAGGACCCTTCCGAAACCCCAGACTTTGACCCCGCTGACGAGCCCCTCCCTACCACCCTCCACCATCTCCGACCCCTCCCGGCCTCTCTCACCTACTTTCGGTCACCCTTTACTTGCTCTGGCTCTGGCACGGACCCCTCTACCCAGCTCACCCCTCTGCTTCCCCTCTGTGAAGTAGCAGGGTCACAGGGAGTTGTTCAGGTACCCGTCCATTCTCCCTTAGTGAACTCTCCCAAGTCAAAAGAAGGCTAGGGTCCTTCACCTCTCACCCTTCAGGGTACATTCAGGAATTCCAAGACCTAACCCAGTCACATGCTTTCCTTTCCAGGATGTTCCTAGGATCCCATCCGACATTCTCCTCCCTGAAGAACACAGGCACATTCGGGAGCAGGCCAGAAACTATGCCGGGAAAGTCCACCAAACCTCCCCGTCTCACCCAATTGGCACTGAGGTAGTTCCTGATCGTGACTCCAACTGGGACTATGATTTGGCTGGAGGGATCACTGGTAGGAACCAATTCATTACCTGCCTCATGGCAGGACTAAGAAAATCAGCCCATAAAGCTATGAGGAACTCCAAGAGGTTATTCAGGACAAAAATGAATACCCCTCAGTATTCTTGGTCTGCATTACAAAGGCCCTTTTACAGTTCACCTACCCAACCCTGAAACCCCAGACAGGAGACAACTACTAATGACCCATTTCTTCTCCCAGAGCTTTCCCGACATGAAGGATAAACTCAAACACCTAGAGAGGGCACCCTAACTCCACAAGCAGAGCTTCTGGAAGTGGCTTTTAAGGTCTATAATGGGAGAGATGAGAAGAAATACCAGATGCTGGCCAAGGCCTTTCAACCTGCCCCAACCACTGGCACTTTGGCATCCCCACTCCCTAAAAGGCAGCCAGGGGGACCCCCTGACCCCTCCTTCAAATGTGGTCAAATGGGTCATGGGGTCAGAGTATGTCCGGATCTCCGAAAGCCTCCTGGGGCATGTTCCAAATGCCATCAGGAAGGCCACTTGCACCAAGAGGTGCAAGGCCACCCGGCTCTGATATCTTTCCAGTGGATCTTCTAGGTCTGGCAATGGATGACTGAGGAGGCCCAGGTCCCCTCATCCAACCACCACTTCTCAGGAGCCCAGGGTAACCATGGTGGGGGCAGGTAGTCCCGTCTCTTTCCTTTTGGACACTGGAGCCACATAAGTCCTAAAGGAGTTTTGGGGACCTACTTATGTGGGGAGCCACTCCAAATGCACACCCCTTTAAGTACTGATGCACCATGGGGATCTGAAAAAACCCTGTAGTCTGGCACGGTAGAGCCCTGACTTGTGACTCTTCCCTTGGTCGGATAACAAGGCATGGCCCTTGTAGTAGGCAGCACCCAGAGGTGTGGAGCTATACTCTCCTAATCCTTTGTAATCCTATCCCTTGCCTCATTTAAATGGCTTCTTCCCATAGACCCTAAGTTCAGAGGAACCATCACAAGACCCAAATAAAAAGATATTTCTCTGTCTCTGTGTGATTATTTCAGCCACCCAGTTCACTTGGAGTGATCCTGAGTGTTTAGTCGTGCAGTGTGACATACTTCTCTTTCTTGTTCTTCTATTGTCACGCTGAATGACTAGCATTTTCTTCCCGTGATTGGTAGAGGCTCTGTCGGTCACTTTTGTAGTGATCTGGTCATTTTCGTAGTGGCCTTAGATGTTGCCCCAATCCTCAAAGTAGCAGAATGTGTCTTCATGCTAGGTGTGCCTTCCTACAGCCCCATGGATCAACTATGCTCACCTGTTCTGTTGTGCTATTACCCCTTTGCCCTGTTTGGGATGGAAGGTTTCATGGAAATGCCCTTTGTGTGCTGTGTGCCCACTTCTCTTGCTCTGCCTTTGGGCGTGGCCTTCCTAGATGTCAATCAACCTGCTGGCAGCAGACATTACAAGCTAGACTCAGCCCCCTGAAATCTGACCCCTGGCCTCATTTGAATGGCTTCTCCTCAATAAAAGGGTCAGCATGTGCTCCTCTCTCTTTTCTGCAGACTCTTAAGGTCAGAGGAGTTGTCAAAGAACCCCCCCCCCAAAAAAAAGGCATCTCTGTCTCTTGTGTGGTTATTTTGTGCAGCCCAGTTCACCTGGAGTGACCCTGAGTGGTTTTGTCATGAGGAGCTCGACAGAGGACGGTTGACCAGCCCCTACAAAGACCTTGGCTTCTCTGCATGCTCCAGGGCATTGCCCTCTCCCACTCCTTCCTGATTCCCACTGCCCAGTTCCTCTTAGGCAGGGATCTCCAAAGTTTGGGCTTCCATTACCTTCACTCCTGAGTCTCAGCTCGCCTCCATTACCCCCCCTGCTAGTAGTCCAGACAAATTCCACGGATCCCTCTTACCCCGTGTCTGCATTAGAGATTCATCCCTCTATCTGGGACTTCCAAAAGCCCTCCACAGCCATCCGCCACTCTCCCTTGATAATACATCTCAAGGACCCCACCTATTTCGCAGTAGGACCCCAATACTCACTTTCTCTCCAGAGCCTCAGGGGTCTCAAACCTTTGATCTTCTCCAGAAAGGCCTCTGTGCCAAACGAACTCCCCTTTCAACACACCGAACCTAGCAGTCAGGAAACCAGACACTGCAGACTCATACAGGATCTTGCTTCACAATACAGCCGTAATCCCCTGTTATGCTCGTATTCGGGACTCCCAAAAGACCACCAATCAACACCAGCAAAGAGGTGTTGATGGTGAGCTAGCTCCATCCTCCGCATGCACACACAGCAACTGGTGATGCTGAGAGGCCCCGAGCCCAGGGTTTGCAGCAGTTTTATACATTCTTTGGAGAAGGCAGGGATCCCCACATACGTCATAACATCTCTTAGCAAATCATCACACACCATGGGGAAAATCAAATCACAACTCTAAAACATGATTAGCACATTCACTGGTGGGAACAGGTTGGGTAGAGGTGATTGGTTACTACAAAAGGGGTATTCATTTGAACTGATTGGTTTAAGCCAAGAGGGGTGTTCATGCTGAATTACACATGGTTTCCCAACACCATAAACTACTGGGAGGTCATCTGGCATCCCATGTATTTCCCTGTCTCATGCTGATCGGTGGCTGCCAGGGGGTTGCTATGGGTCCCCACCTAGCCTGACTGAGTCAGGGACACCTGGCGCAGATCTCATTTGTAGATAAACCACTCAACAGGGTGGGAATGTGCCTAGGAGTGCTTTGTTGGTCTTTCCAAGGACAAAGGTCATGTCCCTTTCCTTGGACAGGCTTTTCTCTGAGGTAGAGGCTGGTTTTTCACCCAATTCACCCAGGAGTTCCCAGCCCACATCCCGCCTCTCCATTATTCCCTCACACATCACTCATTTTTCGGTTTTGGATGCCTTCTTCTCCATTCCCTTACACCCCAATTCCAGAACATTTTCCTCTTCACCTGGACAGACACAGACACTCACACCTCTACCCAGTTAACTTGGACTGTCCCACCCCAAGGATTTAGAGACAGTCCCCATCTATTTGGCCAAGCTCTTTCTAGGGATCTGTCTTCCCTCTCACTCCCCCAATGTAAACTTATTCAACATGTAGATGACCTCCTCCTTGGCAGCCCCTCTTTACAGATCAGTCTCACTATAAGGCAACCCCTAGAGGACCTCTGACTTTGTGCATCTCCAAAACCTCAACTTTCAACCCTCCAAAGCTCCCCACTGATTCCTAAAGAAGACTCTTCTTGGAGAGAGGAGGCTACTACAAGGACTAACAGCCCCTGATGCCCAAGACGGAGACCTATGAGTCCTGATCAACTCCTCTCTCCCAGAGACTCTGCCCCCACCTAAAACCCTCCCTGATTCCCTTTACAGGAATGAACGTCTTCACCCCTAAGCAGCAGGAAGAAACTACAGAAGAAAGACCATCAGCCCCACCCCTGGTATCTAAAAAACAAAAAGGGAGGAATATTGGCATCAGATTCACCATTTTAGGTCGGGAGAATTTTTATCTAAAGGCTTCAAAGTTTCGATTATGAAGCAATGATACTTAACTTCCCATAAGAACATGTGTCTGCTAAACAATCAACCCCACCCCAGCTTAAGCTCCTAAACAGCTTGTGACCAACGCTACCCCGCTTCTGGCCCAACCCTACCCCGCTTCTGGCCCAACTCCTAAGCAGCTTTCCGTTTTGGACTTAAAAGATGCCAATTCCAGGACATTTTCCTCTTCACCTGGACAGACTCAGACACTCACACCTCTACCCAGTTAACTTGGACTGTCCCACCCCAAGGATTTAGAGATAGTCCCCATCTCTTTGGCCAACGGCTGCTCTCCACCAAGGGACAGGTTTGCCAGTTTGCCCCAGGTCACCAACAGTGAATCTCTTGCACAAGATTCAGGTGTGTGGTGTGCTCTTTGGACTGTGGAAGACTGCGAGTGTCCTTTCAGATGGATTACAGCAAAAGCTTTGCCCTCTGAACTTGCCTACAGCCAAATAAATCTTTTTCCTGCTGTCTTCAGGTCTTGTCTCATCTGTCCCCACCACACTATGGAGATAGTTGGCTAATCTTTTTCTAGCATGCAGAAAGCGCAGTTGGTGTATTCTGTAACTCTCCCTTACAGACAAAGGATGGATACACACTTCAGGTTGCCTGGGCCACTATTATAGGAAAAGACTATGATTGTTAGTTTTGGCATAAGCGATGGGGCCCTTTTTCCCTAGGTGACATTATGAGCTCTATTCTGCTCCCCTAACGTTCGAGTTAGGAGAGTCACGCCGTGGCACAAAAGCCCCTTGGGCCTGTTTTTCCAGAAATGAGAACTCAGCACAGCAACCCCAGGTAAGAGAAATGCAGAACCTGGTGTTGCAGGAGCTGGCCCGCCTTGCAGGGGAGGGCCCGGAGGTTTTCAGCATCTCTTGCTCTGGGTTTGTAGTGCCCGTCCTTTCCAGATCAGCTCTGGGTCCTTTTCGTCAGGAAAGACGCATTAGGGACGTCGCTGTTTCCTGGCAGGATGCCACTATCAATCCGCACCGCCCATTGCCCCTTCCAGCTTCCAACCCCGGGTAACTTTTCTCTCATGGCGTGAGCGCTCGACGCTCCTGCCACCACCCAGATGGCCGCCAGCGCCTTTTTTCTGATGCCACTGCCAAGATGGCCGCTGCCCCAGGTTTCCGCCTTCGTGGGGTGTGGCCTGGGGACTTCAGCCCCGAAACACGCGAACCGGCCGCAGCCAATGAGAAGGCAGGCAGCGCGGGCTTGGAGAGCTAGCGCCTCGACGTCCTGGCGCTCACCATGGCGGGCTCGCCGCCTCCGGGAGCAGCCGCGGGTTCCGATCCGCTGCGCCGCCGGAGGTCCTGGGCCGAGCTGCTGGTAGGTGGGCGGACCTCCGCCGGCCCGAGCCCCTTCCCTGGGCGCTTCCCCACCGCGGCTGGCCGGCTCCGGCCTGAAGGGTCCCGGCGGCCCGGCCCTCCGCCCGCTGGGCCCCCGGCCACCCCGCGGGCGGTACGCCTCGCGTCCCCTGGGCCCGGGGCAGGAGCTCGCAGGGTCGACGTCTGGAAACTGATTTTCTCCTTTTCCTTAGCGGGAAGAGTCAAGAGGCAAAAATATAATCCTGAAAGGGGACAGAAACTGAAGAACTCGGCGGTGCAACTCCTGAGACGCCACCAGAGCCTGAGTGACCTTCTGCTTGAGGTGAGAGGAAGTCGGTGTGGCCTTGGCTCCCGGCTGCCTGGGGAGGAGAGCAGGGCATCTCGGTGGAGAGCGCGGTTGAGGAGTGGGTTAACGACTCTCCCCAGGCTGCGGTCAGTCAGTTCCACTTTAAAAGTCTCAGGCCGGCCCGGTAGGAGCCTCTGGGTTTTGACAGTGGTGCACGCCCTGCTTTGATTCTAGGTGGAAGATCCACTCTGTGAAAAATTGTGCTTCGACAGATTGATTGATTGTGACAGTGACAAGGCCTCCACGGATGGTTCTTGTTCCTTCATAGGTGAGTTACACTTGGATTCTTAATTCATGGAGTTAGAGGATTTGTTATTTTATGATTTGGTGTGGGCTTGTTTTGCTGCTGTGTTTAGAAACTGACTGACTTGGGTAGGAACCAAGCTGATTTATGAAAGACCGCAGTGTGTGCTGCTCATCCACAGAGGTGCACAAGCAGAGGTTGTTGTGCCGGGAGCAGGCAGGAAGGCAGTGTGTTTCTAGGTGTGTGTCAGGGAGGAAGGAGGAGGGTAAGTGTGTTTCTAGGTGGCCACTTTCCTCCCAATTTGGGATAGTGAGATAGGGAAGGCTCTGGAGGAGATAACAAAAAATGTGTTAGATTTCTTCTTGTCCTTCATAGTTTTTTACATGACAGCTATTTTTGCAAATAGTGGAATTAACTGAATCACTAATTTGTTCTTAAGAAGTATAAAGGTAACCTTAGATAATAGGTCTGGCAGAATCTCTGATGCTGTGTGCCATTGGGAAATGATCCTGATTTTCACTGCCATAACTGGTTTTGAATCTCACAGATGATGAGTCACAAGTCCAGGGGCCAGGCATGGTTGTACATTCTTGTAAGGACTTTGAATAAGGCATGAGATCTTGTGCTGTTTATCCTTAATCACAGAAGTATGGACCCTCCACCCATTAGTAGTAGTAGTTGTTGTTTTTTATAACTTTATTTTTATTTATTTATTTATTTATTTACTTATTTATTTATTTATTTATCTGGTGCTGAGGATCAAATCCAGGGCCTTGCACATGCGAGGCGAGCACTCTACCGTTGAGCCATAACCCCAGCTCCCATCCATTAGTTTTTAAATTTCTTTTTCTTTTCTTTTTTTTTAATATTTATTTTTTAGTGTACACAGTATCTTTATTTTATTTATTTATTTTTATGTGGTGCTGAGGATCGAACCCTGGGCCTCACACGTGCTAGGCAAGTGGTCTACTGCTGAGCTACAACCCCAGCCCCTAAATTTGTTTTTTTGCTGAAGAGATGGCTACCATGCTTTAAAACTTAAATAAGTAAATAAGATAAATGCATTTTAAATAAAAATAAATTTTTCCCTGGCAACAAATAGTTGATTTCTAATACTCTACTGAAGCCTCTAAAACCATCGCATTTGCTCACTTCATAAATATGTGCTTTCAGAATCTTGAAGATAATGATCATGTACTAGAACTTTCTATTTCTTCTCATAAATTAGTTTTTGAAGCTAAGGAAGTGACTGCTTGTAGGTGTTACCTATTTCCAGGGTGCACAGCGTTTCTCACTTCAAGGAAGGTAGACTAGAGACTGGTTGCTCAGGAGTAGCCTGGTGGCTGCCTGAGAGTCAGCATTGGGGTTCCTTCTGTTAGCCCTGCAGACTGACTCCACCTGTGGCCCTTGCTTCCACCAGGTGTGTGTGGCAGAGCATTGGGAAGCCCCTACCTATAAAGGCGGTGGGATGCTTCCATCCTACAGGTCATCTGGATGCTGAAGTAATCAGGAAGACAAACTGCTGCACCCATGAACGCTTAGTGGCTGGGCACTTACCTAGCATGGACGGCCATGGAAAGGAGAAGAGTAGTTGAAAGAGCCTGCTGGGGTTCTCATTCGGTGGTGCTGGCTGAACGGTGGAGATAGAGCTCTTTGTGTAGCTGTCAGCATATCTGCTCATCCTGCTTGCCTGTGCGTGTGCACAGCTCTGGGTTCAGAAATTACCTCTCATTGTAGTAGAGCTGCTTGGTCCATGAAAGTGTCTTATTTTGGGTATCATGTTTTTCCCTTTACATTTTCCCCCCTTTTGAAGACAGTTTTCTGTGTGCTGTGGCTTAAAAAGATATTTTAACTCAAATTGCTGATGTTTTCAGGAAAAGTTTTGTTTTTTGTTTTGTCTTTAAGGCTCTGCTTTTCAGGATCAGGCCTTGAAGGTGGGGGTTCCTGTGGGGAAACTGTCGGCAAGGACAGTTGCCTGCAGTATGAAGATGGTTTGTGAGGAGCCTAGCCATCCCGTGCTGCTCATCACCGAGCAAAGAGTGAGATGCCAGTTCCCCTAAATGTCACATGTTGTTGCTCATGAGTTTGTGTGGAAATAGCACACTGCTGTAGTTTAGGTAGTCTGCCTGTCTTCAAAAAAGATCTATTGTCCTTTCAGAAGAAACTGTCTTTCTTGCTTGAGATTGCTCAGTATCTTCTGGCACACAGCATGTTCTCCCGCCTCTCCTTCTGCCAAGAAGTATGGAAAGCACAGGTAACAACCCCAACTCTGGTCTTGTCCAGCAGTGCTCTGTTGATTTGGTTGGAGCCAGAACCCTGGGTTTTCTTGGGGATTCAGTTGAATATGTTGTTTAATGATAATGAAATAAAAGTTCATCAGATGCTCCTGTGCTGGGAAGGAAGAGCCTCAGTCCTTTTGCCAGTGTCTGCCCATTGTTGGCAATCTTTATTAGAATACAGTGCATCCCAGAAACAGGGTGGTCTGCCTTCTTGGGTATATTATCATGAAGTCTTTTTCAGTGTAGTAGTAGAGTATTTAAATATACTAAAAGTATTTTTTTGAATAATTCAAACTCTGTAGGTTTACAGATATTTTTCGTTTTGGTTTTTGGTACCAGGGATTAGAACCTAGGAACATTTAACTACTGAGTCACCTCCATGGTCCTTTTTATTTTTTATCTTGAGACAGGGTCTTGCTAAGTTGCTGAGGGCCTTGCTAAGTTGATGAGCCTGGCCTCAAGCTTCAGACCCTGCTGCCTCAGCCTCCCTAACCGCTAGGATTACAGGTGTGTACCACTGCACCTGGCAGTTTACAGATTTTTTTTGAAGTTTTGAAAGTGCTCAGTTACCATTTTGTGCTAACTGCCTGAGCAAGTGTATAAAAGTGGTAACTTCCATCCTTTTATCCTGCTTATGATCCCTGTGCTCATTGCATCTAATTTAGGACAAGGCAATGACATGCACATGAAAATTGCATTGTGTCATCTTCACAATTGTGCAGAGAAGGTGTGAGGAAAGGCTTCTTGGCAGCTGAAAGTTGCCTGGAGGTTGGGGGAGGGGAGGGGATAGCAGGTGGTGGGGGACAAGATCAGCATGGTCTGAGCAGGGTCCAGTGGAATGGTGTGAATGCCTGGCCAGTCCAGGGGGGCTTCCCTGGGGGAGGCTCATGAGGAAAGGCCTATGCCATGCATAAGAGTTTGACTTTGTCCCCAAAGCGATGAGGAGCCAGTAAAGGCATCTACAGAAGAGTTGGAGTACTAGGGATTAGAACCCAGGGGCATTTAACCACTGGGTTGCTGTGTTGGCTGCATGGAGCCAGGTTGGGGTGGCTTGCGAGAGCCTGACAGGCAGCAGGTTAGACTGTGGGAACGGAGAGAAGCCCCAGGACAGCAGAAGAGCCTGAAGGGGGGTAGGAACGTGAGCCCAAAGTGAGGCATCGGGCCATGTTTCAGTGGGCATGAAGTCGGCCTACGCTGGGACATAGGCACAGACTCATAGCACTCATTTTCCTCAGAACTCTCTCTTGCTTGAAGCTGTATGGTGTCTTCATGTGCAAAGTGTCGTGAGCCTACAAGAGCCACTGGAAATGTAGTGCACTAGTGAATCCATGTTGCTTTGACATTGCTGTTTAGTATGAATTATTTACTTCCAAAAGCACCTGGAGAAGCAATTGCCTCATTGTTTAACGAGAACATTAGTTGTTATTGAAATCATGTGTGATTTTTTTCCACACCACCTGAATCCAAATGGTGGTGTGACAGTGGCTCACACTGATTAAAAAAGGTCATATCTTTTTCTTATTTCAAAAAAAGCCTGGGCTATGGGGTGGCTCAGTGTCCTCGAGCTGCCTGGAACCTGTGAGTTCCTGGGTTCTGTATGCAAAACTAAACAAAATCTCTAGATGAATTAAAGAGGAAAATGTCAATACATAAAAGCCAGCCCTGGGAGGACTTTCGTGATTTTGAAGTGGGAAGCCTAAACGTGACAGAGCCAGAAGCTATACATGGGTAGTAAACTTCACTACATGAAGTTTAGTGTGCACCTAATATACCTTGAGATGAGTGGAAATGAAAATAGTCTTCCAGAATCTGTGGAACACAGCTAAGGAAATGTTTAGAGGGCAATCCATATTTGTAAAAGCCTATATTTCAAAAAAGAATGTTATCAATCTAGGCTTAACCTCAGAGACTAGAAAGAGAAGAGCAAGTTAAGCCAGATGGAGGGAGAAAGTAATAAGGGTTATAGCAGAAACCAGTGAAGTAGGAAACAAAGACATACAGAGAGTATGTGCAAAGGAGCTGCACATGTCCCGTATGTGTCCCATCCCTGATCCCTACAGTGTTCAGTGCAGATAAGTGAACCATTTGAAATTGATTGTTTCTGGGTCATTTGCAGCCAGGCAGAACCCTGTAGCTGGTCCATGGACTTTTGGAGCAGAAAGACTAGGCTTCACAGTGGAGTGAGGGTTGCAGAAAATTGCCAAGTAAGGGGAGGCAGCCATGGGGTCAGGCAGACCCAGATCCACTGTGTGCTGTATCCCCAGCCATCCTGACATGCGGGCCGTGGTGGCGTGGCTCTTCAGGAACCTGCGCCTCCTGTGCCAGCAGATAGACACCTCCTGCCCATACCTGGACATCGCTAGGGCTGTGCTCTCTGGTATGTTCATAGTTCCTGAGAAAAGTACCTTGGGGGCGCTGGGGTTGTGGCTCAGTGGTAGAGTGCCTGACATACATGAGGCCGTGGGTTTGATCCTCAGCACCACATAAAAATAAAATAAAGATATAATGTCCAACTGAAAGTAAAAAGTAAATATTTTAAAAAAGTTCCCACTGCCAGTGGGAAGCTGAGCATCCGCCATGCCTGTGAGCGTGGGGCCCAGCAAGTTCCTGGTGTCCTGAATTTGCTTTTAGCCTCAGCAGTTGGAGGGGGTTGGCAGAGGCTGCATTTTCCATTAGTGGCCAGCTCTGTCTGCTCTGTGAGCCTTGGTTGCCTGCATTGCCTGGAATCCTCCCTTGCAAAAAGCTCCTTCCTGGTGGGATGAGCTGCATGTCCTGTATTTGCTGTGGGGGGACCATCCATGAGCCATCCCTTGAGATCTACTTCTTTGCATTAAGAGAAAAAGCCCTTAATATAAATTTGATGTATGCTAAGTACTTCCAAAATAGAGTGAGGGTAAGTCTGGCTTGGTGAGTGCGTGTATGTTGATAGGAATGGGGCTGGGTGGCCCTAGGGATCTGTGTGAGTCACAGCTGCTTGGAGACCATATGTGTGTAAATACTTTGGTTTGTGGTTTTCCAGATTTTGTGGAGCTGTTGGTTTCACAGGGATTTCAGGAAAACTCGGATCTGAGAAGAGTGGAGGAGACTGGAACAATGTCCCAGGTAGGAGGGACAGCAGAGCAGGGAGCTGCCCAACTCAGCCTCCTAGCAGCAGTGGGCTGGGGCCTGAGGAGCAGGCCCCACCAGGTCTTGGCTCCTTTTGGAACTCCTGGGCTAGTGGCTGCCATTTGTTCTGTGTCCACACTTGTAAGTTTTGCGTAAGGAAATCATTTTCTGCGAAGTGACCACTGAGGGTGTCCTGAGTTTCCAGAGGTCTCCAGGGCAGGGGTCTTCACAGCAGCACAGGTCTATCCTGGCAGCACAGGAGGGGAGGGGGTGCAGCCAGAGCGGGGGCTGTGGGTCCCGGCCTAGACCTTGCGGGGACATGCCTGGGTGTCATGGTGGGCAGCATTGGGGGATTTCTAGGTTTGTGAAGGAATTTTGGAGGTGCTCTTCTTTGTAGAGGTGACAGGTGTGTCTAATGCGAGTGCGTGACTGCCCAGACACTGCCGAGTGACATCCCTGTGCTCTGTTCTGACAGGTGGCTGCTGAGGTGCTGCAGAGCATGCTCTCATGTAAGTCAGTGGCCCCTGCAGCTGGGAACACTTGGCTGCTCAGGAGCCTTCCCAGCTTTCCGGCCTTGTCCTGGCAGTAGCTGGCCGGCGTGGTGCTGCAGAGCCCCGTTCAGTGTGGCTGCACAGTTAGCTCCAGGGCTGCACAGTGGTGCAGCTCACTGCAGCATCAGCAGCCTGCTTGTTGTGAGGATCTGGGGACCCAGTTCAGTGGCAGAGCACTTCTAGCTTGTGCCAGGCCCTGGATTCCATCCCCAGAACCACAAAAGAAAACAAAAAGCTGGCAGGCCTCGGTGTCCTCAGGGTAGGTAACTGGCTGGCTGGACCTAGTGCCATGGGATTTAAGGGCCTGCAGAGGCCTGAGACTCAGAAATTGACCCCTTTTCCCAGAGCACTTGAGGGTGGGTGCTGACAGACTGTTAGTGCCTGCTGAGTGCTGCTTCTGCCCTGTGTTGTCAGTGGCACTTGACACTTTGGCTGCCGGCCTTCAGGAGGAGTCCTCCGATCATAGGGTGGTGAGCTGCTGGTATGTGGGCAATTTGGGGAAGGGTCCATGCTCATAGGGAGGCCAGGGGCAGAAGCCTTTCAGTGGAGGCCTTCCCATGGTATTGAAACCCTTCTAGGGTAGCAACCCCTGGTCCAGGGCACCACTCTCTCCTTCATCTTCTGAGAGCCAGTAGGAAACACACCCCGTACTCCTGCTTCTGGAGTCCCTCAGGAAATGGGGCCTCCTGACGTGAGCTGAGCCCCATGGCTTCCTCCTCTCTTTGCTCTCAGACCCTACCACAGAGCTTCCCAGAACATGCTGCTGCTGTTGGTCCTCCCGTGTGGCCAGCCCCACACTGCTCTCTGGGTCCTGCTCAGATCTGCCGTTGTCAGGCTTGGTCAGGGTGGCCTTCTCTTTCCAGGGCTCTGTAGACTCACAGAGTTGAGCGTGGGAGGTGGGGGTAAGGATGTGCTTCAGTGCACAGTGGGTCAGGGCCTTGAGGGTGGAATCCCAAGAGGACAGGTAGAGGCCCCCATATTTCCAGGTCTTCTCAGTCTTTTTTTTTTTTTTTTAGAGAGAGAGAGAGAATTTTTTAATATTTATTGTTTAGTTTTTGGTGGACACAACATCTTTGTTTGTATGTGGTGCTGAGGATCGAACCCCGGGCCACATGCATGCCAGGCGAGCATGCTACCACTTGAGCCACATCCCTAGCCCTCTTCTCAGTCTTTTAATTGTTTTCCTCTTGATTTTTATCTCTTACAAGGGGCTTGATGTGCTGAATGACTCAGTGTTTCTGTTGCAGTGGTTAAAACACCATTTTGTTATTGAGTTACATGTGATGGTAGAGTGTACTTTGACATACTATGTGTACTCACATAAGAACACTGGGAGGTTATGTTCAATTCATCCTACTGTCTTTCCCATCCCCTTCCCTTCCCCTCACTCTCCTGTCCAATCCAGTGAACCTCCACCCCCTCCACCACCCCCATTGTGAGTCAGCATCTGCATATCAGAGAGAACATTCTGCCTTTAATTTTTGGGTTTGGCTTATTTCACTTAACATGATACATTCCATCCATTTCCTGGCAAATGCCATAATCTCATTCTTTATGGCTGAGTAATTCTATTGTGTATATGTGCCACATTTTCTTTATGCATTCATAAAGGGCACCTAGGTTGATGACATAGCTTAGCCATTGTGAATTGAGTTGCTATGAACATTGATGAGGCCATGTTGCTATAATATGCTGATGTTAAGTCCTTTTGGGTACAAAATTAGGAGTGCACCACGTTATTTGTGTGTGTGTATATGTGTGTGTGCGTATGTGTGTGTGTTAGTCTGCCCAAGTTGCCAGAGCAAAATATAGTGGACTGTGTGGCTTAGCAGACATTTTCTCACAGTTCTGGGTCTAAGCTGGAGTTTGAGGGCCAGCAGGTCTGGCTTCTTGTGAGGACACTCTCTGTGACCCTGTAATGAGGCCCTGTCTGTGCACCTCAGGTAGGCTCCCCACTGAGCTAGGCTGGCAGGTCCGGCCCAGACGGCCTGTTGGGCCAGATCTCTGAGACAAGCTTCCTGAGTCGGGTGGCTTGCTGTGCTGTTTCTTCTCATGTCTGTGTTTGGCTGTAGTACTTTAAGTTCAGACATTCTCTCATGGGAATGGCCAGGCTCCTGCTGGCCCGGCTGCAGTGTGCTCTGTGGAGAAGGCTGGCAGGGGTAGGACTTAACTGCTGGCCCCTTGGTTCTTGCCCCCTCGTTGCCATGGCTGTGGGTGCCTTACCCATGTTGGGGAGTCTTGCAGAGTGGCAGGCGGACCCCAGCCTAGGGACATCTGCCCCATGCTCCTTCCCTGTTCTCTCGGAGTCATTGGCTCTAACAAGAGCACAGCTGCCACAGCCACCGCACATGCCGGGTGCTATGCCCTGGTCTGCTCCTGGTGGCTGAGGCCTCCTGGCTGCCCATTTCTGCTCAGTTATGGCCCATCCTCCTTATCTGGTCTCGCCTCCAGCCTGCCTCTGCACTCTCGGCTCCTCACTGCTTCATTTCTGTCTTGATAAGACCATTTTCCTTGGATCCCACTCAAAGCCTAGAGCTGGCCAGGTGCAGTGGCCATACCTGTGATTGTAGGGACTCGGGAGGTTGAGGCAGGAGGATGCAAGTTCAAGACCAACCTGGGCAACTTAGATCCTGTCATAAAATGAAAAATAAAAAGGACTGGGGGGGGTGTAGTCAGTGGTAGAGCACCCCTGGTTTCTATTCCTTGTATCAAAAGAAGAAAGAAAAAACAAAAACCCCTGCAGCTTCATGGCCTGACCAAGAAAGCGCTTTTAAGAATAAAGAAAGGAATGCCTGCGAGACCCACGGTGCGAGGACTGGGCCTGAAGGGGCAGCCTTTCCTCCTGAGAGTCTCCCTCTGCTGTGCTCAGGCTTGGTGTGTTCCAGGCTCTCCCGTGTGGTAGGGTTTCTGCGGATGCGCTGAAGAGGTTCCTCAGCCACACCCTGACCCAGGTTCTCACTCACAGCCCTGACTGAAAGGTGGGCCCAGCACCTTGGCCCCTGTGCACTCTGGGGCAGCTCCCTGGGCCCTGATGGATTCATGGCTCTGTCCTCTACAGGAACTTGGGCCCTGAGACCTGAGGGTGCAGCTTAATGCTCTGAGTAACCCTAATCCTAACCCTAACCCTAAACCCTAAACCCTAAACACTAAACCCTAACCCTGAGCCACAACCCCAGCCCTGAGAAAGTCTTATGAGAGAATTATGGAAACTGTAGGTCTAATAAGAAAATGAGATTTTGATGGAGAATAGGAATGTCAAGTCTAATGGCCAGGGAAAGACAGTAATATGGGACTGTTTACCATAATTCACTGTAACCAGTAGTTACAAACATCCATGGTGTATACCTTCACGATTGCACTGATTGCCTTCTGCTGTCTCTTCGGAGTCTACCCAATTAAAATGCATATATATTTTAATATTTGTATTACTAGGCCTGGCAGTCTCAGTGCTGAAAAACTGTTAAATGATGATTTGAAGTTAAAACATTTGAACAAAATTTCTAAGACTAATATTTTTTTCCAATGCATTAATCAGAGAGGGGGAACTCTTCTTATAGGTGCATTATGGGTTTGCTTTGTAATTCTAAATAATATTCTAGGTGTCAGTTCTAGACAGATGTTGGTAAGACTTATTCCTATTTTGACTTAGCCCCAAAGCAACTATTGAGCCCCACATTACTTGTATTTGCTCTAGAATAGTCATTTTTAAGGGAATGATTAAAATAAACATGGGAGGAGAGATTTCAGAAATCTTATAAATATGTTTTCTCATTCAGGAATAGAAAATAATAGTTTCCCAAAGTTGGATTCCCCAGGGTCTTCCTCCCAGCTCTTTGGGCCCAAGGTGAACACAGACCCTTCCTCAGACTTCCAACATTATTGTCATGCCACCTTTTTGCTTCAGGTCCTTCCCACTGAGTCTAAAACTTAACCTCTTTCCAAAGCACCATGTTTGGGATGAGACAGTCAGGAATATGATAAAAATTCCCTAATTTCATATCTCTAGCAAAAGTTACTGAACTAATACTGTCTTATGAGACCATGCATTGAGTGCTTTAATCCTTCCCATTGCTCTGTGGAGGTGCTGATGCCCTACTATGTGTTGAGAAGATAGAAGCCAGGAGTGTTCAGTGACATGCCCTGGGCCCTGGTAAGAGCAGACATTTGAACTGTGTCTTCTTATTTCCAAGTCCAGGAGTCATGTGCCTTCTCTGGATCTTCATTCTTATCTATGGGATGGAAATGGCACCTACTCAAAGGTTGAAGGATTCAATTAATGTTTCAAGAGTCATGGATTCTGACTCATAATGGTGGCTCAGTTGGTGGGTGGTTATATTATTCCATTTCTCATGCCTCACAGAGACAGTTCGACCTACAAGAACTGTTCTTGGGTGCCATGCCTTAATCACATTCGTATACCCCACAGATGGCATAGTAAGTACTTGTTAGACAATTTGCATATTGTCAGATACTCGTCCACCATGGACTTGGAGGAAGGAGAGTCAGTGAACACAGATATTGTAGCATTTTTCACCCCCAAAGCTGAGTGTGATTTCGGTGTTGCTATATACTTTGCATGGTATAATAATATGTTCTTGATCAAAAAGTTTGACTAAGATGCATTAGAAATTACATCTTCAATGCACTAGAGGAGCTTATTGGTTACAAGAACCCTGCAGTAAATCTTTCTGTAAT
Organism: Urocitellus parryii; assembly: GCF_045843805.1. Classification (NCBI taxonomy): domain Eukaryota; kingdom Metazoa; phylum Chordata; class Mammalia; order Rodentia; family Sciuridae; genus Urocitellus; species Urocitellus parryii. Next base: position 7,932,539 of record NW_027553327.1, on the reverse strand, counting down.
GTAAATATAATTCATTTGTTTTTATAAATTCAGAATGTTTTACATTCTTAAATCTGGCACATGTACTCATGAAAATGACACTGTTAAATATTATGGTTGTGAAATCCATAAATAAGAGATTTATTCCTAGTGCAGCCAGGTTCCAGTGACAGGGGATTTATGTACTGTGGGCCGATTACTATAACCACAGAAACCTCTAGATCTGCATTTTGTCATACTTGGCTTGCATGTAATTTCTTATTTAAAAAAATAAAGAGTGGAAACTCTGTACATAACAGCTCATTATTATGAAGAACAATTGCAAAGCTGAAGTGCTATTTTTTAAAAAAAAGCCTAATTATTTTATTTGTCCTACTGAGTTCTCAGTAAATGAATTATAAGTGGGTCTTTTTTCACTGATAAACTAATATTCCTGAAAAGGCTTATCTCCTAAATCATAATCTAACCCTTATATAATGCATGCGGGGGATTTGCAGAATTATCCTAGCCTGCTTGGAAACTGGGATGCAATAAAACTGTCCCTGTAGTTCTCCATTAATTGCAGCAGATCTCATGCTGGCCTGAGCTGGCTCCACCACAACAGGGTGTTTCTGCTTCCAGACACAGCGGCTGGACAAGTCTCAGCATGCCACAAGCTCCTGACCTGGTGGGCTGCTCTTTCTGCCCTGTCCTCCTGGATTCTGCTGTGTCACCAGTCGGGCCCTCCCTGTGGCCTGAATCCTTCTGTCCTCATCTTCCACCCCACGCTGTCTCTCTCCAGTGCTGATGGCCCTACTGGGCCACTCACAGGCTGGACACTCAGTTCAGCAGGTTTGGGGAGATGGCACCTCTTTTGTCCTGTTCTCCCCCCTCACAGGCTCCTTCCCCACTTGGTGGCCCAGTTGGTCTGCCCATGTTCATCTTCCACTCCAGTGAACACTGATTTTCCTTGTAGGTGGCCCCATTGCCCAGCCTATTTGAGCAAGTTCATAGCTGTTGTACTTTCCCGCTGCCCTCCTTCCCCCACCAAAAAATGCTGCCTTCTCCCTTCCCATTATGAATCCTACTAGGCTGAGGTAGTCCCTCTGACACCCATCACTCAATGTCACACCTCAGCTCCCGTCTCTGAAGTTTTCTCCCCAAACTCAATGGCTGACCTCTTAGCAAGGAAGGTTCCCAAAAGTTGGACAGAGAAGCTGGGTTTCCATTTCCTCTCCATTTTCATTTCAGCTACACCTGAAGGGTTTGTAGCTCTTCACCTCTTCCTGCTTTTCCTCGGGTAGTTGTTTTATCTGCATGCACCTCTTCCTAGACATGCTGTAGCCCCCATTTCCCTTAGTTACTTTTGTAGGCATCAGCCTCTGTTCAGAAAGCAGACTGCCATGGTAGCCAGCAGCTATGGGGTCACCTGCTTCCCTTCCCAGTGAGTGCACGAGGCCAGGCTGTTTGAGAGGAGCATCAACAAATCAGCAGCTGACAGCAGCAGGCCAAGCTCAAATCAACTTTGCCCTGTTTGGGTGTCCAGGGCTTAGGGAGGTCAGTCAGTGCCTGGACCTGCCACAGACCAGGTCTGGATTCTGCTCGTGGTGGTGGTGGATGACTGTGCCTGGCCCTCTTCTCTCTGGTGGGGGTATACCTGGGGTCCTTTCGGTTGTAGCAGGGCTGCTCAGAGCCTTCACTACACAGAGTGCAGTGCCTGCCAGGCCTGTGGATGCAGATCCTTCTCTCCAGAGCTTTCTAGATCAGCTGTTCCCAGGCCACATTTTGGAGAATCTCATTTCTTCTCATATTTGCATTTTAAAATATAAATATGGCAAAACTGAAACTTTTCTACAAATAAAACATCAAGTAAAAGCTTCTCATTAGTATGTCCTGTCATGTTTTCATACAAAGATGTTAACAATGGTTTGTTGTAAACACTTGTGTGGAAGGAAGAGTCCTCATTCCAGGTGCCATCTGGTTCCCATGCACATAAGGTTTTCTGGACACATTTTCATGGTGAGCAACTCTGGGGAGACTGCCTTGCTTTCTTATTGTCTGCAGTGAGGAGACTGTTTATTCTCTTATATGCAGAAAAAAATTCCAGGTTCAAGAGAAATGGCTTCTTTCTCAAGGCCATTGAAAATATATTTTCATCCTATAAATTACAAATGAATGTTTCTCCCTGAATAGCTCAAGAAAATGAATATTATTTAGGGTAAAGGTTGAGCAGAAAAAAATTGAAATAATGAAACATAAAATGAAATCTTACAAATAATTCTAATGTCAATTTTTATGAACATAATGCACATCAAAACAGCTCATACTGATGAACCAGAGCTGGTCTGTTTGAAGTGAGGATAGCCAGTCCCTTGCTGCACTCCAAGATCCCAAAGTGACTATTCACATAGATGCCTGCTTAGGCCTCTGGCCTAGTGGTCACTTTGAAAAGTACAGGTTCAGTATGACCTGGTGGTGTCCACCTTTAATCCCAGTGACTGGGAGGCTGAGGCAAGAGGATTGGAAGTTTCAAGGCCAGCCTCCACAGCTTGGTGAGACCCTCACAATTTATTGAGACCCTATCTCAAAAAAGGACTGGGGTTTAGCTCAGCAGTAGAGTGTCCTGGGTTCCATCTGTGCTAGAACCTGGTGGTGTCCACCTCTAATCCCAGTGACTGGGAGGCTGAGGCAAGAGGATTGGAAGTTTCAAGGCCAGCCTCCACAGCTTGGTGAGACCCTCACAATTTATTGAGACCCTATCTCAAAAAAGGACTGGGGTTTAGCTCAGCAGTAGAGTGTCCTGGGTTCCATCTGTGCTACCAAAAAAAAAAAAAAAAAAAAAAAAAAGCTCTGGTTCTAGGATATAATGACCAGCCAGAACCAACTAGAACGGTTAAAGTTTTTTTTTTTTTTTTCATTCCAACCCATTTTATTTGGCCTCACGTCAGAATTTATAGGTTGGATTAATTTCCAAGTTCAAGGCAATAATACAGAGCACAGAACAAGACTTTTTACTTTATTTACTGGAGGATGTAAACCACCAGTTGATTGACATCCTTGGGTAGTCTCTACCAGTTTTCTCCTTGGTAACTGCCTGACTGGAGTCCATGCCTGTGCACAGTGTGAGGGAGCAGTCTCCAGCCACCTTCGTTGCAATCCTTACTCAAGTTTGAACTTGGGCTGAGAAGGTGGTGAGGCTGTGGTCCTCTGGCTCTTAATTAGAATCTGTACTTCATCAAACTGTCCTGACCCTGGTTATTTTTTTTTAAAGAGAGAGTGAGAGAGGAGAGAGAGTGAGAGAGAGAGAGAGAGAGAGAGAGAGAGAGAGAGAGAGAATTTTTTTAATATTTATTTTTTTAGTTCTCGGCGGACACAACATCTTTGTTGGTATGTGGTGCTGAGGATCGAACCCGGGCCGCACGCATGCCAGGCGAGTGCGCTACCGCTTGAGCCACATCCCCAGCCCTGACCCTGGTTATTGATGTGCAGGTAGAATTTGCCTCTATGTAACTTCAAGGCCACACCAGCTGTGCTCTGGCAAGTCTGCTGTGTCCACCGCACCCTCCGATGCCACCTCCCCTCTCCTCCCCTTGATGATGTTCTTATTCACACTTAACAGTTTGACTCACATGCCAGGAATGATGTCAGCCAAAATAAAAAAGGGCCCTTTTTTTTTGTTTCATCACAAAGTATTGTTCCAGACAGTTACCCTAGAACCCAAATTATCATCTTTGGGAAAGGAGCAGAGGCCCCATCACTTGAAGTAAGGGGTAAAAGGGCAGAAATTCCCTTCTTTAATAATAATCAGGGAAATGTGAAAATTTTGTTCATTTAAAAAAGGTACATTAAAAAAGGTTAGTCTGACCATATGTTTCACATCTCTCAAAAATTTTTAAAGTAGTTTTGTAAATAAAAAAATAAGGGCTGGGGTGTGGCTTGGTGGTAAAGCTAGCATGCAGGAGACCCCAAGTTTCATCCCAGTACTGAAGAAGAAAGAGAAGGAAGAATACAATGTATTGCTAAGAAAATTCAAGTAATACCAAGAAGTAACAAATGAAAAGTAACATTCTCTGCTTCTCCGGCTACTACCCCAGGAGGACTCCCCAACATTAAACACTCCTGGCCTCCCGCTATGGGGTCCTCCTCCGGATGAGCCTGAAGCCCAAGCCTGTTGGATGCTGCTGTGGTACAGGTGATCTGCCCAAGGTGCCTTACAGCTGAGCCCTTGCTACCCATGTCTGATCACCCAGGCTGTCCCCTTCATTTGTGCTGGACTCTCCTCTCACCCTGTGTGCCTGAAGTTTGCCTGCATCCTGTCTTGGATTTGGATGGTAGACCCTTTTGTTGTTGTTGTTTATGTGTAATTTCACTCTGTATTAGCCATTATATATTAATCCTCTACTGTGAACAATTATTCTTACAATTAAATGGAGTTAATCCTCAAATTGGTTATTTGACATTGTTTTTCCAGTCATTTCTCCATAGTTGTACTTCACTATCCAGCAAATTTCTGGAGAGGGATGTTTATAGTCTTGGGGCTTGGGGTTTGTATGGTTCATTAGCCTTTTTGGTTTTTGTTTGTTTGCATTTTTAAAACTGTGTCCTTTGTACTGGAATGATAATTTAGGTAGATATAAAATTCTGAGCTCACACTTGAGCATTGTAGTACTCGACTTTCATTTTTTTAAAATTTATTTTTTACTTATAGGTGGACACAAGGTCTTTATTTTACTTTATGTGGAGCTGAGGATCGAACCCAGTGCCGCCTCATGCATGCTACACGAGCGCTTTACCTCTGAGCCACAACCCCAGCTCTCCACTTTAGTTTATATATATATAATTTAAGTTGTTGATAGACCTTTGTTTATTTATTTATATGTGGTACTGAGGATCGAACCTAGTGCCTCACACTTGCTAGCCAAGTGCACTACCGCTGAGCCCCAGCCCCAGCCCTTTTTTTTTCAATTTAATTTTTTTAATTAGCTACACATGACATTACAATGATCTTGGCAATTCAAACATTTGAATCATTGGGGTATAATTTCTCATTTTTCTACATAGCAAGACATTATTAAAAGAAAGAAATCTTCACTTTTAATCCCTTCTTCCACAAACATCTCACCACACATTTTTGGATTCCTAGGTTATGTAGTCAGATATGTGAGGTAACTAAACTTATACTTAATACCTACCCTAGGATCTTGACTTCAATATTAACAGCATTTAACTGACTCAGCCTGGGATTCTCCAAGACTCCTAAATATTCTTTTAGATTTTCATTTCTTCCCAATTTATATAGAAACATATATTTCTTATTTAACATTTATTGAGCACTTCTGTATACTACATGCTACAAACTGGGGCAAGATTAGCAAATAAGCCAGAGTTTCTACCCCTGAGGGTTTTAATAGACTGTTGGATCTGAGAGGACAGATGAGAACAAATGAGTTAGTTATTTTATCCTGTGTTTGCTTTGGTAGGCAATTTTACATGTGAGTTTTAATTAATAAAAACATATTTGTAATTTTAAGTTCTGATTAAAAGTACTGGTAGCTCTTATTCATTTTTTCCTACTGCTGAAGGTCTATATAAAAATCTATATTTTAATTGGGTCCTGGAGACGGACTTTTAGTTTTAGGACTTTGTCAATGTTTTCCTGCCAATCTCTCCTATGAAGTAGGATTTGCTATGACTAGAAGCAGTGTTCTTGGGGAAGACCATTTCCCAATTCAGTTTTGAGTAAACTCCTAAGTACATTTGGGGCTGACATTCTCAGGCATATTTGGGCATTTCACATGGTCAGTGATCAGAGAAATATATATACACAATGGAAGTTAGGCTTAATTTTGGGAAGATGCCAATTCAAGAGTGCAATTCCATTCTGCTAATCAGTCAGGTTACACCCAGGTCTCCCTAAGGCTGACAATAGCTACTGCTGTTACTCCAGAACAGTTTCCCCCTTCCAGCTATATTGATATCTTGCCTACTTATCTTCACTATCAAACTCATTTTCCTTCTCCTTTACATCCTGTATCTGGGAAAAGCATTATCATGCCTCAAGGAATTGCTGATTCCTTGATCTACTTTTCCTCTTTCATCTAAGCAGTTACCAATCTCAGTGTCCAAGCCCATCTTTTATGTATTTCCACAGCTTCTGTCTGAGTTCTTCCCAGTTCAGGAAACAAATTCTGATTTCCATTTCCCCTGCCTCTATACATGTTGCTGTGTGTCTGGAATAGCTTTAAACCTGTAAATGTGAGAAATTTCCTCTTCTGCACCTGATTAAATTAATGTTTTTGTCCTCCAATTCTTACACTAGTTGTTAGTTTCT